>NC_088424.1:24342170-24712170 GCF_034236695.1 Oncorhynchus nerka | reverse complement strand
CATACTAGTAAGACTGGTGATATCCCAATTGGTGGGATACAATGTGACACAAGGGGACATTAACTGATAAATGCATTTGATATATGACAAATGGGATGCCACTAACCAGCTAGCTAAACGACTAGCGTAGCTAAATAGCTAACTAAACGCACATTTCAATGACCCAGTTACGTTGGTAAACATCAACATATTGCTTAGTTGACATATAGGCTGGCTTGGGTCTTTATAATATGCTCAACTTCAAAGTCAAGTCACCCACGATTCCACAGCTGCCTACTAAGTTAGCTAGCTAACTACAGTACCAAGCTAGCATGTGCATCAAAGGTTTTGGCTAGCAAATCAACTAGCCTGCTAGTTAGCTACTCAAAGTTAGCTAGTTAGGTTGCTAAATTTCGATAACTAACGTTTGCATTTTCTTTGGTATGAGACCACTAATAAAATAAATGCATACCGAGATCATAACTGTTGCTAGCCAACGTTATCTAGCTGGACAACTATAGCTAGCTAACGTTAACTTAGCTAGTAGTTCACAGGTACGAGGTTAGCCAACGTTACCTAGTTAGATAACTACATAACATTACACTATGTTCAGAAGCAACAGCATAGGTGGTCCAAAGGACACATTGGCCTTGTATTTTAGCCACAGCTGAAGTATTCACGTGTCTAATAATTAATTTTCAAGCAGAAAATACTGATAGTTTGGCATATTCGCTGCTGTAATGTCGAACGTTGTGTTGGACGTTCGGACCAAACAAGGCGGCGACAAAAACCTTCGAGCACAGACCGCTGCAAAGCCGGAAAATAACGTTGCTAGCTACCGAGTACATGATGAAATACCAAGGTAGATATGACAACTTACCTTTCAACCCTATGAATAGTAGGTTATTTTCTTCATGTCCAAAATTGTAAGCGATATTGCTATAGTTATATCACTTTGTAGTTAGTGTATTTATGAGGCTGAATGAATGATATAGCCAGCTAACTAGCTGTCTTCTGTCCAACGATAAGTATAAGTAGCAAGCTAGGTGGCCACACTAGTTACTAAGGCAATACCACCGCAGTTCTCAAATATTGAACGTTAACATCGCCCATTTGAAGGATGTTAAAATGTAAATCCAGTAGAAATCAGCTTCATTGCACACGCATGACGGATCACTTTTCCTTCTCCAAATGACAGCTGTCGTCGCACAAATAAAATGTTTAGCTAGCTAGCACAGTTAATGTTTAATACAGGGAAAATGTGTAATATCCGTAATCCAAGGCAGACAAACTCCAAACAGTCTTTAGGATAAAACGAAACAATCTTCACAAGTAAGCCAATGCTTACGACAAAAATAAACGATGAAATGGCTAGTTTGCTGCTGGCTCCGAGCGTTCGCTTCGCTTGCCAACTGGTTCTTTTTTTCTTCAGCCACCACAGAGTAGAGCGAGCTGACAAGCCGGAAAGACTAACCGAAGAGTTTAGCAAAACACAAAAACATTTTTTTTTTACACTATAATAAAAAACGGACGGTGGCTAAATGACTACGCCTATCTTTAATGTAAAAAAAAAATACGTTATATCGTGGTGACTCTCTTTACAGTGGCCACGTTTAAAGCGACACCGAATAACCTCCTAGTGGACTCCGAAAAATATAGGTCCAACATATTGCTACATATATCGAAGAGATACACTTGGAGAGGTAATGGTTACCAATATGATTTTACCATTTTCAGTTATATTATGAATCTTAAACCGCCCTCAATTAAATGCAACATCCATCTAAAAAAATATAAAAACTATACTCCCTGACCCCGCGGAGGAATATGGCATTTTTAATCAACACGGAAAGTGTATCGGACACTTCTAAAAGGTGGCACTCTTGTGAACCTTCGATGGAACGGACTGCAGTGGGCATTGTTTTTATACCAAAGTACCACAGAGTTTCTAAACCGTATTTGATAGTTCAAGTAGCCTATACCACAGAGTATGCATTAAATTGACAAGATACTCTAGTCAAGTGTCTGCTCTAACAATTCAAATACTTTTTTCCCCTTCTTTTTCTTTTAAATAGAAGGCAGTTGGGAGGAGGCAAAATCAGGTGGGACCATTCTAGCCAATGAGGGCAGATACCAATGACTCCCGAGTGGCGCAGCAGTCTAAGGCACTGCATCTCAGTGCTAGAGGCATCACTACAGACACCCTCGTTCAAATCCGGCCATGATTGGGAATCCCATAGGTCGGCACACAATTGGCCAAGCGTCGGTGTAGGCCGTCATTGTAAATAAGAATTAGTTCTTAACTGGCTTGCATACTTAAATAAGATTAAATGTAAAAATTCTAAATTTATATAAACCCTGGATTGCAGATGCAATCAATTGGCCTTCGAAGCCACAGATCGGCCATATTGGCACTCCTCGGAAAAGCAGTCCTCAATAGGAATTAATGGAATTCTACAGTATTTCAATTAAATGGTTCAATGACAAAATGACTTGTATTTAAGCATGTTGTAGTGAGGACAATAACATTAGTACTCAATAAAAAAATATACTTTAAGGAATTGTTGTATTTATTTTTTATGTAATGTTTAGCTCACATAATATAATTTAAAAGTAAGCATTGAAGTGTCTGTAATATATTAAACTTGTCGAAAACGGATGTAGACATTAATAAATGCATTTCTATAGCTTCCAAAATCCTTTTTTCACCAAGATGGCTGCGGGGTTGCTTCAATACTGCCCCCCTGTCAATCATCCAGGGTTTATACACAACATTGGCAGATACGCGTGTGAACAACAGGCATAACTGTTTCCACTAGTTACTACAGCCACAAAGTACAAATTGGCTATATCATAAGTAGTTCATGAAAAAAATAGTTGCTTTTAAGGTTAGGCATAAGGTTAGCAGTGTGGTTAAGGTTATGTTTAAAGTCACTTTTTAAGAAGATAAATTGTAGAAATAGACAGGGTTTATAACTTTGTGGCTGTGGTAAGTAGTGATGACAAGAAAAAAACTCCAATATTATAAGTATTTTTTCTCACTGATGTTGGAATTTCACATGTCCTACTTATATCAGTACACTTATAACAACCTAATCATTACAAAATCTATATTTGATCAACTAAACCACAAATTCAACACTGATTGACCTCCATACAAGATTCCTCACTTGGTGAATTAACAAACACCACCTGCTGCAGAAGACAGATTCTGGGCCAAGTTATCCCTCTAACTTCGCCTCTTCCTCTCTCACTACACCAGGGCTATTCAACTGGCGGCCCGTTTATTAATTTAGACTGGCATTTTGATCAATTCTGAACACTAATAAATTATCTGCTAAAAAATCCTGTCAAAATTCGATCTTCACTGCCAAAATGACAAACACTATTGTGGTTTGACTGAGGGAAAGTAATTCACTTCCTTCAGACTGGAATTTGGCATTACCTGATTTGACATACAGTACCAGTCAAAAATTTGGACAAACCTACTCATTCAAGGGTTTTTCTTTATTTGTACTATTTTCTACATTGTAGAATGGTAGTGAAGACATCAAAACTATGAAATAACACATATGGAATCATGTAGGAACCAAAAACGTGTTCAACAAATCAAAATATATTTTAGATTTGAGATTATTCAAAGTAGCCACCCTTTGCCTTGATGACAGCTTTGCACACTCTTGGCATTCTCTCAACCAGCTTCATGAGGTAGTCACCTGGAATTCATTCCAATTAACAGGTCTGTCTTCTTAAAAGTTAATTTGTGGAATTTCTTTCCTTATTAATGCAGTTGAGCCAATCAGTGATGTTGTGACAAGGTAGAGGTGGTATACAGGATATAGCCCTATTTAGTAAAATACCAAGTCCATATTATGGCAATAACAGCTCAAATAAGCAAAGAGAAATGACAGTCCATCATTACTTCTGGAAAATTTCAAAAACTTTGAAAGTTTCTTCAAGTGCACTCGCAAAAAACATAAAGCGCTATGATGAAACTGGCTCTCATGAGGACCGCCACAGGAAAGGAAGACCCAGAGTTACCTCTGCAGCAGAGGATAAGTTCATTGGAGTTACCAGCCTCAGAAATTGCAGCCCAAATAAATGCTTCACAGAGTTCAAGTAACAGACACATTTCAACAACAACTGTTCAGAGGAGACTGTGTGAATCAGGCCTTCCTGGTCGAATTGCTGCAAAGGAACCACTACTATAGGACACCAATAAGAATACATTTTTGGTTCCAACCGCCGTCACTTTGTGAGACGCAGAGTAGGTGAACGGATGATCTCCGCATATGGGGTTGCCACCGTGAAGCATGGAGGAGGAGGCATGATGGAGTGGGGATGCTTTGCTGGTGACACTGTCTGTGATTTATATATCATTCAAAGCACACTTAACCAGCATGGCCACCACAGCATTCTGCAGCGATACGCCATCCAAAAAGGTTTGCGCTTAGTAGGACTATAATTTGAATTTCAAGAGGACAATGACACACCTCCAGGCTGTGTAAGTGCTATTTGACCAAGAAGGAGAGTGATGCAGTGCTGCATCAGAAGACCAGGCCTCCACAATCACTCGGCCTCAACCCAATTGAGATGGTTTGAGATGAGTTGGACCGTAGAGTGAAGGAAAAGCAGCCAACAAGTGCTCAGCATATGTGGGAACTACTTCAAGACTGTTGGAAAAGCATTCCAGGTGAAGCTGGTTGAGAGAATGCCAAGAGTGTGCAATGCTGTCATCAAGGCAAAGGGTGATTACATTAAGAAAGCTCAATATAAAATATATTTAGATTTGTTTAACACTTCTTTGGTTACTACATGATTACAAATGTGTTATTTCACGGTTTTGTTGTCTTCACTTTTGTTCTACAATGTAGAAATAAAGAAAGACCCTTGAATGAATAGTTGTGTCCATACTTTTGACTTAGTGTCTAGACATCAAATCAAAGTTTATTTGTCACGTGCGCCGAATACAACAGGTGTAAACCTTACAGTGAAATGCTTACTTACAGGCTCTAACCAATGGTGCGGGGGAAAAAGGTGTGTGTGTTTGTGTGTAGGTGGGTAAGTAAGTAAATAAATAAATAAAACAACAGTAAAAGGACATTTGAAAAAAGAGTAGCAAGGCTATATACAGACACCTGTTAGTCAGGTTTATTGAGGTAGTATGTACATGTAGGTATCGTTAAAGTGACTATGCATATATGATGAACAGAGAGTAGCAGAAGCGTAAAAAGAGGGGTTGGCGGGTGGTGGGACACAATGCAGGTAGCCCGGTTAGCCAATGTGCGGGAGCATTGGTTGGTCGGGCCAATTTAGGTAGTATGTACATTAATGTATATTTAAAGTGACTATGCATATAACATAAACAGAGAGTAGCAGCAGCGTAAAAGAGGGGTTGGGGGGGAGGCACACAATGCAAATAGTCCGGGTAACCATTTGGTTACCTGTTCAGGAGTCTTATGGCTTGGGGGTAAAAACTGTTGAGAAGCCTTTTTGTCCTTGACTTGGCACTCCGGTACCGGTTGCCATGTGGTAGTAGAGAGAACAGTCTATGTCTGGGGTGGCTGGGGTCTTTGACAATTTTTATGGCCTTCCTCTGACACCACCTGGTGTAGAGGTCCTGGATGGCAGGCAGATTAGCCCCAGTGATGTACTGGGCCGTACGCACTACCCTCTGAAGTGCCTTGCGGTCGGAGGCCGAGCAATTGCCGTACCAGGCATTGATGCAACCAGTAGCAGACCAGTGCTCTCGATGTTGCAGCTGTAGAACCTTTTGAGGATCTCAGGACCAATGCCAAATCTTTTTAGTTTCCTGAGTGGGAATAGGCTTTGTCGTGCCCTCTTCACGACTGTCTTGGTGTGTTTGGACCATACATACATACATACATACATACATACATACATACATACATACATACATACATACATACATACATACATACATACATACATACATACATACATGCATACATACATACAGTTGAAGTCGGAGGTTTACATACACCTTAGCCAAATACATTTAAACTCAGTTTTTCACAATTCCTGACATTTAATCCTAGTAAAAATTCCCTGTCTTCGGTCAGTTAGGATTACAACTTTTTTTTAAGAGAATGATTTATTTCAGCTTTTATTTCTTTCATCACATTCCCAGTGAGTCAGACGTTCACATACACTCAATTAGTATTTGGTAGCATTGTCTTTAAATTGTTTAACTTGGGTGAAACATTTAGGGTAGCCTTCCACAAGCTTCCCACAATAAGTTGGTTGAATTTTGGCCCATTCCTCCTGACGGAGCTGGTGTAACTGAGTCAGGTTTGTAGGCCTCCTTGCTCACACACGCTTTTTCAGTTCTGCCTACACATTTTCTATGGGATTGAGGTCAGGGCTTTGTGATGGCCACTCCAATACCTTGACTTTGTTGTCTTTAAGCCATTTTGACACAACTTTGGAAGTGTGCTTGGGGTCATTGTCCATTTGGAAGACCCATTTGCGACCAAGCTTTAACTTATTGACTGATGTCTTAAGATGTCGCTTCAATATATCCACACAATTTTCCTTCCTCCTGATGTCATCTATTTTGTGAATGGCACCAGCACTCCTGCAGCAAAGCACCCCCACAACAGGATGCTGCCACCCCCGTGCTTCACGGTTGGGATGGTGTTCTTCATCTTGCAAGCCTCCCCCTTTTTCCTCCAAACATAATGATGGTCATTATGGCAAAACAGTTCTATTTTTGTTGCATTAGACCAGAGGACATTTCTCTAAAAAGAACAATCTTTGTCCCCAATGTGCAGTTGCAAACCGTAGTCTAGCTTTTTTATGGCGGTTCTGGAGCAGTGGCTTCTTCCTTGCTGAGCGGCCTTTCAGGTTATGTTGATATATGACTCGTTTTACTGTGGATATAGATACTTTTGTACCTGTTTCCTCCAGCATCTTCACAAGGTCTTTTGCTGCTGTTCTGGGATTGATTTGCACTTTTTGCACCAAAGTACGTTCATCTCTAGCAGACAGAACGTGTCTCCTTCCTGAGCGATATGCTGGCTGCGTGGTCCCATGGTGTTTATATTTGCGTACTATTGTTTTTACAGATGAACGTGGTACCTTCATGCGTTTGAAAATTGCTCCCAAGGATGATCCAGACTTGTGGAGGTCTACAATTTATTTTCTGAAGTCTTGGCTGATTTCTTTAGATTTTCCCATGTCAAGCAAAGTCAAGGCACAGTCAACTTAGTGTATGTAAACTTCTGACCCACTGGAATTGTGATACAGTGAATTATATGTCAAATTATCTGTCTGTAAACAATTGTTGGAAAAATGACTTGTCATGCACAAAGTAGATGTCTTAACCAACTTGCCAAAACTTTAGTTTGTTAACAAGAAATTTGTGGAGTGGTTGAAAAACAAGTTTAAATTACGCAAATCAAATCAAATCAAAGCACATTTATTTGTCACATACACATTGTTAGCAGATGTTAATGCGAGTGTAGCGAAATGCTTGTGCTTCTAGTTCCGACAATGCAGTAATAACCAACGAGTAATCTAACTAACAATTCCAAAACTACTACCTTATACACACAAGTGTAAAGGGATAAAGAATATGTACATAAAGATATATGAATGAGTGATGGTACAGAGCGGCATAGGCAAGATGCAATAGATGGTATCGAGTACAGTATATACATATGAGATGAGTATGTAAACAAAGTGGCTAGTGATACATGTATTACATAAAGATGCCGTAGATGATATAGAGTACAGTATATACGTATACATATGAGATGAATAATGTAGGGTATGTAAACATTATATTAAGTAGCATTGTTTAAAGTGGCTAGTGATATATTTTACATCAATTCCCATTATTAAAGTGGCTGGAGTTGAGTCAGTGTGTTGGCAGCAGCCACTCCAACCTAAGTGTATGTAAACTTCCGACTTCAACTGTACATACATACTCATAAACACTACATGTGTTATTAATTGAGATGCTTAGGTTTCAGATGATTTTAAAATGACCTAATACATATTGAGAAGATTTTAATAGCATTTAATAGAATTGAAGAAGAAAAAATGGTGAGCAAGTATTGTGCCTTTTCCTTTCCCATGATTATCACATTTTTTGGTTGGTCCTCAACTTACTTTGGTTGAGCATCCACCACTTCTTTCCTAATTACTCTTACAGATGAGATGAGGGCAGTGGGAATGTAGGCCCCTAAATGGCAGGTTATCCAAGAAGACAAGTAGACGGCACTACATTGCAATAAACTTTAGTGAACTATTTACAGAATATATTTTCAAAAAATACATATAGGAGCAGTCATCATTGTACATCAGGATGCACAAATGTTCAGCAGTTGTGCGTCCGGATGTACAATTCTGACTGTTCCTATATGTATTATTTTGTGACTACATTATTTTAATATTTCACTAAAGTTTATTGCAATGTAGTGGCCGCCTACTTGTCTTCTTTCTCTAATTACTTTTAAAAACATGTATTTCTTTTGAAAAGTGCTTTATTTATGTGTTTGTTCATTGCTTTGATGTGTTTGTTCATTGACCCCTCGAACAATGGAAATATGACTCAAAGATGGATGGCAGATGGGGGTTATAACAATTTTGCTTATTATAATCTGATTTTAAATCTAACCTTAACCCTAACCACACTGTGCACCTTATGCCTAACCCTAACCTTGAATACCAAAAAGCACATAATTGTTTTCATAAATGTTTATGATAGAGCCAATTTTTGACTTTGTGACTGTGGTAACCAGTGGAATCCACAGGTGGGAGGAGTCTAAATCAGGTGCGATCATTCTAGCCAATGAAAGGTCAGTGTGCGTGTGAATGGTGTGAACAACAGGCCATAGAGATAGATAGAGGACTCATCTTTGTATCTGTGCATGGTTGCATCTGTGACAACATGGTTTATTTATTTATTTTCATCCCAATTAGCTTTGGCAGAAGCAGAAGCTACTATTCCTGGGTCCACCAAAAAACACAACACATGACAAGTAACAAAACTCTTATACACTGAGAGACAATGACAGTCACACAAATTTAAAATACAACAATATGCAAACAATACAACTACAGAATAATACAAACAACACAACAACAACAATAATGTGTGTGCTAGGGTGTCGGTGTTTGTGTGTGTGTCTCACTGTCCGCGCTGTTCAGTTATTTGTTTTTTAAATGTAATTTTGCTGTTTGCTTGAGTAGTTGGAGATGGAAGTTCCATGCGATCATGGCTCTGTATAAACTGTGCGTAGCCGTGAATTCGTTTTGGATTTGGGGACTGCGAAGAGACCCCTGGTGGCATGTATTGTATGTATGGGTGTATGAGCTTAATGTTATTTGATTGTACAGACTATCTGGAATTTTTGTCACAGTAAAATTTCTCATAAAAACTAGAAGAGAAGCAGAACCCTCAACCAGGAAAGAATAGCATGCATGTTTTTGATGTTAGTTCTGTATGTGCAGTTAAGGGCAAGGCGTGCAGCTCTGCTTTGAGCCAGCTGCAGCTTTGGTAGGTCTTTCTTTGCTGCACTTGACCATATTACCAGACAGTAATCAAGACCAGAGCCTGAAAAACACATTTTTGTGTCAAAAACGCAGAACATCTTTTTAAAACAGACATACAGTGCCTTCGGAAAGTATTCACATCCCTTGACTTTTTCCACAATATGTTGTGTTACAGCTCGAATTTAAAATGTATTAAATTGAGATTTTGTGTCACTGATCCACACAAAACACCCCATAGTGTTAAAGTGGAATTATGTTTTTAGAAATGTTTACAAATTAATTAAAAATGAAAATATGAAATGTCTTGAGTCAATAAGTATTCAAATCTTTTGTTATAGCCAGCCTAAATAAGGTATTTTGTTATGGCCAGCCTAAATAAGGTATTTTGTTATGGCCAGACTAAATAAGGTATTTTGTTATGGCAAGCCTAAATAAGTTTAGGAGTAGAAATGTGCTTAAAAAGTCACAATAATAAGTTGCAATAATAGTCTTTAACCAACTTGCTCTCACAGTCTCATGTTAGAATTAGACATTCATCCGTGTTTTTCAAATGTAAAATGTAAAATTTCTTGTAAACGTCTAATTTCAAAGTGTTTCAGGTTAAGTTTAAGCATAAAAAAAATGTAATGTTAGGATTACGTTTAGGAATTAACTCCACATGGTTAGGATAAGGGTTAAGTTTGGGATAGGCTTAAAACAAAGATCACAAAACCATCTTACTATCGCTTGATTCAAACTTTCAACTTTTGGAATCAGAGGCAGATGCTTACGCCCATCCACCATCCCTGTCCACAATGACCTAGCAAAACCTATTTGAAGGTAACAGCACTCACTGCTGCCCCTATTTGCCAGTTTCAATGTCATCTCTCGATGTCCTCAGACATGGATGGATGTCGAATACTGACTTGTATCACGGATGACCTGGCTGGTTTAACATGATTTTTAAACGACTACCTCATTTCTGTACTCCACACATACATGTATCTGTAAGGTCCTTCAGTCGAGCTGCACATTTCAAGCACAGATTCAACCACAATGTCCAGTGAGGTCTTCCAATGGTTCACAAAGAAGGGCACATATTGGTACAGTTGAAGTTGGAAGTTACCATACACTTAGGTTGGAGTCATTAAAACTCGTTTTTCAACCGCTCCACGAATTTCTTGTTAACAAACTATAGTTTTGGCAAGCCGGTTAGGACATCTACTTTTTGCATGACACAAGTAATTTTTCCAACAATTGTTTACAGACAGATTGTTTCAATTCACTTCATAATTCACTCAATCACAATTTTAGTGGGTCAGAAGTTAACATACACTAAGTTGACTGTGCTTTTAAAAAGCTTGGAAAATTCCAGAAAATTATGTCATGGCTTAGAAGGCTAATTGACATCATTTTAGTCAATTGGAGGTGTACCTGTGGATGTATTTCAAGGCCTACCTTCAACTCAGTGCCTCTTCACTTGACATCATGGTAAAATCAAAAGAAATCAACCAATTGGAGACCTCCACAAGTCTAGTTCATCCTTGGGAGCAATTTCCAAAGGCCTGAAGGTACCACGTTCATCTGTACAAACAATAGTATGCAAGTATAAACACCATGGGACCACGCAGCCATCATACCGTTCAGGAAGGAGACTCATTCTGTCTCCTAGAGATGAACGTACGTTGGTGCGACAAGTGCAAATCAATCCCAGAACAACACCAACAGATTGTGAAGATGCTGGAGGAAACAGATACAAAAGTATCTATATCCACAGTAAAACTAGTCATATATCGACATAACCTGAAAGGCCGCTCAGCAAGGAAGAAGCCACTGCTCCAGAACCGTCACAAAAAAGACAGACTACGGTTTGCAACTGCACATGGAGACAAAGATCGTACTTTTTGAATAAATGTTCTCTGGTCTGATGAAACAAAAATAGAACTGTTTGGCCATAATGACCATTGTTATGTTTGGAGGAAAAAGGGGAATGCTTGCAAGCCGAAGAACACCATCCCAACCGTGAAGCCCGAGGGTGGCAGCATCATGTTGTGAGAGTGCTTTGCTGCAGGGGGGACTGGTGCACTTCACAAAATAGATGGCATCATGAGATAGGAAAATTATGTGGATATATTGAAGCAACATGTCAAGACATCAGTCAGGAAGTTAAAGCTTGGTCGCAAATGGGTCTTCCAAATGGACAAAGCATACTTCCAAAGTTGTGGCAAAATGGCTTAAGGACAAAAAAGTAAAGGTATTGGATATCCCTTTGACATGGTGCAGTTATTAATTTCACATTGGATGGTCAATACACCCAGTCACTACGAAGATACAGGTGCCCTTCCTAACTCAGATTTCACCATGAGGCCAATGGTGATTTTAAATCAGTTACAGAGTTTAATGGCTGTGATAGGAGATAACTGAGGATGGATCAACAACATTGAAGTTACTCTACAATACTAACCTAAATGGCAGAGTGAAAAGAAGGAAGCCTGTATTTAATAAAAAAACATTAATCTTGTTTTCAAAAAGGCACTAAAGTAATATTGCCAGAAATGTGGCAAAGAAATAGATTTTTTGTCCTGAATACAAAGTGTTATGTTTGGGGCAAATCCAACACAACCCATCACTGAGTACCACTCTTCCTAGTTACAGTTTTGACTTAAATCAGCTTGAAAATCTATGGCAGACTTCAAAATGGCTGTCTAGCAATGATCAACAACCAACTTGACAGAACTAGATTTTTTTTAAAGAATAATGGGAAAATATTATACAATCCAGGTGTGCAAAGCTCTAGAGACTCAGCCAGAAAGAATCACAGCTGTAATTGCTGCCAAAGGTGATTCTAACATGTATTGACTCAGGGGGTTGAATACTTATCTAATCAAGATAGTGTTTTATTTTTCCTTTATTGAAAAAATATATATTCTCACTTTGACATTGCAGAGTATTTTGTGTAGATCGTTGACAAGAAATGATAATTAAATCCATTTGAATCCCACTTTGTAACACAACTAAATGTGGAAAAAGTTAAGGGGTGTGAATACTTTCTGAAGGCACTGTACCCCTCCCAATCTTCACAACAACTTTGTCAATATGACTAGACCATGATAACTGACCATCCAATGTTATACCTAGGAGTTTAGCTTCCTCAACTTGCTCAATGGTCACACCCTTTATGTATAACTCCAGTTGAGGTTTAGGTCTTAGAGAATGTTTTGAACCAACTGCAATGCTTTTAGTTTTAGATGCATTTTAGACCATTCTGATAGTGACTTTGGGTGCTGTCATGTAGAGTGTGAAATCTGTCATGTAGAGTGTGAAATCATACGCATACATCGTCATTCTAGCTTCCTGTAAGACCAGGAAGCTAGAATGTAGAGTGTGAAATCACCCATGAACTTCAATGAACAATGGAGATGAATTGGGTTTTCTGCACATGATATCATTTAAAGTATTTTTCTATTGTGTTTATGTCATTTATCATTGTTTGGTAATATAATTTCGATTTAATTTTGTTAAGTGTAGTCACAAAATTTCTCAATTTACAGTATGTCAAGTAAATTGAAGCTATTCATTGGCTGATATGCATTTTGTGTGTGAGAACCCATTTACCTTTAAATGCTTTCTTATGTTCACAAGTATGGCCTCAACAGTTTTGGGACCATACTGTTTGAATAATTATTTGGGGTGTAGTGCTGAGTGATTACCTGAAATGTGGGTTCTTTTTCAGTTTTTAAACAACTAATTGACCAAAGTTGGTTAAATTATTTGAATTCCATGTGCCCTTACTAAACTGCAGTATGCTGCAAATACTTCATCCAAAATAACAGTTTTTTTACTGCAGTTATTCTGCAATTACTGCGTCCAAAACACCAGACTCGACAGCAGTTACTGCACTTTTTCTGCAGTTTCAAAACGGCAATCTTTTTTTGTAAGGGTGTTTCGGGTTTTTTCTGTGAGCTCAATGCGCACATTTCACAGTTTCTCGAGAGATATATCAAATCCAGTCTGAACTGTGCGATGTAGTATGGAGTTGTAGTTTCCAACAGACCAATATTATACATAGTTTAGCGCATGTAACGTGGTAATTAACTACAATAACCATAATCTATTGCGCATCTATTGTCCGGTATATTTTTATTTTATGCTGCTGTGGAAGAGTGTGGGATCGCAAAATGATATAGAGAGCAGCTGTTGCTTCTGGAGGCATCTCTCTGAAAACTCAGCATCTAAGTAATTGATAGTTGGTATTCAGCAGTCAGAAAAGTATTACTTATTAACGTTGAAGAACTACAAAACAGTGATTTTGTCAGACAGGTTAGGCAGCAGCTCTATAGAGATGAGATGATGATTTGGAATTAAATAATAAAGTCATCAAATAAAAAAATGTAAAACACAACAACTGAAATATTTTATTAAAGTAATGTGAATAAATTATGGTTAATAAGTGTAATGGGCAGTCACTACCATAATGGGACTTGTATTCATTGTTTTATTCTGTGTTGTTACAGCATTCAAACCACCTAATGCATGGTGTAGTTCATGTTTTAAAAAATGATCAAAACCTACAAAACCTTTTTTAATAATCTAACCAAAACTGAACCGACCTTAAAAAGCACTAATTACTCAGCACTATTCAGGTGTGGTCAAAAATGCCCACAATGTATATTTATGCAGTGTTCACATCCTAGTCAGAACTCAGACATTTTCAAATTGCTAAGTGTTTGAAGGCAGCACGTGTATAACTACAACCAGTTAGCAAGTCAAAAACCTTAGTTTCCTAGTTCCGACTAACGTGTGAACACGGCATTACTTTATCATCAATGTTTGTTTATTGAAGTTTGATAACATCCAAATGATATTTCATAAAATTGTACCACTGATTAATTTTTTTCTGTGGTTTGCAGATGATTTAATGTATCTGGAGATCATCAGATGGGGTAGCTAATTAAAATACCACCTAGTCAGACCATTATTACTGTTCCAGCTGGCTGATAGGCGTTATTAGGTAGGTAATGTTAAGTTTAGAACAGAGGATTTTCAAACCAAGCTTTACTTGGCGATACTTCCTCTATTCCTGACATGGAAGACTTCTAATCTTCCATGTCTAGTTGCAGGGGGTTCGAATTTAGAAAAGGGTCCGTTCATGTCTATTTCAAATCTTCACTCATTGATCGAGACAGGAAATAGACACGATGGCGGCGTACCCATTGTTGGATTACTTCATGGAGCAAAACATTGATTTAATTTAATAACGGACCATTTTCTCAATTTAAAAGAACCCCCTGTAGCTAGATTTTGAAGTTTAGAAGACTTGTTGTCTTCCATGTCTGGAATTAAGGAAGCATCGCCAAGTAAAGGTTGGTCTAAAGTTTTCTGTGCTACGCTTAAAGGGACATTTCACCGCTGCTCTGTTTCACTATATTTGTCCATTAATATGTTATTAACATATCATATGTGTCATACAATTATTTCCTCACTACAAGCAAATACAAGTGTTTCTGCATCTCACCGGTAGAAACAGGCCATTTACATTTCCTGGTTGTAAGCAAACCACAACATCCAGAATTCATAGCGATTTCAGGATGTAGTACCACCCCGTTGGAGGTGGATCCAGTTGATATGGAGAAATATCGAAATGTCTGTGTTTATAGCCAGCATTTCTGGGATTTTGAAACTGATGGTGTTGTCGAACGTTGAAAATGTATTCTGTTCCATTGATTTTCCCCTTCACTTCAAAGAGGAAGGCATCCGCCAACATCAGCGCAGCAGAAAATACATAGCTAAAGTTACCTAGCTAAAGTGCTAGCTAGTTAGCAAACTACATTTGTGACTAATTTCAGGATCTAGGCATATGTCCAGCGTCACTACTTCACAGGAGCCCGATTTGAATGTAAACTTGGTTTTAAATAATAATATGTTTTTTGGCAGAAATGCCTTCTGGAACATGTGAACTTTCATATGACTTAATAACATACTTGTACGCCATCTGTAAATACAAATACAATTGTTAAATTACGAGCCTAGTTGGTTTAGCCATGGAAAAAGAGAGCAACCTTCCAGCTAGCCATGATTGGCTGAGATAATGAGTGGGCTGGACATGCCGAGAGATGAGTTCGGATTGGTCTGCCATGTAGCACGTTTCTGTCTATAATATGAGCTGGTCAGTATGTGTAGGTAATCCTTTCTAACACAGCTTTTTTTTTAAAAGATATCACGTAGTAGAACTGCATAAGTGTTGCTCTCCACTTTCTGGAGGACCAAGTTCTGAAATCAGTGGAGAATGATAGCTCAGGAGATGGAGAGAATTCTGGCTTTTGATTGCAAATATGCAGATGGAGTCGAAAAGAGAACACATAGAAGGCTGTTGTATAAAACACATCCAGATTACATCTTCAAACTAAGGGCAACCATGGCACCCGTGACAGAGAGGGAGAAGCGTCCATCCATGTGTACGGGTAAGAGAGTCTAGCTAGCTCCATTTTCAGAAATCACGTTTCTAATTTTATCAGAAAGTTGTTTAAATTTCAAGTTAATGTGTACTGTTACTTAGCAAGCTAATGTTACCTGGCTAGCTAGCTAATGTTATGTGTATGATCTGTGTAATATTATCCGTATTTCAGAGCCATTTGCATTGCATTGCCTAATGTAAGCTATCTAACATTGAACCTGGTTGGTTAGCTACCTGCAGATTCATGCAGGGTAGTAACGTTATGAGTTGGGATAATGGTTCATTGTTGAGCTAGCTAGCTACATGTCTAAACAAAAGACTCCACTATGCAAGTAACTTTTTCAATAGAATGTCTATGACGTCACTGCGACATAGACGTAGCTGGTAAATTCACTCTGGCTATCTACTCTCGTCTGAGTGTGCCAGAGAGCAGAATAACTGACAAATTTACAAATGTGAATCACCCCCTGAATAAGATATGTGCAGCTGCTACTTGGTCGTCGCCTTGCATGTTCTCAAGGAATGACAAAGTTAACGTCGCATCCTCCCACACCATGGGCTCTTCAGTGGCACTGGTGCATTTATCAGAGGTTAGTAGTGCTATTCATCGTGACCTTGTTGGTATGAGTCATCCATACTGTAGCGACCCGCACAGACAGCTGTGTGTTATGTTCTAGGCTAGGAGGTGGTTGTGTTGTACTGACCAGTACCCGGTGTTCGCGGGGTCCGACATGTCAATCAACCTGCTATCTGCCAATCACGGGAATGCCTGGAATGTTCTGATGCCGGGCATCCTGGTGGTTGGCGGAGTGGCGTGGAGGGGGGTTGGGCATTGGAAGTTAAGACCAGGTTCAGCCTTTGTTCTCTCTCTCTTACGTCTGGGCTTCACAAGAGAAGGTCACGATTGGCTTGTGGGTTATCTGTCATCTATTTGGCGTGTGCTACGGCCCAAACAGTAGCCTGTGTAAAGTTGGTTCAATAAACCGTCAATTCGCAAACTCAAGCCTCTGTCTGGACAATTGTTCATTTATGATCTAGTCAGGTCATTACATTGGTGTCAGAAGTAAAAACGTTGATACAAGTTAGCCAGCTAGCTAGCTGACTTATGTGGCTAGCTACCGTAGGTGAGAACGGGATTGAAAATGCTTCGAGGGAATCCGAAAGTGAAGGTGGAGGTAGGGGACGATTATGGCCAAGGAGGTGCGTGTGAATGGACGTCGGGGGTTCTGTCTGAGGAGATCGCCAGGGCGTCGGAGCGCAGAGGCCGCTTGAGGGAGGACGTTAGAGTGATGGCCGCTGAAGCGGGCATGAGTGCTTCGTCGAGTGTATTTCGCGCGGATTCTGGTGGGCGGACCGCGGTGGCGCGACGCGGCGTGACGAGGAATCTGGGGCTCAGGATGTAAACAAACATGGCGGCGCCCAGTTCCCGGCTGCGTCCGTATCTGTTAAGACCCCGAAGTATTCCGGTAAGGCGGATTGGGAAGCTTTTCATGCTCAGTTTGAACTGTTAGCTCATTTTAGGGGGTGGTCGGATGAAGAAAGGGCACTGCAGTTGGCTTTATGCCTCACGGATGAAGCTCTGGCCTGTTTGATATTGATTAGCCCCGAGGACAGGCATGATTATGGTGCTCTAGTGGGAGCACTGAGGAGGCGCTATGGACAGTGTGTACAGCCCGGGCTACTGCGCTCCGAACTGAGGAATAGACGCAGGCAGCCTGGAGAGCCTCTACGGATGCTAGCTAATGACGTTGAGAGCCTCTCTCGGCGGGCATATGCTCACATGCCCCCCTCCGTGCAGAGCGAGCTAGCACGGGACCAGTTCATACAGGCGCTCTCCCCTACGGAGCTGCGCATACAGACCCAGCTGGCTCATCCTGAGTCATTGCAGACAGCCTTGGAGATGGCTTTGGAGAGGGAGCTGGTGTGGGCTGGGGCTTCAGCTGGGGCTTTGGTGGGGGTGCAGGGAGACACACCCTCTGTGCGAGCTGGGGGGCAGAGCAGCCCGGAGCCGGAAAAGCCTGCTTGGGTGGCCGAAATGACAGAACTCATTCGGGCTGTGTCGCTACAGGCGGCACGAAACACAAGCCCTGGTCCCAGGGTCTGCTGGGGTTGTGGCCAGCCAGGCCATCTGCGCCGAGATTGCCCCATGTCCCCCAGAGCTCAGGAAACGGCTCGGGGTCCGCATAGACCGGGTAGTGCGGACCCCTGGCTTTCTATCCCAACCACCATCATCTTCAGGAGGAGCCCACCGGCACAGACGGGGAAGCAAGGCTCCACTTCCCCAGAAGCAGACGAGGGCAAGCGGATGGAGCCTGTTGTTGTGGTGGGCCGGACCTGTGTTGGGGACTTTGTCATGTCCCTGTCACTGTGGAGGGGGTGCCCTGCTCCGCCCTGGTGGACACTGGGTCCACAGTAACCCTGGTGAGGCCAGATATTGTGCCAGGTTGGACTCAGTGTGAGCCTACAACTGTGCAGCTCCGCACAGTCACAGGTGAGCTGGCACCCATGAAAGGGAAGGGAATAATGACTCTGACAGTAGGGGGCAGGACTGTGCGTCATCCTGTGTGGGTGGCGGCTGTGCAGGACCCTTGTATCCTGGGGTTGGACTTTCTTAGGAGCACAGGCTGCCAGTTAGACCTAAATAGGGGCACACTAAGCTTCCAGGGAGGGACGGAAGTCACCATGGCCCCCTAATGTCACATTCACTCAACCCAACAAACCCTTTACTCCAACAGTTAAAGCAGCAGAGACTCATGGCTGCGCCCCTCCCCACAGCTGTGTGTGACTTTTCCCCAGTCCCCCTGTCACCTATGGCGGTGTGTTACATTCCCCAGCTACCTCCATGACACAGCCCTCTGTGAGCCCGGGCCGCACCCCCAGCCCAGCTACCCCAGATGGGAGAGGAGAGGACACTGTCTGCAGTGAGGGAGATATGGGGGAGGAACTGTGTTGGTCTTGACCCCGAGCAGCAGGAACGGCTGTGGCAGTTGCTGTTTGAATTCAGAGACAGCTTTGCGTTGAGTGAGGAAGAGGTGGGTCAGACCCATCTGGTGCAGCATGAGATCGACACAGGTGATGCTCGACCCATCAAGATGCGTCCCCGCCATATCCCGCTGGCACGCCAGGAGGCGGCAGACAAGGCTGTGTTGGAGATGCAGAGGGCAGACTTCATTGAGCCCTCAGACAGCCCCTGGGCGGCGCCAGTCGTCATGGTTCCGAAGAAGGGGGCAAGCTGAGGTTCTGTGCGGACTACAGGCGGCTGAATGAGGTAACCAGGAAGGACTCATACCCCATACCACGTATCGATGAGTCACTGGACCTGGTTAGGGGGTCCTCCTGGTTCTCTTCACTAGACCTCCGCAGCGGCTACTGGCAGGTGCCCCTCTCCCCAGAGGCCAGAGCCAAAACTGCGTTCTCCACTAACAGAGGACACTGGCAGTTCAAGGTCCTGTGCTTTGGCCTGTGCAACGCTCCAGCTACTTTTGAGCGTTTGATGGACAGGGTGCTGGATGGCATCCCCCGACAGCAGTGTCTGGTATACCTCGATGACATCCTGGCCCATGGCAGCTCCTTCCAGTCAGCCCTGGGGGCGCTACGGCGTGTGCTGGAGAGGGTGGCTGCCGCAGGTCTGAAGCTCCACCCCGAGAAGTGCCACTTCATGAGGAGAGAGGTGTCCTTCTTGGGCCACCGAGTGGGGAAGGAGGGGATCAGCACCATGGAGGACAAGGTAGGGGCTGTCAGAGACTGGCCCACCCCCACCGACCAGCGTCAGCTGAAGAGCTTCCTGGGCCTGGCCTCGTACTACAGGAGGTTTGTACGAGGCTTCTCAAGCGTTGCTGCTCCACTGAACCGCCTGCTGCCGAAGGACAAGGCTTTCACTTGGACAGTGGAGTGTGAGGAGGCGTTCAACACCCTCAAACGTGCACTGATCGAGGCCCCGTGCTCGCCCCCTGACCTCACCTTGCCCTTTATCCTGGACACAGACGCGAGCAATGTGGGCATGGGTGGGGTGCTGGCCCAGGTGGGGCCAGAGGGGGAGAGAGTGGTGGCGTACTTCAGCAAAACATTTGACAAACATGAGCGCCGCTACTGTGTCACCCGGCGGGAGCTCTTGGCTGTTGTGGCTTCCGTCAAACACTTCAAGTACTACCTGGGTGGTCTGCCCTTTACTGTAAGGACTGACCACTCTGCTCTCCAGTGGCTCATGTCTTTCAGAGAGCCAGAGGGGCAGGTGGCACGCTGGTTGGAGGAGCTTCAGCCGTATGACTTCACGGTGGTGCACAGGGCAGGGGCACGCCACTCCAACGCCGACGCCATGTCCCGTCGGCCCTGTACTGCAGACGGCTGCCGCCACTGTGAACGGAGAGAGGGACGGGAGAGAGAGCTGCGGGCAGAGGAGGGTGTCTGTGCCACAGTGTGTCGGGCGAGCGGGCCTGTCTGCTGTGAGCTGCAGACTGTCGACGTGGCTGAATGGCGGCAGCAGCAGGGACGGGACACAGACCTACAGCCAGTGCTACAGTGGGTAGAGGCGCAGGTGAGGCCACCATGGGAAGAGGTGACAGCGCTCTCACTCGCGACCAAAGGGTTGTGGTCGAAGTTTGAGAGACTGCGGCTGGCTGATGGCGTGCTACAGCGGGCATGGAAGGAGTCAGCTACGGGAGAGGAGAGGTGGCAGGTGGTGGTCCCAAAAGCATTGCGGGAGGCTGTGCTCCAGAGTACTCATGGGGGGGTGGGGACTGGACACTTTGGGGTCACAAAAACACTGCGCCGTCTCCGTCAGGGTTTCTACTGGGGGCAGCACAAGAGGGATGTGGAGGACTTTTGTCGCCGCTGTGACAACTGCACAGCGAGAAAGGGCCCCCAGGCCGCTCTCATGCTCAGCTCCAACAGTTCCCAGTGGGGCTCCCATGGAGAGGGTGGGAGTGGATGTAGTTGGGCCGTTCCCCACCACAGACAGTGGAAACCGCTGGGTGCTCACGGCCATGGACTATTTCACAAAATGGCCCGAGGCCTATGCTCTGCCTGACCAGGAGGCAGAGACCATCGTCGACGTCCTGACAGCGGGGATGTTCAGCAGGTTTGGAGCTGCAGAGTCCATCCACAGCGACCAAGGCAGAAACTTTGAGTCCCGTGTGTTCGCCACCATGTGTGAGAGGCTGGGTATGCACAAGACCCGCACTACTCCTCTCCATCCTCAAAGTGATGGCCTTGTGGAGCGCTTCAACAAAACCCTTGGACAGCAGCTGGCCATCGTCTCTTCCAAACACCAGCGTGACTGGGACAAGCACCTGCCTATGGTCCTCATGGCATGCCGCTCCGCTGTCCAAGACTCCACCTCCTGCACGCCTGCCCTCCTCATGCTGGGGGAGAGATCCGCACCCCTGCGGAGATGGCGTTTGGTCGGCCCCTGGATAGCCCTCATGTTCCTCCGGGGCCGGAGTATGCCCGGAGACTCCAGGACCGCCTGGAGACAGCCCACACCTTCGCCAGAGAGCAGCTGGTGAATGCAGGTGTGAGGCAGAAAAGGAACTATGACGTGCACACCCGGGAAGGCACTTTGTGGCTGGGGAGCTGGTCTGGGTCTACAGCCCCTAAGGAAAAAAAGGCAGATGCCCCAAGTTGGACAGTCACTGGGTGGGACCCTGCAGTGTCCTGGAGAGGGTAGGGGAGGTTGTGTACCGGGTGCAGCTTCCTCCCAGGGGGAGAAAGGTGGCACTGCACCGGGACAGGTTAGCCCCATACAGAGGGGCCTCTTCTCCCCAAACCCCAGGAACCCCCACAATTCCCTCTCTGGCAATGACATTCTCCAGGCACCCACCCTCAGGTGCCGCAGACAAGGCTCCAGACAGCCCACTCCCCCTGTCTCCCCCTGTGTCACCGCGTGGTTCCCAGAACCACGGACTGTATTACCCGTTCCGCTTCCTTGTCCCCCATATCCCTGCCTTCATCCCCTGGTTCCCAGAGGGGCACTCTGCGACCATCACGGCCACGCAGGCAAAGGAGACCTCCGGGTCGCTTCAGAGACTTTGTTTGTTCCCTCGGGGACGAGGGACTTTGTGGTGTGTTATGTTCTAGGCTAGGAGGTGGTTGTGTTGTACTGACCAGTACCCGGTGTTCGCGGGGTTCGACATGTCAATCAACCTGCTATCTGCCAATCACGGGAATGCCTGGAATGTTCTGATGCCGGGCATCCTGGTGGTTGGCGGAGTGGCGTGGAGGGGGGTTGGGCATTGGAAGTTAAGACCAGGTTCAGCCTTTGTTCTCTCTCTCTTACGTCTGGGCTTCACAAGAGAAGGTCACGATTGGCTTGTGGGTTATCTGTCATCTATTTGGCGTGTGCTACGGCCCAAACAGTAGCCTGTGTAAAGTTGGTTCAATAAACCGTCAATTCGCAAACTCAAGCCTCTGTCTGGACAATTGTTCATTTATGATCTAGTCAGGTCATTACAATACTTTCAACTGTACTGACGGCCTGACAGGTATGAAGTAGAACGGAAGTTACGAATGTAACTAAGGTTACATTCCCACTCTGTCACGTCACCAGCGTGACTTAGTTGTTATTATTACTTGACCTGCGCGGAGCGCGAGTGTAATGCTCCGGGTGTCGTGGGTGTGGAGTCAAATGCAGGAGACAGAGTTCAATGCTCTGCGTCTTTCAATAGCACCAACGCACCACAGGGTGCTCACAAAAGTTACGTTCCCAACCACAGGGAATCAAAATGTACAATGGAAAAAATCACGACCAGGCACTAACACGTACCTCTAACACAGAGCCGAAGGTTACATAGAAATAATCCCGCACAACAACCAGGCGGGCCGGCTGTCTAATAAAGACAAACTAATTAAACATGAACAGGTGCTACCACTAAACATACAAGGAGGGGGAGGAAAAACAATCAGTGGCAGCTAATAGGCCGGTGACGACGACCGCCGAGCGCCACCCGCCCGGGAAGGGGAAACACCCTCGGTCGGACTCGTGACAGCGAGGGATATAATCCATACTTTTAATGTACTGACGGTCTTCCAGGTATTCGTAGAACCATAGTTACATTCGTAACTGCCGGTGCTTATACACGACAAAACTTTTCACATCTTTGTTAACAGCCCATTTCAATGCTCCATGATTGACTCTGAGTGTAACAAAACACATAACAGTCTACTGTATCCTTTTTTGTTTACAGATGACCATGGTTTCTTGTATGGCTACACATCCTCATGATCAGTCTTCATGTCTTTCCAGAAGACTTGCTGCATCCACAAATCTTCTGCAAGAGGTTGATGCAGTGGGTGGTAAAGAAAGGGTACAAGCCCAGAACCCACCACTTCAGGGAGAGGCTTGTCCGCCTGGCTGTGGAGTGCAGAAAGGACCAGACGGTTGTCTACAAGGAACCAGAGTCACAGCTCCCCAAACCTAACATCCCTGCCAACATCGCCACAGTGCCAACATCTTCTAAACTAAACATCTACCCAACACAAGAATAAGTTCACCAGCTAAAGAACATTTGGGAACCTGCCTGGAACATTCAACCAACACAATATACAACATCCATATTCAGTTAGACTGATGTTATAATATAATATAGAATACATAGTTTGCTCACAACTGCATTGTGGTATAGATATAGCTAACTCTTGTACAGTTGAAGTCGGAAGTTTATATTACACTTAGGTTGGAGTCATTAAAACTCGTTTTTCAACCAATACACACATTTCTTGTTAACAAACTATAGTTTTGGCAAGTCGGTTAGAACATCTACTGTGTGCATGACACAAGTAATCTTTCCAACAATTGTCTACAGACAGATTATTTCACTGTATCACAATTCCAGTGGGTCAGAAGTTTACATACAGTCAACTTAGTGTGCCTTTAAACAGCTTGGAAAATTCCAGAAAATTATGTCATGGCTTTAGAAGCTTCCGATAGGCTAATTGACATCATTTGAGTGAATTGGCGGTGTACCTGTGGATGTATTTCAAGGCCTACCTTCAAACTCAGTGTCTCTTTGCTTGACATCATGGGAAAATCTAAATAAATCAGCCAAGACCTCAGAAACAAAATTGGTGCGAAAAGTGCAAATCAATCCCAGAACAACAGCAAATGACCTTGTGAAGATGCTTGAGGAAACAGGTACAAAAGTATTTATATCCACAGTAAAACGAATCCTATATCGACATCAACCTGAAAGGCCACTCAGCAAGGAAGAAGCCACTGCTCCAGAACCACCATAAAAAAAGCCAGACTACTGTTTGCAACTGCACATGGGGATAAAGATCGTACTTTTTGGAGAAATGTCCTAGAACTGTTTTGCCATAATGACCATCATTATGTTTGGAGGAAAAAGGGGGAGGCCTGCAAGCCAAAGAACACCATCCCAACCATGAAGCACGGGGGTGGCAGCATCATGTTGTGGGGGTGATTTGCTGCAGGAGGGACTGGTGCACTTCACAAAATAGATTGCATCACGAGGAGGGAAAAGTATGTGTATTATGTGTAGACGCGGCTTGTATTCAAGACAAAGTTTATTTGCTCTGGAGACCGACATGAGTTTGCACAGCAGTATGCAGGGACAGTTATGGCAATATATGACATTTATACTGTACAATAAAAATATACTACTCATGCCTATAATAAATACTACAGTTCCATAAAGGGAATACTTGCATATGGTGTATTTGGGTGGTGAAGTGAGAAGTTCGTTGTCACTTTGATACGAGGGGAGATTGTTGTTATGAGACCTTTCACATCTCCTCTTGAGAGTCCTCAACTTCTTTGTATCCAAGCGTGTGAGAGAAAGACAAAACGCTATTAGACGTTAATAGGCAATCGTTGTGTACTGTCTCTATTCCTACTATAGCAGCATGGTGTAGAATATTACCAATCTCATAGACACACATTAGCTAGACAGCTACAACACACAGGTATAGATACTGTAAGACTAATGAGTCATAAAGCTAAAGTCAATCCTTTACTCTTTGTCATCATCATCAAAGAATTTATCCAGTTTTGCTCCTAATGAGATGCACTGAAGCTAGATAGGCTAGTTAGCTGTCTAGCTATAACGTTAGACTGAAATATATTTTAGGTATAGCAAACAAAGCTCGCTAGCTAAACTTGGCTATCTTGGCTTGCAGTGGTACTAGCAAGTCTCGTTAAGGCCGAATCAATCACTAAATTGTACTTAACTGAACAACACTGCCTCGTGTAAAATGAGAGGTTATATTGCTAGCTAGCTACAGACAGCAAAAAAACGTATTGGTTTGTCTTTTGCCCTCCTGTGTCCTGGTCCTCCTGGTCTAGGCTGCCGACGCTAATTACTGGTCTTTTTCTTGCGGTCTCCACACCTCTTCAGTGTATTCCAGCTGAAATAAATAGGGCTGTATGTTCCTATGTAAAAGAACATTAAACAAATGTTTAGTCGTCCAGCTTTTCTCAGAAAGACGAATCATCAGAAGCAGCCATTGTAGCTAATTATTTAGCAATCTCGGATAGACAGTGCATGGTAACATAGCTCCCATGAACCTGTAAACTAGTAATGCCCCCGGTTTGAAAAGCCTGCCTTCGGTGGAGGGAACAATGAAATAGGGCTCACGTCATGCTGTAGTCTTTACAAAACCAGGGAAAATGAGTCAACCTAGATATCCTACAATGTCCTGCCAGATAGGAACATCGTTGAGCCAAGTCCAATGGCGCCATTGAATAAAAACAACCATATCTACAACCCTATCTACTCGCTCATTTTTAGACATCATTTAAAACATTTTTTAGATCAGACAGCAGGCTCAATCAACAAATGATGTAATTTGTTGAACTCTCCTGGCTCTAAAAAAAATCTAAAATACAGCTATAGTGTATAATTATGTCTGAAACACCCCCGCATCAATCAGAAATATGTAGGGAGCCTGGGAAAACACCCAAAATAGTGTCTAGTGGTGAAATGTTCTACTAACATTATGTCTATTAGCTAGCTGGAACAGTAATAATGGTCAGACTAGGAGATACTTTATGGTTGTAGTGTATGTGGACACCTGCTCGTTTAACATCTTATTCCAAAATCATGGGCATTAATATGGAGTTGGTCACCCCTTTGCTGCTATAACAGCCTCCACTTTTCTGGGAAGGCTTTCCACTAGATGTTGGAACATTGCTGGGGGGACTTACTTCTATTCAGCCACAAGAACATTAGTGAGGTCGGGCACTGATGTTGGGCGATTAGGCCTCGCACGCAGTCGGTGTTCAAATTCATCCCAAAGGTGTTCACTGGGGTTCAGTTCAGGGCTCTGTGCAGGCCAGTCAAGTTCTTCGGTGGATTTCGACAAATCATTTCTGTATGGACCTCGCTTTGGTACAGGGGCATTGTCATGCTGAAAAAGGAAAGGGCCTTCCCCAAACTGTTGCCCCAAAGTTGGAAGCACAGAATCGTCTAGAATGTAATTATATTCTGTAGCGTTAAGATGTCCCTTCACTGGAACGAAGGGGCCTAGCACGAACCATGAACACCAGCCCCAGACCATTATACCTCTTCCACCAACCATTACAATTGGCACTATGCATTGTGGCAGAAAGCATTCTCCTGGCATCCGCCAAAACCCAGATTCGTCCATCGGACTGCCAGATAGATGGTGAAGCGTGATTCACAAACTGGAAACCACATTTATTGTAGCTGGGGATTTTAACAAAGCTAATTAGAGGAAAATGCTACCGAAGTTCTATCAACAATTGCCTGTAGTACTTGCGCTACAACAACTCTTGAACGGTGTTACTCTCCCTTATGGATGGCTACAAGGCCCTCCCCTGCCCTCCCCCTCGGCAAATCAGATCACGACTCCATTCTGCTCCCCCCTTTATATAGGCAGAAACTCAAACAGGAAGCACCGGTGCTAAAGTCTATTCAATGCTGGTCTGACCAATCAGAATCCATGCTTCAAGATAGTTTTGATCACGAGTACTTGGATATGTTCCGGATCTGAGAATAACATTGGCGTATACACAGACACAGTGACTGAGTTCAGTATATAGGGGAGGTTGTTCCCAATATGAAACCTACCCAAACCAAAAACCATAGATAGATGGCAGCATTCGTGAAAAACTGAAAGAGCGAGCCACCACATTTAACCACGGCAAGGTGACTGAGAATATGGTTGAATAGAAACAGTGTAATTACTCCCTCTGTAAGGCAATCAAACAGGCAAAACGTTACTAAAATCAGAGACAAAGTGGAGTTGCAATTCAACGGCTCAGACACGAGACATATGTGGCAGAGTATACAGACAATCACGGATTACAAAGGGAATACCAGCCACGTGTTGCTCCCAGACAAGCTAAACACTTTCTTTGCCCGCTTTCTGTCATCATGAAGTGCTTTGAGAGGCTAGTTAAGGATTATATTATCTCCACCTTACCTGACACCCTAGACCCACTTCAATCTGTGTACCTCCCCAATAGATCGACAGCTGATGCAATCGCCATTGCAATGCACAATCCCATCTGGACAAGAGGAATACCTATGTAAGAATGCTGTTGATTGACTATAGCTCAGCCTTCAACACCATAGTGCCCTCCAAACTCATCATAAAGCTCAGGGCCCAAGGTCTGAACTCTCCCCTGTGCAACTGGGTCCTGGACTTCCTGACGGGCCACTCCCAGGTGGTGAAGGTAGGAAACAACACCTCCACTATGCTGATCCTCAACACAGGGGCCCCACAAGGGTGTGTGGTCAGCCCCCACCTGTGCTCCCTAATCACCAATGACTGCGTGGCCATGCACACCTCCAACTCAATCATCACATTTGTAGACAACACAACAGTAGTAGGCCTGATTACCAACATTGACAAGACAGCCTACAGGGAGGAGGTGAGGACCCTGGCGGAGTGGTGCCGGGAAAATAACCTCTCCCTCAACGTCAACAAAACAAAGGAGCTGATCAGGGATTTCAGGAGACAACAGAGAGAGCATGCCCCTATCCACATCAATGGGACCGCAGTGGAGAAGGTGAAAAGCTTCAAGTTCCTTGGCGTACACATCAATGACCATTTGAAATGGTCCACCCACACAGATAGTGTGGTGAAGAAGGTGCAAAAATTACTCTTCAACCTCAGGAGACTTAAGAAATTTGTCTTGGCCTCTAAGACCCTCACAAACTTTTACAGATGTACAGTTAAGAGCATCCTGTTGGGCTGCCTGGTACTGAAACTGCACCACCCGCAAGCGCGGTATCCTTAGCTGCGTCCTCAGACGGCAGAGGGTGGTGCCGTCTGCCCAACGCATCACCGGGGGCACACTGCCTGCCCTCCAGGAATCCTACAACACTGAATGTTACAGGAAGGCCAATAAGATTATCAAGGACATCAACCACCCGAGCCACGGCCTGTTCACCCCACTATTATCCAGAAGGCGTGGGACCGAGAGACTGAAAAACAGCTATTATCTCAAGGCCATCAGTCTGTTAAATAGCCATCACTAGCCGGCTACCACCCGGTTACTCAACCCTGCGCCTTAGAGGCTGCTGTTCTATGTACATAGACATGGAATCACTGGTCACTTTAAATGGAATACTAGTCACTTTAATAATGTTTACATACTGTTTTACTCATTTCATATGTATATACTGTACTCTACTGTATTTTAGTCAATGCCACTCAGACATTGCTCGTCCTATTCTTTTACTTTTGTGTGCATTGTTGTGAATTGTTAGATACTACTCCACTGTTGGAGATAGGGACACAAGCATTTCACTACACCCACAATAACATCTGCTAAATATGTGTATGTGACCAATACAATTTGATTTGATAAGATTGAAAATCAGTTAAGCCAGGAATCATGTATGGGTTCATTTTGATAAAGCTGTTAATCCTTCAATGCCAGAAGTTTGCTGGCTAATGGGGAAAAGTTCAAACAGTTTCTTGAGGAATTACTAGCCATGGCGTAAACCTACTCTAGATTTTGTAATACAAGGTTAAGTTGCAGTCCGTAGAGATAGGGTGGCAGGGGAGGAGGGTGGTGTGCTAGTTTTATAAAGCGGGGGATCCCATACAGGTGGGTGAGAGAGGGAGTTGAACAGGAGAATGTAGTGGTAGAGGTGTGGTTGGGAGGGGGGAATATGGTATTAGTGATATTTTACAACCTGTGTAAGAGACTAGAGTTGCTGGCCCTCGGGAATGTAGAAGGTCAAGATAGGAGACAGATAATGTGGTGTGGGGATTTTAATGCTCTTTGTACGCTCTGGGTAGGGTTACGGACAAGTGTTGGAGGAAGTACTTGATGATAAATGGCTTGTGAGTCTTAATAACGGCAGGGGAACCAGGATTTGACCCAGTAACTGGAAATGAATCTGCTCTAGAGCTTACTCTGATCTGAAGTTCAATGGCAGGCAGATCCAGTTGGGAGGTTTTGGTGGAATCTACAGAGGGTAGTGATCACTATCCTATCATGTGTACTGTAGGAACGAGGGTGGAAGATTCAGTAGGAAATGGATTGAGGAGATGGATATTTGTGGAGAGGGGTCAGTTTCAGGAGTTGAGTGAACAGGAGCTGTCTTAGGTTGATCTCATTTCAGTTATAGAAACAGTGAATAATGGAGTAAGAAGAGCAATAGAAGGGGCCACAAGTGATTCCTATGGGTACAGGGGGGGAAAGAGCAACACAGTTCCCTAGTGGACTGAAGAGTGTAGAGAAGCTGTGAAGAGTAGCAACAGGGCCTTCAAAATGTTGAAAAGGTTCCATAATTACCAGCACCTGATTCAGTAAACAAGGACAAGCCATAGTAAGGAGGATCATTAGGACAGCTAAGAGGGAGTGTTGGCGCCAGTTCTGTGGGAGAGGTGTGGGGGATGATTAAGAGGATGAGTAGGGTCAGACAAGATTAGGATCTCCCTGTGCTGAAAAGTGGGGAGATTGTTGCAGTGAGAGATATGGAGAAGGCAGAGATGTTAGCCCATGCATTTGTGAAGTTGCACAGCTCAAATAATCTGACAGAAGAGGGGCAGCGTGGGAGAGAGAGGGTCAGAGGAAAACATCCAGGAGTCCTGGATCAGAGAGAGAGGGTGGAGGATGCATTGAATGGCACTTTTATGTTGGCTGAGATGAAGAGAGCATTAGCTAAAGCTGGGGTAACATCTCCTGGGAAGGATGATGTGTTATATCATGATGGCGCATCTCAGTGACACTGCAATGGGGAAAGTATTGGGCCTTTACAATAAAGTGTGGCAGGAAGGGGACATGCCTGGATGTTGGAAGCAGGCTGTAGTGGTGCCGATACGGAAACCAGGGAAAGACCCTACTAGTTGACCTCTCATGTATGTAAACTTATGGAAAGGATGATAACGGAAAGGATGACTTACTTTCTGGAGAGTATAGGACTAATGTCACCAGATCAAAGTGGATTCAGGAAAGGCAGGGCAATGATGAATCCTGTACTGTGCCTCGAGTGAGTCATACGGAAGGCACAGGCAAAGTAGGTGGTGGTAGCTGTTTTCTTCGATGTAGAGAAGGCCTATGATCTGATGTGGAAGGAAGGCCTGCTTATCAAGCTGGATATCATGGGGGTTGAAGGATGTGTTATTAATTGGAAAAATATTTTATTTTTGGGCGATCAATAGATGTGAGGGTGGGGAGCTCTATGTCAGACAGCTATGAGCTAGATAATGGTACTCCCCAGGGAAGTGTCACTAGTCCTTTGTTGTTCTCCATTATGATTCAAGATATATTCTCCCGAGTGGGACCTGATATTGGGAGGTCATTGTTTGCGGATGACATCATCTGTGACATCGGCCCTGGTTTCTCTATGGTGTAGTAGGTCAGGGTGTGACTAGGGGGTATTCTAGTTTATAATTTCTATGTTGTGTTCTAGTTTATATTTTCTATGTTGTATGATTCCCAATTAGAGGAGGCTGGTAATCGTTGTCTCTAATTGGAGATCATATTTAAGGAGATATGTGTTTGTGGGATATTGTTTTGTGTTTGTGCATGTGCACCACGTAGTCACGTTTAGTTGTTTGTTTATTGATTTATTGTTTTTTCTTTAAGTTTCACTTTGCAATAAATATGTGCCTTGGTCCCGTTCTTATGACAACTGTGACAATCGTTCAATGTTTGTTGTTTTATTAAACATTTCACCAGCACCGACTCTCAGCATTTCCATTACAATTATACTTTAGTAAAGGTAAAGATACCTTAATAGAAAATGACTCAAGTAAAAGTGTAAGTCACCCAGTAAAATACTACTTGAGTAAAAGTCAAAAGATATTTGGTTTATGTATACTTAAGTATTGAAAGTAAAAGTATAAATCATTTCATATTCCTTATATTATTTATTTATTTATGGATAGCCAGGGGCACACTCCAATACTCATACATAATTTAGAAACAAAGCATGTTTGTTTAGGGAGTCTGCCAGATCAGAGGCAGTTGGGCTGACCAGGGATGTTCTCTTGGTAAGTGCGTGGATTTGACAATTTTTCTGTCCTGATAAGCATTCAAAATGTAACGAGTACTTTTGGGTGTCAAGGAAAATATATGGAGTAAAAAGTACATCATTTTCTTTAGGAATGTAGTAAAGTAAAAGTTGTCAAAAATATAAATAGTAAAGTAAAGTACAGATACCTCCAAAAACAGCAGTTTTTACTTTAAAGTATTTTTACTTAAGTACTTTACACCACTGGTAGAGACAGAGGGATGCTGTTTTGCTCGCTCGGATGCTTTCTCCTGTGAGATACATTCAGCCTCTTGCGAAATGAAGGAAAATTGGCAAAAGATTTTATAATGTAAAAAAATCTTGGTAATTTTTTGGGGGAGGCTTCCCTTGGCGTCCATGAATACACGCAACTGCCCGTACAGCCAGGAGAGTTCAACAAGTGATCAGTGAAGTTGAGCAGTGGTCCCTCAGGTGGGCTTCAAGTTTTCAGTCGAAAAAACACAGACTGTGTTTTTTTCTAGAAGGAAGGTTGGGGAAGAAATATACTTGAAGTTGTATGGAAGGAATCTGGGGAGGGTGGGAGTGTTTAAGTTCCTGGGGGTCTGGTTTGACACTCGAATAACATTGGCGTATTTGTCAAAGGAAATAAAATATTGAATGTGATGCGCTGCCTGTCAGGAATGGAGTGGGGGCAGATAGAATGGCGTTGAAAATGCTATATATAGTGCCGTCAAGGTCATCACTGATTATGGAAGTGTATCATATGGATCAGCAACTCAGACATCTTTAAAAAAGCTAGATGTAATCCAGGCCCAAGCCCTAAGAATGTGTTGTGGAGCCCTCAGCAACTCCCCGGTGGCAGTGATGCAGGTAGAGTTGGGAGAGATGCCGTTAAAGTTAAGTAAACAACAGCTAGCCATGACATATTGGGTAAATCTTCAAGGACGTAAGGTTACAAATCCTATGAAAAAGGTACTCCACCTGAGTGCAAAATCTGAATAAAGTTTTGGGTGGATAGGCAATGGCAGGGCGAGAGAGATGGGGTTCTTTGGAGGGGAGTTTAGCCCCTCTGTGGTTCTTCCTGCTATACCACCTTGGTTGCTCCCTCCGACAGTGATAGATCTATGTTGCTTGAGAGGGTAAGAGCTGTTGAGGAAGGAGTAGATTCCGTTATAAGTGAATATTTAAGAACACAATAGCTAACCATGCTTTCTTGAATATATTCACAGATGGATCTAAGGACAAGGGAGGAGAGGTGCAGCTTTTAGTGTTCCTGAGTTGAAGGTGGCAGAGACGAAAAGAGCAATGGATAATTGATCTGTTTACATAATGAAGTTGCTGGCCATACTCTTGGCCCTAGAGTGGGTGGAGGAGGTGAGGCCTGGCAGGGTTGTCATCTGCTCTGACTCCTGTGCAGCACTGATGAGCTTAAATTATTTTGTGTCTCTGAGCAGACAGGATGTATTGTATGAGGTTTTGCAGTGCTTGTATAGGTTGAGACAGATAGGCGTATTTGTGATGTGGGAGTAGAGGGAATGAGGAGGTGGATGTTATCACCAAGCAGAATCTTAAACATGCTAATGTTGAAATGGAATTGTCAATCGGTAATCAGCAGCCAAGGGGTTGATAAAAACCGGGGATTTAGTATTTAATTATGCATTTAGTTTCCTTAGGGAGATGAGAATATTGGGTAGGATTTAGACCTTCTGTGTCTCTGGTCCACAATCCAGTCCAGTTGGTGGTGGTAATACACTTTAAAGTTGGTTGCCAACCACCATATAAAATCCACAGAAGAAGAAGAATATCCTGTGTTTGTCACCGCTGTGCAAACATTACGGGTGAGAAGCGCTTCGACCTGAAGGGATTCAGATGTATTTACTGCTGAACCTCAGGTTGAAACATATCGGCTGTACAGAACAGGGCTTGATAAATTGATCAATATTGCCACCATGTGGTTGTACACGTGTATTCTCAGTCCTATAGAGCAGTGGTGTTTCCCAACCTTTTTCGGTTACTGTACCACCAACTAAATTTTGCTCTGCCTGGAGTACCCTAGAAGTACTGCCACATTTTACTAGTAGGCCTATGATCTCATGAGGCTTCTCAAGTACCCCTTATGAATAAACCAAGTACCACAAGGGGTCCTAGTACCCTGGTTGGGAACCACTGATATAGACTATATACAGAAAGGTTCAATCTAAAACTTCTATGATTCATAAATATAACTAGTTATCAGGATGTGTCAGTTTGACAAGAGGTCTGCAGTCAGGAACAACTGCTGTCTTAGATTTTGTATTTAATTTTTATGTGCAGTAGATTGCACAAAACAGAGACCATATCTCTAAAACAGATGACTGCTGTGTCTGATTTTGCAACACCTTAGTAGGTAATGACATTGTAATAATACTCATTTGAACAAAACTGACAGTTCAGATCAGTGATATATCAGTACTGTGCTCCCCTATGTTATTCTCTTCTGTACATACAACACATTTTTTTCCTGCTTGTATGACCTCTGTTTGAGGTAGGGGGCAGTATGACACCATATACAAAATTGAGTGAGCTCCATCCCTGATTATTTCTATCAGGCTGAAGACCACGCGGGGTAAAACCATTGATAGTGGACTTTATCCCTCTCTGTAGGGAGACCAGGTCACTGGTTTTGTGGTTCAGAACCATGTTCCCCTGTTACTGTATACACACAAGGTCCTGTCTTTTGTCAAAACCATCACAATATTATCACCTGATGCAGCTTGTCCTGTAGGATTATCGTCCAACAACAGGAGGCATTTCAGGTTACTGATGCCATAAAGCTCGGGCTGTTTTTCAGTGTAAACTTAATGTCCAATGTAACTATCTAATTTCACAAAGCTGACAATACTATTTAAAGGTTAATCACTTTAACAGGATTACTTGTCCGTTTGCACAAGAGAGGACACTCAGCCCACTGCCTTGTTAATTTGGCAGCAAAGGGCCAGTGTAAATGACCCTTTAATGCATCAGTTAATGCAAGTAATCACTAAACACTGACACAAACATGTTAAAAATCCATCTTCCTATGGGAATATTGAATATTCCGCCTTATCTCAGCTCACTGGTCACGATAACAACACCCACCCGTAGCACACGCTCCAGCAGGTATATCTCACTGGTCATCCCCAAAGCCAACACCTCCTTTGGCCTCCTTTCCTTCCAGTTCTCTGCTGCCAATGACTGGAACAATTTGCAAAAATCGCTGAAGCTGGAGACTTATATTTCCCTCACTAACTTTAAACATCAGCTATCTGAGCAGCTAACCGATCGCTGCAGCTGTACATAGCCCATCTATAAATAGCCCACCCAATCTACCTAACTTATCCCCATATTGTTTTTATTTACTTTTCTGCTCATTTGCACACCAGCATTTCTATTTGCACATCACAATCTGCTCATCTATCACTCCAGTGTTAATCTGCTAAATTGTAATTACCTCGCTACGATGGCCTATTTATTGCTTTACCTCCTCACGGCATTTGCACACACTGTATACAAAAACATTTTTATATTGTGTTATTGACTGTACTCTTGTTTATTCCATGTGTAACTCTGTGTTGTTGTTTGTGTCGCACTGCTTTATCTTTGTCAGGTCGCAGTTGTAAATGAGAACTTGTTCTCAACTAGCCTACCTGGTTAAATAAAGGTGAAATAAAATTTAAAAAATAGTTTCCTGCACTTCACTGCTTTAAACACTATTGGGATGTACAAACATTGTATGCCACTCCATAGAAAACAGATACTTAGTAGTCAATGATTGTTTGTTCAGTGTTCGTATATGTGACAGCTCCTGGGAATGATGCTCACTGCTCACCCTGTGACAATAGCAAGAGCAGGATGTTTATTCACTGCTCACAGTCTGTTAATAGCTCCAAAATAATCTTCCCTGTGTCTCTCTTTCTGCTTCAGCTTTAGTCATGCAGTGATTAGCAAAGCAGCCCAGAGAGGTCCAGGAGGGAGAGGTGGTGATGGTCCTGCCAGTTGTTGGGAATCAATACCTTGTTATGATGAAATCTGAGGACTATACTTTTCAAAGGCATTAAAAACCTCAGAAAGGACAGACACACAAAAGGGATTTGAAATCCATCTATTGAGCAGACTTGACCACTCTGGCAAACACTGACAGGCAGGCAATCTGTCCAATTGTTTGGTGTCCCATTGAGTTTAGTGCCTTTGTGTTGACGTGACTTATTTGCAGGACAGGAAATACAACTACTGGCGAGGCATTGTGAAGCCATATCATCACCATAGGAGGGAGGAGGAGAAATAGAAACAATTCAACATCATGTGCAGTATTAGTTTCCTAGGAACGCGAAGCGAGGCGGCGATCTCTGTCTGCGCCAGAAGTTGTTTGTCTTTCCAGTAGGCATATGTAGGAATAAGTTCAATATTTCTTACTACAGAAGGTGTGTGTTGATTGATTTTATTAATGGATTGTTATTGGTTAATTTGTCAATAAATGGGTTCCTAATCAATCAAGCCTTTTTCATAAAATGTTTTATGGTTAAGGTATTGAAATCCATGTGTGGCATAACTCCATGTATATTGTGGCAGAACACCAATGAGAGAGAGACATTTCGTTTTTGATGAGGTAATGGTCGCGTTCCCCTGATCAGACGTTGAATGCATCAACCAATGGTTGCATGCCACGTCATCAACTGTCATTACTGACAGATTGCTATAACATATGATGTGGTTAGCTGATACTTAAATTTCCTATCCAGGAGTTGTAAGATCTGGCATGCGTCAGCAATGCCTGGGCAGTGGATCGCGCCCAATAACTACTGGAGCTACTGTCTTGCCAGGTAAGCAAAGTAGTCTATATGCATAGAGTTGTATGGTTTCTTAAGCTTTGAAATTAATGGTTTTTGTTTGGCATACATTATAAAGTGAAAAATCACAATCTCAGTATGATTCTGTTTGGAATTGGCCAGAGCCTATGGTGGGGGTGAACAGACTGGAAGAGGAAGATGTGTTCATATGACTGTTAGGAATCCAGATGCAGAATGTAAAACATATACAGTTACTTGCCAAAATAAAGGAAACCCCAACATAAAGTGTTTTTCTGGTGGCCACCGAGCCACCAGAATAACGTCAATGTGCTTTGACATAGATTCTACAAGTGTCTGGAACTCTATTGGAGGGATGCGACACCATTCTTGCATGAGAACTTCCATAATTTGGTGTTTTGTTGATGGTGATGGAAAACGTTGTCACAGGCGCCGCTCCACAATTTCCCATAAGTGTTCAATTGGGTTTAGATCTGGTGATTGAGACAGACAGACAGACACCCTGTGAGACCCCTCTTTCAAAGTCACATATCTCTTCTTCTAGCCACGGTAGCCAAAATAATGGGCAACTGAGCATTTTTATTCATGACCCTGATGGGCATGATGGGATGTCAATTGCTTTATTAACTCATGAACCACCCCTGTATGGAAACACCTGCATTCAATATACTTGGTATCCCTCATTTACTCTCAAGTATTTTCTTTATTTTGGCCGTTACCTGTATATTCCAAATAAATATTCTTCAAAAACTCTTTGAAGCTGTTGATTGAGAGCTCTCCCTGGCAGTGTAGGCGTTTTTATCATTAGGAAATGATAGGTGCAACATGTCTTTGAGGGGTGTATGACGGTGTTTGTTCATGTTTTTGATGTGAGTGAAGTATAAACTGTTTGTCCCTGTTAAGAATCCTCTGTTGCTTCAACTGTAAATCAATGGGATGTTGAGCAAACCAATATGTTTACAAGTAAATGTTGCAATAGTAAAGCCAGTGTGGTGTACAAAACCATCTAAATACTGACAAAACATTATATACCTCCCTCAAATTATAGGATTTTCTTTGTAATCAAGAGACTATGTATTAGTAGTTCTGTTGTTGGAGCCCTTGGGCTCCATTATGTCCTGTCAGATGTGTGAGAACAGATTGACCCGGCTTGCCATAAAATACACCAATGCCAACCTACAGTATATACACATGTACTTACTATACAGTCTCTCGTTGGCATTTAAGCATCACAATGATCTAGAATGAGTCTCTCTCTATCTCTCTGTCTGTCTGCCTGTCTGTCTGTGTCTCCCTCCCCCTTTCACCTCATTATTTCTCAAATGTGAAATTGAATGAGCATTTACCCAAAGAAATGCTTGGAGACAAGTCTTCCTCTGGGAGAAGGAAGAGATTACCAACCGCGTGGCTTTTTGTAGGTCACAGGGAAATCAGACATGAGACGTGCTCATGCATGGTGGACAGATATGAAAGCACTTCATTAAGCTATTGATAGACCATGTAATTAGGTAGTAGTTCTCTTTTATGTTACTGACCAATAGGTGCTGTGTAAAATGGAGGAACCAATCAATCTGGCCCATGTACAGATAATGTGTGTAGATTGAGGGATCTGATTCAGCCAACCAGAGCTACCATTTTATAGCTTTAGTATTCAAACGTGTTACGTCCATTTAGAAATGGTTACACCGAGTTGGAAATGTACCGAAAGTAGCTGTTCATAGATTTTATTTACCAACTGTTACCACAGTTATGTAACGGAACTTGAAAAGTGAGGTGAGGTTAAATACTGAAGTTACTCTTTTTTATAGTTCACAGAATCCACAAAGGAAATTGATTCCACCACAGCAGAATTATTTCAGAACTGATAAAAAATGGGAAAATGAATTCCCTCGTTTAAAAAAAGAATGCGATTTTCAAATTGAGTCGTCCTGACTTCTCCAGAAATCTACAGTGTAAAAAGGGCTTCAGAGCACCATGGTCCTTGTTTGGTGAACAACTCTGTTGCCCATGGCTGGAGCTAATTAGAAGCTATTTATAATCATGGGGAAATGTATCTTAAGAGCTGTGTGAGCGAGAGGTGTGTGATGACATCCATGATACTGTAGCTAAAATCAAGAATATTGATATATGTATCGTACATGTCCAAGGAAGCAGGATAATCAGGATGACATGTGGTGCTGATTGAATGAGGCATAAGGCTGGGGTCTAATGATCAAGTTCATGCAGAAAGAATCAGAAATATGTTTTTCTTTGCTTGGGGTAATGTTAATATGTAGGACATGGTCAGATTGATATGTGAATAGAAAGGGTTTGGTGATGAGACATTTAGTGATGCATTGATTTCTCTTCTCCAGACAACCTGTCACCTTATGATTTGGGAAAACACAGAAATACAGTCAGTTACTCTCTGTAAAGTCCAGTCTGCCTTTCTGCATCAACAGTGCTCCACAATGCCACGCGTCTAAGTGGAGATGACTATATTCCTAACACCATTATCACAGCTTGCTTTGATAGAAAACACCAGACTTTGGATCCACTTCCATCCAAACTGCATGGGAAACATTGAAACTTTGCCAGGTTAGTGATTCTATGGGCGTCTTTCATGTAGTGTCTGGGACAAAAAGGCACTTGGTACGCGACCAGACAGTGACGATTCCAGGTGAATGATTGACTGATTAGCCATCGGCGCATGTCTCCGTAATTATGTAACACTGCTAGGCACACTCAAATGAGCTCATCATAGCAGAGCCGGCCATCATTCAGTCACAGATAAGCACAACATGGACCTGCTGTCGCAAATCACTAAAACACTTAATCGCATGCACACTCATACAGCAACAGGACATGAAACCACCTTGGGGTCGATACTCAGTAGTTAAATTGTTCCACTAACACAGCCCACGCTCTCCCTACTGCTTCGCTAAGAGACATATTCATTTGAGTGTTGTGAAACAACAGAATTTTGAAAGCAGCAATAAGATGAAATGAGACTGTAGACATTTAAAAAAATATATGTTTTATTCGCATTCACATAAACAGAGCAGCAGGAGGGGGCAGAGTTTTTCGGTAACGAGACAGGGTAAACACAATCTGTTGCCTGAATGTGAAAAACGTTATTTTGTCTGTCAAAACAGACATGTTGATGATACGAGGTGAGTGCACTTCTCCAGACCTCTCCCCTTTGACATCTCAATTTAAATGGGATGACTCTTGATGTGATTGCTTCTTGGCTCTGTTCAAGCCAAAGCTGCCCTTCTTCTTCTCCTCCCGTCTGCTAATACTCCCACTCCTCCACCTGGTGTTACTTCACACTCTTCCCCAGCCAGAGGATATGAGAGCTAAGTCCAGTAGACTCCCCTGGCCCTGATGCCTCACCCTGGAGGACTCAATAATCTCTGTCTCTCTTGCTCACTCACTATGCCAAGAGCTCTCAGATGTCCATGAAGTACTCCTACAGATGAGTTGTACCCCTCCAGGACACCTACAGTGCTGCTGAACAGCTTGAGTCATCTAAAATGAAATCAATTGTGGAGTATCTATCAAGCCAAGGCCAGGTGCCTGTGTGGGTTTTGCATATGCCCAAGGGCTAGGTGAATATTAAGACATATCAAACTAGTCCAAGTGGGGTTAGAGGTTATTCTACATGATAATATTCAATGTTATGTTTTTGTTATACTATCCACTGTAGTGCCTCAAACCACCGGTGTCCTTGCAGTAGCAATGGGCCCTATTATGTTATGTTGGTCCTTCATTGATGGCAGAGAAGGACTCACAAATCCTACATACAGCACAACCTTGTTACAACATTATTGTTTAAAGAAATAATGAATAAAACATGTTTCAATTACCCAGGTTTTTTTTGTAAGTAATGTTCTGTTCCATGAGTGTTCACTGAAATGTGCAGCACCAAATGGTGGCTGGTTCACTGCTGTTTCAATCAGTTTTCTGACTCTTATCATGCCTGCTGGAGGCTCAAGTACTCATCAACCCTGTAGTGTGGGGGCACTAGGGCGAGACACAGCACAGACGGTGATACTCTGTCACTTGCAGGTTTGTGGCTTCGAATGAAGCCGACACCAGAGGGTGTGACAGCCAGGCAGCTTTGGCAGAGGTCCCTCTTCTGTGTTTGTCATGACATGGCTTTCAAGCATTTTAGATGGAATTGGGGTGACATCGGATCCTGTTGGAAGCTACTGTAGCATAGTTAACTGGAGCTTAAGTATGGCGCTACAGAATTAGATAGAACATACAGTAGGTATCGTCCTCTGTGTGGCTCACCTGATGTTCGAGAACTCATTATTCACAACATGTTTTAACTGTCTCTGGATAATGGGAGTAGTTGATATGAAAGTCAGTGGTAAATAGGCAATTAAATAGCAATAAATAACATGGCACAGGGGTCTTTCATTTCATCCCACTAAGCACAGCAGGAGGTCCAATAACAACAAAGCAAATGACAAGCCCTTGAAAATGAACATTGAGACAGTTATTCGTTTAGTATATGGATTAGATTTCACATGGTATCTTTGATGCTTTGATCCCTTTGTATTTGACGTCAAGATGCATTTGAAGGAGTACTGTATATCCACATGGAAGTGTTTGAGTTCACAGCACCAGATACCAATTGTTGTGAATACATCTTTTATCGTTTACTTGTCTCCTTTCATCAATCTTGTCATGTTTTCAAAGATTTGCATATCCCTCAGTCAACTAAAGTTAGGTCATAACACAGGGGAGATGAAATCATCTTTGACCTTTTGGAAGTCTGTGGGCTAATTATTCAGAAACATTTTGTGTTAGAAAACCAACAATAAGACTCAGATCTTTGCCTGTTTTGTTTCAGAATTTTGTATGCCCCCCAAAATGAACAGCTTGAACTTTTGAGTAATGTAGAGAATGGTTGGAGTATGGCTGAGGGGTATTGTTTCAACTATGGGTAGCTGCAACTGCGGAATCGGCAAGTGGGTGTGTCGAAAGGAGTGGGTGTATAGAAAGCGAATCGGCTAATTGGACAGATTTATTGCAATTTAAGACTGTTTTGCATGGCTGATTGGGCTGCACGACGAGACGATAAGCCGGCGGCTAGTGCACTGGTCTTGTATGGACATGCATGCTGACCTGAGACCTACAGGGTACCATAGTCGTGTCGCTGGCGATAGCTAACGTGCCAATTTTTTTCCCCTCCCATGATTTTATTTCAAGTAGGATAGCAGCCTACACAAGAAAAAACAAACATTGATATACCATCTAGATGTCACCTTGATACATGCACATACAGTCTACTCAATGCGGATGGCATGAACAGCAACAACACTGGGACACAGTGCCCGTTGCTCCCACTTGACAAGCACTACTGTCCAGCAACAGCGTGGGAAGTCGCTACCTAGTATCAGGATGACGGTCACAGTAAGCACACGCATTCAATGTGTGAAGCAACAGTACTCCCATTGTTACGTAGCCCCAGGAAGAAACCAAATAACGTTTCTCAAACAGAAGGCAGAACTAACAAAGAGTCATTGACAACAACCAAAACGAAAGAGGAGGGGTTCTGAAAGACACTCATGGGGGTGTTCCCTGAAAGTTGACGAGCAACAACAACTGGAACCTAAAAGACACCCACCATGAGCGCCCACTAAATATAGTGACTAATGAGGTGACACCAATTGGTGCAGCCTACGTGCTATACCGTCCAACCTCAAAACATAAATGGAAAAACTAAAACATGAAACACCTTCCCCCTTAAGACAGAAAATATATCTTATATTTTTGTTGGACAAGTTTGCTCACCACCAACAGAAAACAGCTTCCATTGCGCAACATAATCAACATAAATGGGTTGCCCCATTTAAGTTTATATTTGAGATTCTTCGAAGTAGCCAACCTTTGCCTTGATGACAGCTTTGCACACTCTTGGCATTCTCTCAACCAGCTTCATGAAATAATCACCTGGAATGCATTTCAATTAACAGGTGTGCCTTGTTAAAAGTGAATTTGAGGAATTTCTTTCATAACGCGTTTAACGCATCAGTTGTGTTGTGACAAGGTAGGGATGGTATACAGAAGAAAGCCCTATTTGGTAAAAGACAAAGTCCATATTATGGCAAGAACAGCTCAAATAAGTAAAGAGAAATGACAGTCCATCTTTACTTTAAGTCATGAAGGTCAGTAAATCTGAAAAAGGTCAAGAACTATGAAAGTTTCTTTAACTGCAGTCGCAAAAATCATCAAGTGCTATGATGAAACTGGTTCTCATGAGGGACCGCCACAGGAAAGGAAGTCCCAATGTTACCTCTGCTGCAGAGGATAAGTTCATTAGAGATACCAGCCTCAGAAATTGCAGCCCAAATAAATGCTTCACAGAGTTCAAGTAACAGACGCATCTCAACGTCAACTGTTCAGAAGAGACTGCGTGAATCAGGCCTTCATGGTCGAAATTGCTGTCCTGGCAGTGACTCCTCAGGAACCTCCCCAGTTCCTGGTTCATCCTCTCCATCTGCCCGTTAGACTGAGTCTGGTACCCGGAACTGAGGCTGACCGTGATCCCCAGCTTCTCCATGAAGGCTTTCCATACCTGTGATGTGGATTGGGGGGCCACGGTCGGAGACAATGTCCTCCGGAAGGCCATAATGCCAGAAGACCTGCTGCAACAATGCCTCAGCGACCTGGAGAGCGGTAGGGAGACCAGAGAGAGGGATAAAATGGCAGGATTTAGGGAATCTGTCTACAACCACCAAAATAGTGTTGAAACCATCAGAGGAGGGGAGATCAGTGACAAAATCAATGGACAGATGAGACCAGGGACACTGAGGCACTGGAAGGGGAAGGAGTTTCCCTGCTGGAGCGTGCCAGAGAGATTTAGTTTGGGAACATACGAAACAAGAGTTGGCGTAGCGAGTGACATCCTGCTCCAAGGTGGGCCACCAATACTTTCCAGAGATGGATTGAATAGTGCGGGTGATACCTGGATGTCCAGCGACGACAGCTGTACACGGCTTTGTGGAGGCGCAGAGCCTGCAAGCAGGTCGATGGCACACTTCCAGTGGTGATGAGGATGGAGACAGGTGATGCGGGTCTTGGGGAAAACCTCCCGCAGGTCTTGGTATACCTCTGGGATGTTGGGCTGAAGGGCAAACACAGGACTCTCACAAGGGAAGGGAAAGCAGGTCCTCCGGCATTCGGGTGCCCAGTCTGTGATTGTCATCCTCGACCATGAGATGGTGGGGTTATGGCGTTGGAGCCATGGGAGGCCGAGGATGATCTTGTGTATGGGTGCACTGATGATGAGGAAAGGGAGGCTTTCTTGATGGTTGGACTCCACAGTGACGGTGAGTGGTGCTGTGATGTGTGTGATAGTCCCGGATCCCATTGGTCAATTATCCAGCGCTTGAACCGGAAACGAAGAGGAGCGTGGGAATGAGGTGATGTTCAGGGAGGAGGCAAGGGCCTGGTCAATAAAGTTCCCAGCATCACCGGAGTCCACTACAGTTGTAGAAACAATACATGAGGGACAGCCAGCTAGTTAAATCGATACTAAAAAGGGTTTGGGGGGAAATTATGATGATGGAATACTCACACCTAACCCAGGAGAAGGATAATCACAGGGCCGTCCCTCTGCTCTCGTGGACCCTGGGTTGGAGCGTACCAGACACCGTTGAAGCTGGTGCCCCTCCTGACCGCAATAGAGACAGTTCCCCAGCTGTTTCCGACGACGTCGCTCAACCGCGGAGACGCTACCTCCATGAATTCAGGCTGACTCGGTCAACGAAGGAGGGTGAGAGGCGATGGGGGTGCTGACGCTCCCCAAGAAGGTTTTGCAGACGGATGGCCATTGCGATGAGTGCGTCCAAGGAGAGGGTGTCGTCTCTGCATGCCAACTCCGTCTAAACCTCTTTGTCCTCTTCTGAATAGGGTGCGGAGCGCCGGCCCATTCCATCCGCTGGGTGCTGCTACTGTCCGGAAGGTCAGGGCATACTCTGCAGGAGTGAATTTCTATGAAAAGAGATTCAACATAAATTCAACATAAAAGGACATTCCTCCTCCCACTCTTGATGTTCTACAGTGGTGAATAGCATTATAAGGAGACATGTCATAAAGCATGGTAGCCTCTTCAGTTAACCATGTTTCTGTAAGGGCAGCAAGGGAAAAATGAATGATTGAGAGAAGACAGATAATGAACAAGGTGGTTGTGATTTTTAGGAAGACTGCGAATGTTCAAATGAAAGGTAGAAAATAAGCTTGGCTTGGATTGACTCAACACAATCCTTATATTTATTGTTCTCTTCATTAATATTTTATGGGTTAAAGACCATGTTATCAGGATTGATATCCTGCCATACTAAGGTAGATACACAGTCTCATTCATCCAGATTGTGGAACGGAAACAAGTGTTGCCTCACATGTCCAATACAACCATACATTTGTGTTAGTTTTATCAATGGGGTTCACTTCCGATGGAATATACATTGACACAGTCCACATAACACTGAAGACTTCAGAAGGTTATGACATTTAGAGCAATGCGTGTTTTGGTCATGAGGTTAAGTGAAACACATGGACAAAGTAGAATAAATGTGTGTTTGTATCACGTTTTAAGGTATGACCCAGGTGCAGACATTGTTTCTTAAACAGGGGCAGGCAAATGACAGGTCAAGGCAGGCAGGGGTCAATAATCCAGAGAGGGTGTAAGGTACAGGACAGCAGGCGGGCTCAGGGTCAGGGTCAGGTCAGGCAGGGGTCAATAATCCAGAGAGGGTGTACGGTACAGGACAGCAGGCGGGCTCAGGGTCAGGGTCAGGTCAGGCAGGGGTCAATAATCCAGAGAGGGTGTAGGGTACAGGACAGCAGGCGGGCTCTCAAGGTCAGGGTCAGGTCAGGCAGGGGTCAATAATCCAGAGAGGGTGTAAGGTACAGGACAGCAGGCGGGCTCACGGTCAGGGTCAGGGTCAGGTCAGGCAGGGGTCAATAATCCAGAGAGGGTGTAAGGTACAGGACAGCAGGCGGGCGCAGGGTCGGGTCAGGTCAGGCAGAGGTCGGTAATGCAGAGTAGTTGGGCAAAGGTACAGGACGACAGGCAGGCTCAGCTTGATATGTATTCCTCTTCCACATTGAGCTTTGCTGTGTTTTTCTATCTAGTATTAGCTGTGCTACAAGCTTGTGAGCTAAAATGAGTTCACAAACACAACCCACACCCCTCATCCTGAGAACAAGCTCTGCCAGTGAAATGGCAAGCACACACAAGCAATACAGGCTTGATCACACATGAACCAGTACGATAAACAGAGAGGCGGAGAACTTGGCTGCACTTTACTAAACGGATGGGAGATCACCAACCTCCAAGTTAGAACTGTGGATACAAGCAGTATGAGGGGCAGTAAGCCAAAACACAGGTCAAAGATGCTTGGGATAGACAGTGGTAGGAGCATTCGTTTACTCACGGAACAGGCAGCATGAACTGAATGCCCAAATGATCGCTGAAGAAAAATCTGCTTAGGAACAAAGTTCCTTGTTAGTTGTCCCATCCAACAGTCTGTCGACAGATGATACCACCATTTATTTTCATTGCATCTGTCCACGAGAGATTATAGTATGGACAAACACAGCACCACAATAAACCAGAAACACTGATTTGAATGCATTTGACATGTGTGAGAAGTGCAGCAAAACATCACAGTAAATTCAAACTCCAATGACATTGTGTGACATTGTGTCTAACCCTGCAAACTTTGTGGAATGAAAACAAATCGAATCTATGATGTATAAATCCACCCAGTTCCCCCTTAGTATCTGTCCATAAATGTTTTATTCAGTCTGACAGAGGGTTGTACATCCGATACAGTCAACACAGCAGTCATCACTCATTCTAAGGAAAAAAAATAGGAAGGCTATTTCAAACTATTGACAAAATAATAAATGAGAATGTCCATTTATAAATGTACAGTATGTCTCCGTACAGTTTGGTGCTGAAAAGTATACTCATGAGCTTGTGAGTGTTTTATGAGGGACATTTCATCAAACTTTGTACCATGCCATTTCTTTCTTTTCATGGCCAAGGCCACTCCAATGATCATCTTAAGTCCATCAACCATCCCCCTGCTCTATAGCACTCAGACAAAAAGCCCAACACAATATTTCCTATCACAATAGTCCCCCACTGGTTCCCCAAGCTGACTTCATCAGTAATGAGGATAGGGGTTCCCTGCTGATTGAGACCATTGACCCAGTAACTCAAATTGGGTCCATAGTGGATGCCATTTCTGGGTAACAATTAAGTACCTTACTGTGATTTTTTTTACATTAAAATTGTGAAAAAACAGACATATATTCTTAGCAAAGTGCAATTTCTCAAGCAATAATTTTGCTAGGACTGTCTGGGAGTGGCCTGAGTGGGGAGGGGAAACCTGAAAACTAGCTGTTATTTGCAGAGAGGTTTAGAACTCTTTATTATTGATCTATTAACTGATGTCACCAGGCAGGTCAAAACTCCATCCCACCAAAACAGGCTGATATTTCAGGCAGTCTTTTCAAACAGCTCTTACACTAAAAGGTCCTTATCATAATGTTCACAATATTATTCTAACCTCAGTGTAGAAATGTTTTTAAAATAATGGAAAAATCACATTTTTCACTGCATGTATGTCCAAATCAAGAAAACTTACCAGCAGCCTCTTGCCGCACTGGTAGCCTATTCGCAAGTGCGTGAGTGTAATTGGCTCCAATGAGTGTAATTTGCTGTAATGATGTGCGCTGAGAGTCGGTAAGCAAGTTCAGGGAGTGAGTGTTTTAATAAATAAATAAATGCAACATAAAACAAAACAAGAAGCATTCTGTATACATCTGGCCCTTCTTTGGACACTGTGTTAACTGTGCTCCAAAAGAGCTTCAACGCCATACAACACTCCTTCCGTGGCCTCTAACTGCTCTTAAATGCAAGTAAAACTAAATGCATTTTACTGGTCATCCCCAAAGCCAACACATCCTTTGGCTGCCTTTCCTTCCAGTTCTCTGCTGCCAATGACTGGAACGAATTGCAAAAATCACTGAAGTTGGAGACATATCTCCCTTACTAACTTTAAGCGTCAACTGTCAGAGCAGCTTACCGATCGCTGCAGCTGTACACAGCTCATCTGTAAATAGCCCATCCAACCAACTACCAACCTCATCCCCATATTTGTTTTAGTTTTTCTGCTCTTTTGCACACCAGTATTTCTACTTGCACATCCTTATCTGCACATATCACTCCAGTGTAAATTGCTACATTGTAATTACTTCGCCACTATTGGCCTATTTATTGCCTTACCTCCTTACTTCATTTGCACACACTGTATACAGATTTTTCTATTGTGTTATTGACTGTATGTTTGTCTATCCCATGTGTAACTGTGTTGTTGTTTTTGTCGTTGGTCAGGTCGCAGTTGTAAATGAGAACTTGTTCTCAACTGGCCTACCTGGTCAAATAAAGGTGAAATAAAAAATATATATTTTACAAATAAAGACGAACAACACACAGACTAAACATTGGAACAGAAACAATAACGCCTGGGGAAGGAACCAAAGAGAGTGACATATATAGGGAAGGTAATCAGGGAGGTGATGGAGTCCAGGTGAGTCTGATGACGCGCAGGTGCGCGTAACGATGGTGACAGGTGTTCACCATAACGAGCAGCCTGGTGACCTAGAGGCCGGAGAGGGAGCACACGTGACATTTGCTCAATATTAGGAGTTAAGAAATAAAGTTGACATCATTATCAATCAAATATTCTCCTATTTTCTACTGTAGGTATATAATTCCAAAATGTGTTTATTCTGTGTGTTTGCTAGCGATATTAATGCAAATAATCAAGGGGCTGCAGACCCCCGGTTGAATACCTCTGTTATTGACATATTTCTCCTCAAAGGTCTATTTCATTACTTTTCACAAAAGTGTCATGGTGAATTGGACTTTATATATGACTTTGTGTAATGTCAGTACAGTATGCAATGCACAATACACACAGGTTTCCTTTACCTGAAGTTGGAACAAAGTTTTGTAGTGTGTCCCCTAATTCCAGTTGAAAGTTACTTGACATATAAAGCAAAGGCCAACAAAGTCAAATATAAAGTGTGTTTGTCTAATTTGTTGTGCTGTTATAATTGGTTGAAACTTTGTCTGTTGTCTCTCATGCGTTAATGGCTTAGGATAGCATTTGTCAATAAAGCTTATGAAGATGAATTGCTAATAGATTTGACATTATCTGTGTTAAAGAGATAATAAAATGCTGTCTGAACACTATCATTATGGATTGATGATAAGAGTCCTCAGTCTCCCAGACAGTTGGCTGCTTGATATGGAGTTCATTATTATTATTCAGATATATCAACAATACTGTCTAGACATCTTCATTGCCATTCAAAGCCAATGAAGTTCATTTTGCTGCATCAAACCAACGAAAAAAACATTTATTATAAGCCTATAAAGAATTGTAAATTACCTCCATACCAAGCAGCCAACCATAAATAATATTTGAAATATCCCAATATTTCCCACTAGAGAGACTTAGAGACTTGGGAGACTGGAGTATGGCTGGAGTATTTCCCAGCATTGAGCAGTTGTCAGAGAATACCTGGAAATGGACTCCCAAGATACTTGTAACTAAAATAGTGTCAGCCAAACCAACACCCAGAGCAGGTGAAAACTAGAGCAGAAACATTCAATATTTGTACATTCTCTAAAATAAAATAAAAAGCATCAGCATGTCCTTGCAGTGGGATTAGCCTCGACTGATGGTTGTCAACCTGTGAAGACAGTAGCTGTAAGATTACGAAACACATCAGCGTTGACTGTTTTCTATTTGTCTGAACGTCAACACTTCCTTTAAATTGTATGCGGGGTTCAGGGGCATTTCATGTCCGTATGGAAATGAACTAATCATAGTAATTGTAAGGGTGGGTGTTGGTGGCAGGGAAGTCAGACGCAGGAGATCGAACTTGGTATAAACGGAGCAGTTTAATAAGTGCTCAAAAACTCTGAAAACCAAAATATACCAAATAATACAAGTGGGAACAAAACCCGTCACACAACAGAACATATCTTGCACAATGCTTACAAACAAACAATCACCGACAAGGACAATGAGGGGGAACAGAGGGTTAAATACACAACATGTAACGAATGGGATTGGAACCAGGTGTGATACAAGACAAAACCAATGGAAAATGAAAAGAGGATCAGCGATGGCTAGAAGGTCAGTGACTTCGACCACCGAACGAACAAGGAGAGGGACCAACTTCGGCGGAAGTCGTAACAGTAATACAACCCAGTGCAGAAACATCTATGACAGTTTGTTGAGAACTATGATACAGAAGACAGGTCATGGAAAAGGCTCTTAGGCTTTATTCATGTTATCAGTTCTGTGTGGAATGGAATTGTTTGAATTGTTTTGGATGTGATTATTTGTAAGGCTGTGTGTTACACTCAAGACTTTCCTCTGTTTATTGCACAGCTACCATGTCACCAGCCATAGAGAATGTGGTGAATGTTTGTTCATATGGAGGTAAGTTTGGGAAGTAAAAATAGCACACATGGCTCTTAGTGGAGAGCTATGATCTAACACAAATTATCCAATCTACTTCACCAATCTACAGTGCATTTGGAAAATATTCAGACCCCTTGACTTTTTCCACGTTATTTACTGCCTTATTCTATAATGGACTAAATAGTTTCCCCCTCATCAATCTACACACAATACCCCATAATGACATAGCAAAAACAGTTTTTTTTTTAAATGTTGCAAATTTTTACAAATAAAAAAAATGTTATCACATTTACTTAAGTATTCAGACACTTTACTCTGTACTTTGTTGAGGCACCTTTGGCAGCGATTACAGCCTCGAGACTTCTTGGGTATGACGCTACAAGCTTGGCACACCTGTATTTGAGGAGTTTCTCCCATTCTTCTCTGCAGATCCTCTGAAGCTCTGTCAGCTTGGAAGGGGAGCATCACTACACAGCTATTTTCCGTTATCTCCGGAGATGTTAGATTGGGTTCAAGTCCGGGCTTTGGCTGGGCCACTCAAGGACATTCAGAGACTTGTCACGAAGCCACTCCTGCATTGTCTTGCCTGTGTGCTTAGGGTCGTTGTTCTGTTGTAAGGTGAACCTTTGCCCCAGTATGAGGTCCTGAGCACTCTGGAGCAGTTTTTCTGTACTTTGCTCCGTTCATCTTTCCCTCAATCCTGACTAGTCTCCCAGTCCCTGCTGCTGAAAAACATCCCCACAGCATGATGCTGCTACCACCATGCTTCACTGTAGGGATGCTGCCATGTTTCCTCCACACGTGACACTTAGCATTCAGGTAAAATAGTTCAATCTTTGTTTCATCAGACCATAGAATCGTGTTTATCATTGTCTGACAGTCCTTTAGGTGCGTTTTGACAAACTACAAGGGGGCTGTCATGTGCCTTTTACTGAGTAAAAGTTTCAAGACTAGTCATTCAACTGAGACTGCTCTTCTCTGTATCACGGAGGCCCTCCGCACTGCTAAAGCTAACTCTCTCTCCTCTGCTCTCATCCTTCTAGACCTATCGGCTGCCTTCGATACTGTGAACCATCAGATCCTCCTCTCCACCCTCTCCGAGTTGGGCATCTCCGGCGCGGCCCACGCTTGGATTGCGTCCTACCTGACAGGTCGCTCCTACCAGGTGGCGTGGCGAGAATCTGTCTCCTCACCACGCGCTCTCACCACTGGCGTCCCCCAGGGCTCTGTTCTAGGCCCTCTCCTATTCTCGCTATACACCAAGTCACTTGGCTCAGTCATAACCTCACATGGTCTCTCCTATCATTGCTATGCAGACGACACACAATTAATCTTCTCCTTTCCCCCTTCTGATGACCAGGTGGCGAATCGCATCTCTGCATGTCTGGCAGACATATCAGTGTGGATGACGGATCACCACCTCAAGCTGAACCTCGGCAAGACGGAGCTGCTCTTCCTCCCGGGGAAGGACTGCCCATTCCATGATCTCGCCATCACGGTTGACAACTCCATTGTGTCCTCCTCCCAGAGCGCTAAGAACCTTGGCGTGATCCTGGACAACACCCTGTCGTTCTCAACTAACATCAAGGCGGTGGCCCGTTCTTGTAGGTTCATGCTCTACAACATCCGCAGAGTACGACCCTGCCTCACACAGGAAGCAGCGCAGGTCCTAATCCAGGCACTTGTCATCTCCCGTCTGGATTACTGCAACTCGCTGTTGGCTGGGCTCCCTGCCTGTGCCATTAAACCCCTACAACTCATCCAGAACGCCGCAGCCCGTCTGGTGTTCAACCTTCCCAAGTTCTCTCACGTCACCCCGCTCCTCCGCTCTCTCCACTGGCTTCCAGTTGAAGCTCGCATCCGCTACAAGACCATGGTGCTTGCCTACGGAGCTGTGAGGGGAACGGCACCTCAGTACCTCCAGGCTCTGATCAGGCCCTACACCCAAACAAGGGCACTGCGTTCATCCACCTCTGGCCTGCTCGCCTCCCTACCACTGAGGAAGTACAGGCGCAGCCCAGTCAAAACTGTTCGCTGCTCTGGCCCCCAATGGTGGAACAAACTCCCTCACGACGCTAGGACAGCGGAGTCAATCACCACCTTCCGGAGACACCTGAAACCCCACCTCTTTCAGGAATACCTAGGATAGGATAAAGTAATCCTTCTCACCCCCCTTAAAATATTTAGATGCACTATTGTAAAGTGGCTGTTCCACTGGATGTCTTAAGGTGAACGCACCAATTTGTAAGTCGCTCTGGATAAGAGCGTCTGCTAAATGACTTAAATGTAAATGTAAATGAGTAATGGCTTCCGTCTGGCCATTCTAACATAAAGGCCTGATTGGTGGAGTGCTGCAGAGATGGTTGTTCTCCTGGAAGGTTCTTCCATCTCCACAGAGGAACTCTGGAGCTCTGTCAGAGTGACCATCGGGTTTTTGGTCACCTCCCTGAACAAAGCCCTTCTCCCCCGATTGCTCAGTGTGGCCGGGCGGCAAGCTCTAGGAAGAGGTTAGGTGGTTCCAAACTTCTTCAATTTAAGAATGATGGAGACCACTGTGTTCTTGGGGACCTTCAATGCTGCCGAAATGTTTTGGTACCCTTCCCCAGATCTGTGCCTCAACACAATCCTGTTTCAGAACTCTACGGACAATTCCTTCAAGCTCATTGCTTGGTATTTGCTCTGACATGCACTGTCAACTATGGGACCTTTATATAGACAGGTGTGTGCCTTTTCCAAATAATGTCCAATCAATTGAATTTAACACCGGTGGACTCCAATGAATTTGTTGAAACATCTCAAGTATGATGGAAACAGGATGCACTTGAGCTCAATTTCCAGTCTCATAGCAAAGGGTCTGAACACCTATGTAAATAAGATATTTCTGTTTTTTACTTTTAATACATTTGCAAACACTTCTAAAAACCTGGTTTCGCTTTGTCATTATGGTTTGTGTAGATTGAGATTATTTGTTTATTTAATCCATTTTAGAATAAGGCTGTAATTTGGGGGTCTGAACAGAACCGGCGCAGCAGAAGCAGAATGGCTACCACAGTAGCCAACATGGCCACACTTTGAAGCACAGCCAAACAAGGTTGAGTGTTCAGTCACTTCGCCTATGTAACGGCAGTGCTCTGCTTTCTCCAAATCATGCTCTGTAAAATATGGCCAGCGTTTTGTGGCGGTTGTGGGTTCATAGGACCATTTTAACTCTCAGTCAAACAAGAGGGTCTCAGGGGAGCCCTAATGTAATTAAACACTAAAGTGTTTTATGGTTGGCCAGTCAAGAAACATTCCCTGCAAGGCGTCCTCTGAGAGTTGTAACAGCAGCTTTAAAAAGATTAGGCTTTGCATTTGAGCACTGTAATTGTTCACACAGCATTAGTTTCACTAAGTTATTTTAAGATGTGCAGTCAGGGTAAGTGGTTTTACTTTAAGATATTTTTTACAAGAGAACATTTTATGGTTACATAAAGTCAGACAATATGTTGTCATGCCTGGGCTTTTTGTAGCTCGAAGCCCAGCTTTTTGTGACTTGTGCAACAAAGAGCATTAGGGTATGTCATGTAACATACATAACAAAGGGATTATCCTGAGGTAAAATGAGTGTCCTGGTTTGGTATCACAGAAATTCTGATTTGAACCACCCACGTCAGTTATATTCAAAACGACTGCACATTGTATATTGAACTCCTTTATCGTGTCCATATCCAGACCCCCAGTTGCAAATAACTTGTCATTCTACATTATGAACGGGGCATTGGGGCCAATCTGGGATTAGATATGGTTCTAAGGTTACAATCTGTGATGCAGGATCAGAGGGAATGACAACCTCCCACCTCATGCAATCTGCTGCTACACACACAGATCACAGCATCTTAGGTCCAGATCTCTATCAACTCTCCCCAAGGAGGCAAGATGAAGTGTGTCTGGAGTTAGCAAAGACTGTACACCGACAGCCACCACAGCACACACACAAACATATGAAATCCTGCACCCTGGGTTCAAATGGACATAGAGAATTAGCATGAGCTGCTATCTCAACCGAAACAACACTGTCAGAGCGTATAGGACTGGTCAGACACATCCAGTTGGACTTTGAATGTAGCCAACCTGTACGGGAAGTGTGTAAGGGAAGTGTTCATGACTGGCGACTTATAGGAGCAAGAACACCTTCTTTTATTGTACTGTAATTACTGTACTGTAAAAGTTTAAAGTTGACAGACCGCCGGACGTTGAGAGCATTAGCTAATATATAAATCTCCACCTATTTAACTTAGCCTTTCCCTGTTAATCATTAAAAGCTTTTATTTGAAATGACCAAAACCCTTTGGAAATGTAGGCCAGTGTACAGAGCCCAATGCAATGAATCCTTTTCTAAATCTCTACACTGGGGTAGAGGGAGTGTGAAGAGACGAGCTGTTGAATAATTCATTATGTGAGCATAGGAAGTGAAACACACCACTAGGGTGACAGTCACAGGGAAGCAGAATGTAGGTTGTCTGTATGCCAACTTTACTGTAAGTTGGTCCCTTTCAGTAAGATGGAAGTTAAGAGAACTTCTTAATATGCATGCAACCATTGAATTACATTTACGATATCTGATTCTGTGTACAGGTGCTGATTTGGTCGTCTGTTATGGGATAAAAAGTGGGTCCTCCAGAGCTGCCTGTCTTCCACTGCAGACGCAATATCCTCCTCCAGTCCGACACCCCTCCTGAGCTGGTCCACATTTGTGATCTCTTACACATTAGGTAAGGCATAGACTTCACCAGGCAACTACTCATCACAGATGGAGGTGATGATATCACTACTGTTGTTCTGCTTACCCATCGTTTGGCCCATGTATAAGACTGATTCCATCCTAGATCTGTCCCTTTTTTATTGAGAGAATTCCTATAATCTCATCTAAAGGGATTTACTAGAAAGTCAACTTGCTTCACTTGCATTGTAAAGATTCAAATAAATACCTCTGGCAAGCTTACTGAAATAGATTGGCAAGTTGGGGCATCCCTTTACATCCATCTGAAAACACAGACCACCTTTAATCACAACCCACTGAGAAAAAAAATGGTGGAATTAACATTGTTTCCCCATACTTTCAACAAACATTTTTTTTATGTGATGATGTTGAATCAATTTGTAAAATTGATTGGATGGTCAAAAAGTCATCAATGTAAGGGAATTTCATATTTTTTTCACCCAACTATAACCTAAATCTAATGTCATGGTGAAATGTTTTGTTGATTTCATGTTGAATTCATGTTAGTTGATAACAACCAAATGTAAATCAAAAGTAGACATTGAAATTATATCTGTGCCCAGTGGGGACCTTTATGCGCTCATGTATTTTTTAAAGGGATCTCTGACAGGAGAGGGTGGAGCCTGTGAACCAACAGTGGTTGAATGAAAACTATCTCCAAACCAGGAGTGTGAACCTGATAAATAAGTCATGCCACCCAGGTCCATTAAAGCCTGAATTTCTACTTGCACCTTAAATATCTTTTCCAAATATTATGAGGCAGGTGAGGAGATAGACACAAGACTGCCATGCCATAGATGTCTGAAGGTCTTGAGGATTGATAGTGATGTCAAAAGTGAGTGTCAGTTGTCTTGTTTATTTTGTCCCAAGTCCCAACCCATGTGCAGCTGACAAGATTAGAGAGAGAGATAGAAATAGTGAAAACAGTTTTCCTTTTGCCTGCAGGGCCTTTTGAAATGGTAAAATTGAGAACCCCACTGGTACAGAAGGCAATTTCCATAGCTCAGACACATCAGCTGTCTACCCCAGAATAGAATGGTAAACAAGCAGTAAAGCAGAGCACCTGACAACTAGGACAGCCAGGTGAAGTTTTTCTGCTTTCCAGTTCATTTCCAACTGAATTTGAATCATTGATAAAAAATATTGACTATAATTTACAATACTGTAGCATCATGCAGAATTCTGTTCTGCTGACGACTCAAAACAGTCTATACAGAAAATGTGCTACTACCTGAGTACATATATTGCTGTCTCCACATAAATATAAACACTTAAGTGGGATAAATGACTGCACCCAAAATACTGAAGCTTTTGTTAAATAAATCACCATTGTCCCAAACTGAAAGACTACACAATGGTTACTGTAATTAAATGTAGTATCCAACTGTACAATGAAATACAACGAGTCTTCCTATTCTTAGTGATAAATGAACTGTCAGACAAAACACAGAGACAAAAGGCTTTGATGAGTAATATTTAAGGGGCCATTTTAAATGTGTATATGTGTGTGCATACTGTAACCCACAAACATCTGTGTACTGTATTTCTGCCAACATGAGCAATGTGAATCGCTTTTCACAATCCAACCCTACCATAGAAAAGCACATGGCTTACTGTGCTGTCATGGTGATGAATGAAAGTTGAGGTCTAGGGACTGATCTGGTGAGGCTGTCAGTGGAGTATCCTTACAAGAGCTCAGATTTGATCTTAGAGAGTGCAATGTATCCCATATTCCCAGTAGTTTAGCGAGCAAATCACGGACAGTGTTTTAAGTACTGTACTATATGGGGGCGCTTTAGTATCTGTGCAACACACATCTAACATGAAAACCTTTTCACCATCTATTCCCAACATGTTATGTATTCATTCATACTAGTCATAATTATTTGATGCTTGTCTAGCTCATCAGAACAAAAAATTGCAATTTGAGATTATTCAAATCTTTCGTGTTCTAATGTCCAAATTAAGTCTTTCTCTGGGCTTATTCTTCAATTCCTTTTTCATTTTGAAAGAGAAGATTACAATAAAAACATAACAGAGAAGACACAAAGACAGCAGCAGTTACTGAATTGTGGGCTCATGTGAGGCTTAATATGGAGCAACACATTCCTACTGGCATTGTGCAACTGCATCAACTGTCCCCCTCTGATGGAAAAACACATAGGCCTTTTCTCAATTGATCCTCCTTGCGTCCTCTCTCCTTCTCAAAACCCATTGGAGGAGAAGGTTAGAGAGGGGGGGGGGAGATCTAGCCTTTCACATCCAATGGGTTTTGAGAAGGAGATGAAGAGAGAGGACGCGAGGAGTATGGAATTGAGAAAAGGCCATATTCCTTGTGGCATTGTGCAATGACATCAACTGTCCCCCTTAATGGGGTGATTTATCACTCTAATACAGCAATGACAATGGGACTCTGGATGTTACTGACATATTACACGACATGTGATTTATGTTAGCCACATAGGCAAACAGACAGTAACTGTACTGAATATCATGATACATGTAAGCAAGTTATGATGTGTCACAAAACAGATGGTCATGCTGGATGCATGCAATTGGGCATCTCTAATATCCCCTAAAGGCATTATAATGCGATAGTCAAATCAAATCACATTTTATTTGTCACATGCGCCGAATACAGCAGGTGTAGTAGACCTTACAGTGAAATGCTGACTTACAAGCCCTTATTAACCAACAATGCAGTTTAAGAAAATAAAAAGGAGCAACAATAAAAGAACAGTAGCGAGGCTAATATACAGGGGGTTCCGGTACAGAGTCAATGTGCTGGGGCACCGGTTAGTTGAGGTAATTGAGGTAATATGTACATGTAGGTAGAGGCAAAGTGACTATGTATAGATAATAAACAGAGAATAGTAGTGGTGTAAAAATGGGGGTGGGGTGGGGACAATGCAAATTGTGTGCGTGTGTGTGCGTGTGCGCGCGCGCGTGTGTGTGTGTGTGTGTGCGCGTGTGCGCGTGTGTGTTCAAGCACAAACAAACTTTTTCTCATGGAGGACAGAATTGATGGTTGATTATACAATCAGATTACACAAACGGTCCCCAAGTTGCCCGTCCCTCAGGAGCAGCAAGCAAGTTATATGCAGAACAGAACAGATGTGTGTAGTCACTGCTGTAAGTAACATTGATTTACTTTATACAGTATATCAGTGGAACTCCCAAAAATATTTCAGAAGGTCCAGTCACACACATTTCCTAGGTGGTCCGGATGGATATTGTAATTTATTGCGTAGTAACAAACCCCCACCCCGCGACCTATGCCACCCCAAACTGTTTAAAAGGTTCACACCACTCTTGTTGGTGGACAGAAAATGTTCCTGTTTTAAAGCAAAATTCCTGCAATTCTACACATTTTGCCATGGGGCAGAGAGAACATTTAGCAGTTTTAATGCAAATGTCCTGCAATTCTGCACATTTTTTCATGTCTTATGTGTGTCCATGTGAAGCTTGAACGTCTCAACAAGGTTTTGGTTTTGTCACCAAAGCCCCAAATACTACCCACCACTGCGACCAGTATGCTCTCGTTGGCTGGTCCTCGCTACATATTCGTCGCCAAACCCACTGGTAAAGCGCCGCCTTATCTCAGCTCACTGGTCACCATAGCAACACCCGCTCCAGCAGGTATATTTCACTGGTCATCTCCAAAGCCAACACCTCCTTTGGCCACCTTTCCTTCCAGTTCTATGCTGCCAATGACTGGAACAAATTTCAAAAATCATTGAAGTTGGAGACTTATATTTCCCTCACTAACTTTAAGCGTCAGCTGTCAGAGCGGCTTACCGGCCGCTGCAGCTGTACACAGCCCATCTGTAAATAGTTGTGTTATTGACTGTACGTTTGTTTATGTGTGTTGTTGTTTTTGTCGCACTGCTTTGCTTTATCCTGGCCAGGTCGCAGTTGTAAATGACAACTTGTTCTCAACTGGCCTACCTGGTTAAATAAATGTGAAATATATATCTATTTTAATTGATTTATGGGAGCTTGATTTTGGGGGTTTGCGGCCTCTGGGTAAATAATCTACCATATTTAAATAGCTGTTTAGCCTAACTTACCTACCTACTGACATGGGATAGTTGATCAACTGGACATTTTTGACAGGTTATATGTAGGTCTCTAAGGTCTGTCAGTGAATGACATAACAAAACTGCCCATACACTACCAAATTTCTAAATTGCACCTTGTGCTTTCTACTATTACATCTCCCAACAGCAGTTCGTTCAAACCCTACTGAGAATTGTTTTAGTTTTTTGGGGACCGTATGGACCAGGTTCTGGGTCTGGATCCAAACCAAGGTCCGCTTATCGAGTATATATTGTAGCTAATGTTCTTTCACAAAATCTACTTATGACAGGGGTGTCTGCAGGTTTTTGTTTTTTCCTTTCAATTAAGACCTAGACAACCAGGTGAGGGGAGTATTTTACTAATTAGTGCCCTTAATTCATCAATCAAATACAATGGAGGAGAGAAAACCCGCAGACACTCGGCCCTCTGTTCCGTGGAATGGGTTTGACACATGGCCTATGACATTCTCAGACCATACAGTGCAGAGGCTTGTCACCCAAAACCCTGACAAACTTTTACAGATACACAATCGAGAGCATCCTGTTGGGCTGTATCACAGCCTGGTACGGCAACTGCACAGCCCTCAACCGCCAGGCTCTCCAGAGGGTGGTGTGGTTTGCACAACGCATCACTGGGGGCAAACTACCTGCCCTACATGACACCTTCAGCACCCGATGTCACAGGAAGGCCAAAAAGATCATCAAGGACATCAACCACCCGAGCCACTGCCTGTTCACACCGCTACCATCCAGAAGGCGAGGTCAGTACAGGTGCATCAAAGCTGGGACCGAGAGACTGAAAAACAGCTTCTACAGTGGGGAGAACAAGTATTTGATTTGATACACTGCCGATTTTGCAGGTTTTCCTACTTACAAAGCATGTAGAGGTCTGTAATTGTTATTATAGGTACACTTGAACTGTGAGAGACGGAATCTAAAACAAAAATCTAGAAAATCACATTGTATGATTTTTAAGTAATTAATTTGAATTTAACTGACTTGCCTGGTAAAATAAAATAAAAATATACTTACATGTACATATTCTCATTCACTCCTTTCGATTTGTGTGTGTATTAGGTAGTTTTTTGGGAATTGTTAGATTACTTGTTAGATATTTTAATGCGAGTGTAGCATTTCGCTACACTCGCATTAACATCTGCTAACCATGTGTATGTGACCAATACAATTTGATTTGAAAAAAAAGGAGTTTTAACATTTTGGGTACTGTACTCTGCAGTAAGTAGTAGACAGTGCATTTCCATGTCAATCCCACCTCTCAGCTGTCTATGTTGACATGTGGGTTCAATTCTAATTACTGCAAAGACTTCAGAGGACTGCTTAATATGAGCTGTGTGCCTGGCTGCATAGAAGGAAGATGATATTGCAGGAAGTCACTGTGGCGGTTCTGTCCTTAATCAGAGCTGTCGGACACCCACAACGAAACCTGCCCCTGTAAACTGATGCAGGTGTGCATGTTGTTGATTCTCCACTGAGGAACATGCAGTACTTGAATATAATTACTGTTCTCTCTCTGCTTTGTATAAGGATGACCTAACAGGAAATTACACTTTCGTCAATTGAATTCTCTTGAGTATCAATGTGATAGTGTGGGATTATGCATGAATTGTTGAGATAGGTGAACAACATCGCTACTGCTCTCAGTTTCTCTTTCTGTCCTTCCTTTGGTTCAAGCATATGTACAGTTCAGTGTGCCTCGTGGTGAAGAGTAGAGAGGAAGGAGGAAGTAGTGTATTAAATGTAACATGTTGACTCACTGAAAGCCTTTATAATATCACTCACTCCTTAGATCACCTCTTCAGGCGCACAGTCGAGGTTAGATAGAGGTATTGGTTAGAGGAAACCATAGCCTCTGAAGTTGATTGTAGAGTTAGATTTCACTGTCATTTGGGTCATTACTACTCATGGGCTTGGAGCTTGGTGTTTGAATTCTTATCAGTCCCCAAAGTGCATATTTCTTAGAACCAGAAGTCTTTTAGATTAGTTGTGGCCTCCTGAGCGATTAAATTCTGTAGCCCCTGTGCTCAGCTTTATTGATGTTCTAATGAAGAAAAGGAGACTGAGAGACCTCACTGAGAATGGAATTGGATTTCTCTACCGTGTATGTAGCATCTTTCTCTCCAGCTCTGTTACAGCTGTAGTAACAAAAATATAAGACTAATTGTATGCACGGTCATGAAATAAATGTTCTCATAAATCAAAGTGTTGCAAGACCTGAAAATGTCAACCATCATCAGTTTTATCCATACTCCATATCCATTTCTTTCTATAAACTATACTGCATCTTTTGATACACACAGTCAGCATCGTTATATACAGAATATACTGATCATAGCGGAAACAACATCTGAGAATATGCTTCCGAGGTTGTAGAACTCGTCTGCTTTCTTCCCGACAGGAAAAAGCTTTGACAACAGAAACCTTGAAACACTGATACTTTCTAATACTGGTCAATCGATACATATGGAAACTACAAAAACACTGTATACATGATCAGTCGGTAGGCAGGGAGAAGTGCACCAGTAGTGGAGACACATTAATATCACATGAAGTACACCTCTGGATTAACGCTTGTCACAGTTCCCCCTAATGGAAACAGTGGTGTAATAAGATACTTGACTGTTAAAACAAACTAAATTAGAACACTGATCGCACTCTTGTTCTGTCTCGTTCTAGCACAGCTAAACACTATGTGGTGAGGAACAGTCAATCACTGTATCTTTAAAAACCAAAATGGACACTTTGCCATATTATATTATTTTCAAGAGCTGTTCACAGGTGTAGAAGTTCCATTTGCTCTCCTCAAGCCCACTCAAACACTTCACTGTATAAACGGTAAAGCATTTTACTGATGAGTTACTTAAGTAACACAGACATAAAGGCAAGTTACTTAAGTAACATATTCACACAGCAGGACAGGGAGCAGTAACACTGACTATGTGGGTTGCAATGACATCCAAGAATATTTGTATATACTGCGTACATGACCTCTTTTCCTTTATCTTGCCCATCTAAAATGTAGCCTGGTTTTAAGTCTTAGTTATGGTGTCCCTAAAATTGGTCTTCCAACTGTTACTGAACAGCAGTGTAAGACATCTGAAGTTCAACCTCCTATGGCTTTCAATCTGTTTCCTCTATTATCACCACCACAGTGTACTGTTTCTACTGTAGCTCCCGCCTGGCTGGTTGCTGTCCAAGGTGCTGATCTGTAATTGGTGGCTTGGTGGAGTCACTGGCTGCACAGCCTAGTGTCAAACCTGATTTAACTTATTTCTTATATGAGACAGAGGAAGACAATTATGTATTTGTTGTAACTACTTAGTAACTATATTGGTACAACAATGGTGTCCAGTTTCCTTTTATTACAAATGTAGTCTACTTTATCTCCTGTAATCCAATAGCATATTAATTTACAATGGGGCGCAGAGTGAGCCGTGCTCTGCCATATCCTCCTCATTACTTGGTCTATGCACACTGGTCTCTAGCTTTTCCGTGCAACCTCCTTAATATTTTTACTACCACAGCAGCATTGGGGAATTTTCATGGTTAAACTGTGTCTTTGGGTAGGCCAATTGCGTACAATTTCTTTTAAACTAAATTAAGCAACAGTAGCCTATGGAAGTTTAGAAGTCAGCTTGTCTCACCACTTAACCCCCTGCTGTGACACTCCTATGTCACACTTTACCTTCTTATAACAGGAAAAGTTATATTTACTTCCAACAGGAAAAGTTACACTTTAATCTCCCCTGCTCTCATGCTAATTGCCTTTATCCTGTAAATTGTCTCTCGACGTGAACCCTTTGTAGGCTAGATTTCCAGACTCTAAGTTATCCAAAACAGTCAGATATGCAAACAGAGGTGGTACTTACACTGAACAAAAATATAAACACAACAGTAAAATGTTGGTCCAATGTTTCATGAGCTGAAATAAAAGATCCCAGAAACATTTCTCCTCTACCAAGATAATCCATCCACCTGACAGGTGTGGCATATCAAGAAGCTGATTAAACAGCATGATCGATACACAGGTGCACCTTGTGCTGGGGACAATAAAAGCCACTCTAAAATGTGCAGTTTTTTCACACAACATAATGCCACAGATGTCCCAAGTTTTGAGGGAGTGTGTAATTGGCATGCTGACTGCAGGAATGTCCACCAGAACTGTTGCCAGAGAATTTAATGTTTATTTCTATTCCATAAGCCACCTCCAATTTGCCGGTGCGTCCAACTGGCCTCACAACCGCAGACCACATGTAAACACGCCAGCCAAGGACCTCAACATTCGGCTTCTTCACCTGCGGGATCGTTTGAGAACAGCCACCCGGACAGCTGAAGAAACTGTGGGTTTGCACAACCCGAAGAATTTCTTCACAAATTGTCAGAAACGGTCTCAGGGAAGCTCAGCTGCATGCTCGTCGTCCTCACCAGGCTCTTGACCGGACTGCAGTTCGGCGTCGTAACGGACTTCAGTGGGCAAATGCTCACCTTCTATGGTCACTGGCATTCTGGAGAAGTGTCCTTTTCACAGATGAATCCTGGTTTCAACTGTACTGGGCAGAACTTAGACAGCGTGTATGGCATCATGTAGGCGAACGGTTTTCTCATGTCAACGTTGTGAATAGAGTGCCCCATGGTGGCGGTGGGGTTATGGTATGGGCAACAAGAACAATTTCATTTTTCGATGGCAATTTGAATGCACAGAGACACCGTGACGAGATCTTGAGGCCCATTGTCGTGCCATTCATCCGCCGCCATCACCTCATGTTTCAGCATAATAATGCACAATGTCTCAAGGATCTGTACTGAGGAGGAAATTGATATTCATTACATACTATACTGTTTAATTAGTCATACTATGCTGTTTACTTAAATTGTCCATTATTATATGCTAGTATTTTTACTGATACAAACTTGTCATGTGACTTAGTCATAAATCTGAGCGTACAGATTTATGAGCCACTTGGGTGTGACCGCAGTTTGTGACCTCCCGTGTTCACGATCGGCAAGAATTTAGCTAATTGGGAAGTGCAGGGAGGAACAGAGAATGGTGGCAATATCAGCTATCTTGATCTACATGGACGAGCCAAATTACTTTTTACAACTCTGTTCTCAGGGCCTGTTTCTGCACATCTGCTAACTGTCACAAAGATAAAACGATGTACTTTCTATAAAAGGAGAGGGACAGCTCTGTTCGTTGAGCTTTTCAACCATGAACCATTTGAGGGGTTGTTGATTGCTTAATTTTTGCTAATCTTATAATAAAGTTGTTTGAAAGAATCTGCAGTCTCTCTTCCTATAGAATTTCTACCACGGTACACAATTCCTGGAAGCTGAAAATGTCCCAGTTCTTCCATGGCCTGCATACTCAGACATGTATGACAGGGTGTTCCAGTTCCCGCCAATATCCAGAAACTTCACACAGCCATTGAAGAAGAGTGGGACAACATTGAATAATAAACAGCCTGATCAACTCTATGTAAGACGTGTGGTGCTGCATGAGGCAAATGGTGAACACACAAGATAGTGACTGGTTTTCTGATCCACACCCCTACCTTTTATAAGGTATCTGTGACCAACAGATGCATATCTATATTCCCAGTCATGTGAAATCCATTGATTTGGCCCTAATTCATTAATTTCAATTGACTGATTTCCTTATATGAACTGTAACTCAGTAAAATTGTTGAAATTGTTGTATGTCGAGTTTATATTTTTGCTCAGTCTAGATAGACATAAGTATTTTGCAGTATGTATTGCGCCATTCCATGAGTGTGCTTGAGGCAACACTAAACAAACTCGTTGACATGTTTACCTGTGTAGCTTCCTGAGAGTGGAGGAGCCGTACCTTTTAGCTGCAGTGGTGGAGCAACACTTAAAAAAAAAAGCCTTGCAATAACCATTCTGGAAAAACAAACACACTTTGCAAGTGATTCACACGCAGCCTTTGGAGACACGTGCGCTTTTTTTCCCGGAGATCACTGGCTTCGAAGGCTCGAGCTCCAAAGACCAGTGTGGACTTGGAATGAATGGTACTGAATGAGCAGTTTGTGAAACGTGGACTACAAAGTTAAGAATATTTTTATTTACTCTAACACAATAAATAACTAGGCCTACTACACGTTTGATTAACATAACTTAATGATACCACACTGAAGAGGACATTCGAGGGAACGATTGATTCTGCTAAATTTGGCGCGACAACTGATTCTGGTTAGTTTGCTTCGTGCACACTTTTCTACTCGCGCTGTGTGTTTTAATTTTCGAGTGGCCATGTTGAGATGAACGTAGTTTATGAACGAAACAGCTGTATAGCTCTGCATATAGCTCTGTTTTTCAGGTAGCCTACCAATCGAAAGAACATGAACTCCTCAGCAGGTGCAGGCAACTACAGAAGGGGCTCCACTAAGGGAGAGAAGGTAGGCAATGCTATCAAACCTTTGCGTAAAATGAGTGCGTGAAATTCATCCACCTCAAAGGTCTTCTCCTTTTCGTATACAAAAGGTACAGAGAAGCCTTACCAGGTGCCACTGTTTTGTATTTGATTAAAACATACCATCTATTTAGACATCAAGGAGTAGGTTCATATCAATTATATGTTCCCAATTCCTTTTAGTTGTGCTGAATAGTCTACTTTCCACACTATGTGCGCCCAAGAAAGATTCGCTGTTGCTGCTGTAAATTAAAATCAGTTTTCGCCCCATTGGGCGACACGGTGGCAGTCTGGCAGCTCGCCCACACCGAAAAATATGATTCGAGACAAGGAGACCCCTGTTAGTCTGTTCAGGTGTTGTTTTCATTCACAGTTTTTCAATTCAACAATTTAACATCGGTCCGATCAGACCGATGCCCGCGCAGCCGTGCCCATTATGGCTGTTTTGTTTTATTTTATTGTGCCAGAAAGTGGTGACTGCAACCCCCCCCCCCCCCTGAAAACAAACAAACAATGGCGAGCCTTGTGTTGTATTCCAGCGCTAAAGAGATGCCAACTGGAACAAACCGTACACCACCAAGTCCATTAGTGGTTGATTGGCAGTTCTTTGATGTCAAGTGAAGCCCATTATGCTACCCAGGGGATGGCATTGTTCTTGTTAGCCTTTCCCGGCATACAACTTAGGTTTTAGAATTGGGGGGAACATAATTCTTGTTTTTATACAGTTGGATACAGTTGGATAAAGCACACCCCTGGCCTCGTTTTGTATCACATTCCAATGATACAGCTGGGGGGGACTTAAAAATGAAATTTCAGAATGTGGGGGGATGACATGTCCTGTCCCCAGTGAAAGTTGCACCCCTGGTTTTCAGCAGTGAGCCCAGGGAATACAGGCCCCAACTTTTCCTCTGTTATTTAATATAGCTAATAAATAAAATAACCAGGTTAATTGCTCTTAGTTTAAAGGACATCACGCTGCTTGCTTAGACAGATCAACATTCACTGGGGGGAGGGGTTGTCCAAAATAGGAGAGTCAAACTTTTTTGCTTTGGGGATGGTTGTGTTATTTTTATTGGGCACAGGGGAGGGTAGTTGAAAATGCAAACCATGGTAGTGCCCGAGGTCGATATGCTTTTTTTATTGGTTGTGTGGTGAGGTGGCACAGAAACCTGTTGGTGGGAAATTAATTGCATATATTTTATACAATTAAAAATATGGCATCAAAATGTTGAAAATCTGATTCCCCTTAGTTGATCATTGTCTGCAGCTGACTGATTGTGGTGTAATGAAACAGGCAGAGAGAGTGAGCTCATCTGTGGTGGTCGGAAAACCCTCAACCTTCTGGACCGTAGCAGCGCGTGGCATCAACTGTGCCACAAAAGCATGCTGAAGTCGATATCCATGTTTTATAAACACAGTGTTGCTACAGTTATTTTTGGTTGAAAACATTATTTTGAGTTAATTCGATGAGGGGGGAGGATATTCCATTTATTTTACAGTACAAGGAGAAGGTCATGTGAAAATATTTGTAATGTTGGGGAGTGCATTTTTTTAATGACATCTTGAGTTGGACCAGCCAGTACATTTCGATCTGTCCCTTAGCGAGTGCAGCTTCCCCTTGATTCGGCTCGAACCCAAACTCTGCCTCACAAACACACGTGACCGCCCTCCTAAAGTGTCTTACCCACTCACGCCAACATGGCAGCGCAAGTGGAGACACTTCAGGCTGAGGAGTGAGTTTCACAGATCCCCATCTGCTACATTACTCAAATTTTAGAAACACTAAAGCTAATCTCACTGAACAGCTGACTGGTAGCTGTCCAAGGTGCTGGTGTGTAATTGCTGGATCATGAGGTGACTGAACTGCCTAGTGTTGGGATAGTTAACCCAAATTACCACTAAATGACATCTTGATTTACTTACCCTGTAAGCAATCTATGGACAACGTAAGACAGAAATCAATGCTTTGCTTTTGTTTACTTGGCACTGTCTCCAAATGCTTTTTTTTTTTTCAATATCCACAAAATTATATCCCCAATATCCAAATTATTGAGCTACGCAATACATTTTAGAAACTTTAGGATGATTTGAACATAAAGTTTATGGGGGAAAATGTATCTGTATCTATGAGAAACATACAAATATTGCCATTTAATCCCCACTTAAAACGATTTGAAGGGGTAATATCAGTTTCCATAATACAGGTATCATTGGTCCTTGTGTTTTGTGGCATGGCATCGCTTGTGCAGATCTGTACTGCACCTGAACTGTAGTCTTTTGATTTACTATGGTTGCGTCTCAATAATCTGTTCCTTCTCCTTTCTGTGTACTTGTTCACTTCCCTTCATGGATTTGAAAGGAAATTCCCTCTAGCACATTCCTACACCAATCCAATGCAGTAGTGAACAAGTGCACAATATGGATCAATTAAGGTCATTTTCTGAAGATATCCCCAGAGGATCATACAGTCTGTCCTCTTGCTGAAAACAGAGGTGAAAGCTTTGCTTTGTTTCCCAAGAGATAATGCTACTGCCCACATTTATTTGGGAAACTGTTGGGCAGTTCATTTCCTGGGAGAAATATCAATAAAACACATTAATTGAGATTGGAGTACATCATTTTGATTAATCTCATAGTCTGGACAAACTGTGCAAAAATTAAATATTCAACATACAATACATGTTACTTTGTATGCATTACTTCCGCGATGCATACAAAGGCCTTCCCCGCCCTCCCTTCGGCATATCTGACAACGACGCCATCTTGCTGGATGTACCAGTGACTAGAACCATTCAATGCTGGTCTGACCAATTGGAATCCACGCTTCATGATTGTTTTGATCACGTGGACTGAGATATGTTCCGGTCAGCCTCAGAGAACAACATCGATCTATCTACTGACTCGGTGAGTGAGTTTATATGGAAGTGCATTGTAGATGTTATACCCACTGAGACTATTAAAACCTACCCTAACCAGAAACCGTGGATGGGTGGCAGCATTCGCACAGAACTGAAAGCACGGACCACCGCATTCTACCATGGAAGAGGTCTGGGAATATGGCTGAATATAAACAGTGTAGTAATTCCTTCCGAAAGGCAATTAAACAAGCGAAATGCCGGTACAGGGACAAAGTGGAGTCGCAATTCAATGGCTCAGACACAAGACGTATGCGGCAGGGTCTACAGGAAATCACGGGACTACAAAAAGAACCAGCCACACCACGGACACCGACGTCGTGCCTCCAGACAAACTAAACACCATCTTTGCCTGCTTTGAGGATAATACAGTGCCACCGCCGCAGCCCGCAAACAAGGAGTGCACCCCCCTCCCATTCTCCTTGCTGACGTGAGTAAAACATTTAAAAGTGTTAACCCTCGCAAGGCTACTGGCCCAGACGGGATCCCTAGCCGCATCCTCAGAGCATGCGCAGACCAGCTGGCTGGTGTGTTTACGGACATATTCAATCGCTCCCTATCCCAGTCTGCTGTCCCCACATGCTTCAAGATGGCCACCATTGTTCCTGTACCCAAGAAGGCAACGATAATTGAACTAAATGACTACCGCCTGTAGCACTCACTTCTGTCATCATGAAGTGCTTTGAGAGACTAGTCAAGGATCATATCACCTCCACCTTACCGGCCATTCTAGACCCACTTCAGTTTGCATACAGGTCCACAGACAATGCAATCGCTATCACACTGGACAATGCCCTATCCCATCTGTACAAGAGGAATACCTATGTAAGAATGCTGTTCATTGACTACAGCTCAGCATTCAACACCATAGTACCCTCCAAGCTCATCATCAAGCTGGAGGCCCTGGGTCTCAACCCCGCCTTGTGCAATTGGGTACTGGACTTTCTGATGGGCCGCCCCCCCCCCAGGTGGTGAAAGTAGGAAACAACATCTTCGCTGACCCTCAACACTGGGGCCCCACAAGAGTGCGTGCTCAGCCCCCTCCTGTACTCCCTGTTCCCCCACAACTGCGTGGCCATGCACTCCTCCAACTCAATCATCAAGTTTGCAGACCACACAACAGTAGTGGGCTTGATTACCAACGACGACGAGACCGCCTACAGGGAGGAGGTGGCGGCACTCGGCGTGTGGTATCAGGAAAACAACCTCTCACTCAACGTCAACAAAACGAAGGAGATGATCGTAGACTTCAGGAAACAGTAGAGGAAGCACCCCCCATCCACATCGAAGGGACAGCAGTGGAGAAGGTGGAAAGTTACGTTCTTCGGTGTACACATCACAGACAAACTGAAATGATCCACCCACACAGACAGTGTGGTGAAGGTGCTTCTTCAACCTCAGGAGACTGAAGAAATTTGTCTTGTCACTCAAAACCCTGACAAATTTTTACAGATTCACAATCGAGAGCATCCTGTCGGGCTGTATCACCGCCTGGAACGGCAACTGCATTGCCCTCAACCGCAAGGCTCTCCAGAGGCCTGTTCACACCGCTACCATCCAGAAGGCGAGGTCAGTACAGGTGCATCAAAACTGGGACCGGGAGACTGAAAAACAGCTTCTATCTCAATGCCATCAGACTGCTAAACAGCAATCACTAACTCAGAAAGGCTGCTTCCTACATTGAGACCAAAGTCACTGGCCACTTAATAAATGGATCACTAGTCACTTTAAATAATGCCACTTTAAATAATGCCACTTTAATAATGTTTACATATCTTACATTACTCATATCATATGTGTATATACTGTATTTTAGACCATCTCTGCCGCTCATCTATATATTTATATGTACATATTCTCATTCATTCCTTTAGATTTGTGTGTATTAGGTAGTTGTTGGGGAATTGTTAGATATTACTGCACTGCCAGCAAGAGAAGCACAAGCATTTCGCTACACTCGCATTAACATCTGCTAACCGTGTGTGTGTGTGACCAATAAAATTTGATTTGTCTACCTCTAGAGGGCATTGCAATCTGGACCCTCTCTTTCTAAAATTATCTGCCGCAATTGTTGCAACCCCTATTACTAGCCTGTTCAACCTCTCTTTCATATTGTCTGAGATCCCCAAAGATTGGAAAGCTGCCGCGGTCACCCCCCTCTTTAAAGGGGGAGACACTCTAGACCCAAACTGTTACAGTATATCTATCCTACCCTGCCTTTCTAAGGTCTTCGAAAGCCAAGTTAACAAATAGATCACTGGCTATTTCGAATCCCACCGTACCTTCTCTGCTATGCAATCTGGTTTCTGAGCTGGTCATGGGTGCACCTCAGCCACGCTCAATGTACTAAACAATATCATAACCGCCATCGATAAAAGACAATACTATGCAGCTGTATTCATCGACCTGGCCAAGGCTTTCAACTCTGTCAATCACCACATTCTTATCGGCAGACTCAACAGCCTTTTTTTCTCAAATGACTGTCTCGCTTGGTTCACCAACTACTTATCAGACAGAGTTCAGTGTGTCAAATCAGAGGACCTGTTGTCCGGACCTCTGGCAGTCTCTATGGGAATGCCACAGGGTTCAATTCTCAGGCCGACTCTTTTCTCTGTGTACATCAAAGATGTCGCTCTTGCTGCTGGGGATTCTCTGATCCACCTCTACGCAGACGACACCATTCTGTATACTACTGGCCCTTCTTTGGACACTGTGTTAACTAACCTCCGGACGAGCTTCAATGCCATACAACTCTCCTTCCATTGCCTCCAACTGCTCTTAAATGCAAGTAAAACTAAATGCATGCTCGTCAACCGATCGCTGCCCACACCTGCCCGCCCGTCCAGCATCACTACTCTGGACGGTTCTGACTTTTAGAATATGTGGACGATTACAAATACCTAGGTGTCTGGTTAGACTGTAAACTCTCCTTTCAGACTCACATTAACCATCTCCAAACCAAAAATAAATCTAGAATTGGCTTCCTATTTCGCATCAAAGCGTCCTTCACTCATGCTGCCAAATATACCATCGTAAAACTGACTATCCTACCGATCCTTGACTTCGGTGATGTCATTTACAAAATAGCCTCCAACACTCTACTCAGCAAATTGGATGCAGTCTATCACAATGCCATACGTTTTGTCACCAAAGCCCCATATGCTACCCACCACTGTGACCTGTATGCTCTCGTTGGCTGGCCCTCGCTTCATATTCGTTTCCAAACCCACTGGCTCCAGGTCCTCTATACGTCTTTGCTAGGTAAAGCCTCATCTTATCTCAGCTCACTGGTCACCATAGCAGAACCCACCCGTAGCACGCACCCCAGCAGGTATATTTCACTGGTCACCCCCAAAGCCTATTCCTCCTTTGGCCGCCTTTCCTTCCAGTTCTCTGCTGCCAATGACTGGAACGAATTGCAAAAATCACTGAAGCTGGAGACTCATATCTCTCTCACTTACTTTAAGCATCAGCTGTCAGAGCAGCTCACAGATCACTGCACCTGTACATAGGCTATTTTCAGATGGGCTATCCAACTACCTCATCCCCATACTGTCATTTATATTATTTATTTATTTTGCTCCTTTGCACCCCAGTATCTCTACTTGCACACTCATCTTCTGCAAATCTATCACTCCAGTGTTTAATTGCTAAATTGTAATTACTTCGCCACTACGGCCTATTTATTGTCTTAAATCCCTTATCCTACCTCATTTGCAAACACTGTATATTGATTATTTTTCTATTGTGTTATTGACTGTATGTTTGTTTATTCCATGTGTAACTCTGTGTTGTTATTTGTGTCACACTGCTTTTTTTTATCTTGGCCAGGTCCAGTTAAAAATGAGAACTTGTTCTCAACTCGCCTACCTGGTTAAGTAAAGGTGAAATACATATATTTTTTTAAATGGCCTCCCAACAAATGTTTTCAGATTATGTTTTGACAGTTTTATGACAGAAACGTACTGTACATGCATGCAGCCAGATTAGGAAGATCACTGCATGCAGCCTTGTCAGTTCAACTAATGAAAGAAGTATTACTGTGAAAAGTAGTATTACTTCCACCTCTATCTTTACGTTGGTCATTACCTTGGTTTGGCACATTTGTGTTGTAATTGATCAACCACTATGGTGATACACTGGCAATAATACTAGTATTCTATCTGTTCTGTGGTCTTAATTCATGATTTCAATTAATTCACTAATGCATCAATATCACAACCAACATAATGAGTCAAAGTGACGTGATGACAATTATCATTCAAATGGTATAGCAGCAATGGCATGGCATAGGTTCCAATAATGCTAGTGAGATTGCCCTCTGCTGGAGGGATATGGTACTGACCTCTGGTGTTAACTGTCACCTCTAACCCGTTCTGGTTGTTGACAGGTGTTTTCACTACATGCTCATTGTTATCTTTTTCATTTTCAGCCTTTAGACTACTTTCTCACGTTGTATAATCTGTTCATTGAGAGGCACCGGTAGATTACATCTATTTAGTAACTTCTTTTTCTGTAGGATGGCAAACATGATACACAGAGTAGCACATTTTTAGTTTAGAGAAACGTAACTCTTTCTTAACTTTATAAAGACACCCAGTGTATTATTCTACATAGTCACAGATAGAAGTTAGGATAAATAATTATAGCATAATCTCAAGACTAATTTGGATAGAAAATAAATTAATAAGTGTGGTTGTGGGTATCCAAGACAGTCTGTCTCCTCTGAGAATAGTCTTTGTCATTTCAGAGTTAATGCCGATTTCTCTTCAATAAGGTTCATTAAGTCCCTGCTGTTATAAGCCAGCTGTGAGCGCTCACTTTCACCATTTAATGAAAATTGCCTGGGATGTATAATGAAAGGATACAGCTTTACCAATGACAGTCAAAGTAAAATGGAGTTTATACATTGATTTGTAGAGGTAAAAAAAGTGTGACATAAAGTGACATAAAGACAAGCTTCTGTTGGTTGGTCCTCTCTCGCGTTCTTCCTCTCTGTCTCCCCCCTCACCTCCCTTTCTCTCTCTCCCTCTTTTGATGTGAGTCATTGCAGCCATGACAGTGACTGAGATTACAACACAGGTATGTCAATCATATGGAAGAGGAACTATCTGAAGTAACTCATTCTCTGTCCTATGAGACTGGTACAAAAAAAGCAAGGCATTTGTCAGTTACTGCTATTTTAGTAATTTTACTCATTTTCATACCCTTCTTCCTCAGCCAATCACCTATTAAAGTTGGATGGATCCATGGATGAATAGGCATTTAGTGCGTGTACTTACTTTATGACCCGAGCAAATTGTTAATGGAACATTGCTCCGTGTATTTCAGTATGACAGTTGACATTGACTGTTGACATTTTACAAACGCTTGCAAAATGTGAAGTTGTATCAGGATTTTTGAACTTCCATTAGGATTGTTAATGGAAGGCTCTTACCTGTTGGAACTGCAGCTCTTCTCTGACCTTTCTTCAGGGAGCACAATGCTCATGTTAATTGTGGCACGTTTTCAGTGTTTCTTAACTCCCAGAGCACACTCTCAGGTTCCCTTGTTTTTATGTCAGACAAACTACAGTTTTCTTCTGTACTTTGTCTTTCAATTGGCCCATGCCTCAAACTGGCAGTAACTCTCACACAAAGGACCTGCTGAATCATCAGCATTTGTTATATTAATGCCTGATGGGCCCCTCCCTTAACAGGCCTACCTCATCAAATGAATCTGCTGGAAAGGTTAGACGTCATCATTTAAGTCTATTCAGGCACAGGCTGCCTCGATAGAATAACTGAAATGAATTTGCCCCTTTGCCAATGGAGCAGGGAATATTTCATAGCCTCCCTCAGTGTGGATCCCTGTCAGATATATACTGTAGTTGTAGCTCTTCTAAAAAAAAAAAAAAGAAGGGCAAGGCCCTTTTTATGCCAAAGTTTTAGTTAACCTTTCTCACAGCTTTTTGACAGTTTTTTGGTGTAAATGAAAGATTCCATTGTGATTTTTAAGAGTGCAATTTGGAGCCACAGACTCACTCACATTCATTTGTATGCAGACAGAATATGTGGTCCTCTGAGAGTTAGCTGGTAAAAAGCCTTTGTAATAGGTTTCTGTATTCATCAACTGAACTTGAATGACTTTGAACAGCCAGACTGAAAACATCTTACTGCTTACCCACAGCTAAGTAATAGCCCATATAAACTGTGTACAATACACACACACACAATGTTGCACATTTTCATATCAGGAGCCAATGAGGCATTGTTAAAAATAATGAATTCACATGAGAGCATTGTGGTCTCCTTAAAAATATTCCAAAGAGGACCACAACATTCAATGTCTGTCATTTACAAGTGCTGCACTGAGGATTGGCGGCGCTACATGGATGGCTTCCTCTCTAGCCATGGACCATATTTATGAAAGCTGTCCAGGTTTTGTGGCCTGGGCCAGTAGGGCCACCCTAAAGTGCTTAATGCAGTTCCCATTCCCACATCCTGGTCATAATCACCTCTTCTCTGGCCCATAGGGAACCTCTTGTCTTATGACATTCACACTGTTGCTTGTAAAATAACATGTCATAGTAATCCTGCTTGATTTGTAACAAACAATGTTGTTGTCAATATTTTTATTGTCATGTGCTGTACATCTAAGACAGTAAGTTATTTGCAGTATGGTTATTGCTATAAATAATAGCCTGTCCTACTATCAATATCTTAGCAAGAGTGGCCATTTCCCAGCTCTCATGAGACTGGCCCTAACTGAGGAGCATACAGAGGCATAATTCCTTCATATTCTCAGGGAAATATTCAGGTGAAGGTTAAGGATGTGTTGCTGGCCTCTGGATGGAAAATAGTCGGGAACAGAGCCAATTGTTTGACTCAAGGTCGAGTACAGGGCCAGGTCTTTCTCACGAGGGGGATGCAATGAGGTCTGAGACACACACACATTTTCTCTCTGGATATCCTCTTTCTCCATTCTTTCCTCTGTTTTCTTCATTAGTATATTCATATTTCACACAAGCCTTGGCCCAAGCTGGCATCCTAGAGTGTGCCTGTTTTATAGCGGTGATTAATATGTAAAACATTAATGAGATGCTGGAAAATGGAGGGAAAACTGCAATACGGGATAATAAGTGTCTTTTGTTACAGCTCCTATACAGTACATGTTTAGTGTTTACCAGAAAGGATCTTAGGATAATTTTTTATTTATTAATTGATTAAAGCCATTACCTGGGCAGATGACCACCTAACCTCAGTTTGAGATAGTGGGTTACACCCAAAATGTACATTTCTTGTACCTTTTTAATGATGACTTCATTACTATTTCCCTGGCACAACGCTGCTTTTCTGTAATGAGCAGAGCTAGCCTCTCACTGCTTCTTTCTGTCCATCCCTCATTAGAGGCGTGAGGTGAATCCACTAGCATTAGCAACGCGGTGGGGTTCTTAAGTTAATACTGTCCCTAAGTATTTATCGTTCTATGCTCCGGGCATCGTCTCCCATTATTCAAATGCTAATTTAGCTTCTTAAACCTTCTCCTACAATTTCTATGGCCATGTGGACATCTAATTAACGTAATAATACAACATCAGTCTGTTTCAGCTCTTTTTTATTTCTTTTTTTTAGATCTGTTTATTTTCATGGCCTGCGTCTCAGATGTGCAAAGATGAGATTCTTACGAACATGATCGCGTTCTCCGTAGGGCAGACCCCATTTAGTAGACTGGTCGATTATTTGGTCGATAGGCTGGTGGTCGACCGAGATTTCTTTAGTCGAGCAGTTGCAATTTATTCATTTTATTCATGGTGCACAAGACACCTATCTGATTCGCGCCTGTCTCGGTGGACTAATCCATTGCAGAGGCCATGGGGATGGTACAGCCCATCACTCTAAGAAATTGTATATGTTTATATTATGTAAAAAATAATGGTGCAACTCTAATAAATCGAATTTTATTTTATAACAAATGTGCTTTCTCCCGCATTGGATACGGTCACTGTCCGAGGATCTGAAACATCTTTAGTACGCCGTAGGATTGCCGCCTTTCCCTATGATGCTATGTGCATAATAGCAAAGTTTACCATCATATTGGGATTGAGAAAAATGTGGCAGAGTGAGCAGCAGCAGAGACGAGGAATCTGCCCTTTGCCTTAACCTAACTGTCTAAGAAAAGTGAGGAGAGAGGAAACCCTAACTTAATTAGGTCAAAAATCCATAGCCTAACTGTTTAATGTGCCTGGCTTTATAAATCATTCATATACAGTACCAGTCAATAGTTTTATACACACCTACTCATTCAAGGGTTTTTCAAAATTTTCACTATTTTGTACATTGTAGAATAATAGTGAAGACATCCAAAACTATGAAATAACACAAATGGAATCATGTAGTGACCAAAAAAGTGTTAAACAAATGAAAATATATTTTTGGCCTTCCTGTGACATCTGGTGGTGTAGGTGTCCTGGAGGGCAGGTAGTTTGCCCCCGGTGATGCGTTCTGCAGACCTCACTACCCTCTGGAGAGCCTTATGGTTGTGGGCGGAGCAGTTGCCGTACCAGGCAGTGATAAAGCCGGACAGGATGCTCTCGATTGTGTATCTGTAAAAGTTTGAGTGTTTTTGGTGACAAGCCACATTTCTTCAGCCTCCTGAGGTTGAAGAGGCGTTGTTGCACCTTCTTCACCACGCTGTCTGTGTGGGTGGACCATTTCAGTTTGTCTGTGATGTGTACGCCTAGGAACTTAAAAAACTCTCCACCTTCTCCACTACTGTCCCGTTGATAGGGGGTGCTCCCTCTGCTGTTTCCTGAAGTCCACAATCATCTCCTTTGTTTTGTTGACTTTGAGTGTGAGGTTATTTTCCTGACACCACACTCCCGAGGGCTCTCACCTCCTCCCTGTAGGCCGTCTCGTCGTTGTTGGTAATCTAGCCTACCACGGTAGTGTCGTCTGCAAACTTGATGATTGAGTTGGAGGCGTGCATGGCCACGCAGTCATGGGTGAACAGGGAGTACAGGAGAGGGTTGAGAACACACCCTTGTGGGGACCCAGTGTTGAGGATCCGCAGGGTGGAGATGTTGTTTCCTACCCTCACCACCTGGGGGCATCCCGTCAAAAAGTCCAGGACCCAGTTGTACAGGGTGTGGGTCGAGACCCAGGGTCTCGAGCTTAATGACGAGTTTGGAGGGTACTATGGTGTTAAATGCTGAGCTGTAGTCGATGAACAGCATTCTTACATAGGGTTTCCTCTTGTCCAGATGTGTTAGGGCAGTGCGATGGCGATTGCATCATCTGTGGACCTATTTGGGCGGTAAGCAAATTGGAGTGTGTCTAGGGTGTCAGGTAAGGTGGAGGTGACATGATCCTTAACTAGCCTCTCAAAGTACTTCATGATGACAGAAGTGAGTAGACTGGGATAGGGAGAGCTTGAATATGCCCGTAAACACACCAGTCAGCTGGTCTGCACATGCTCTGAGGACGCGACTAGTGATGCCGTCTGGGCCGGCAGCCTTGCGAGGGTTAACACACTTAAATGTCTTACTCACGTCGGCCACGGAGAACGAAAGCCCAAAGTCCTTGGGAGCGGACCGAGTCGGTTAGCACTGTGTTATCCTCTAAACAGTTGAAAAAGGTGTTTAGCTTGTCTGAGAGCATGACATTGGTGTCCGCGACGTGGCTGTTTTTTCCTTTGTAATCCATGATTGTCTATAGACCCTGCCACATACGTCTCGTGTCTGAGCCGTTGAATTGTGACTCCACTTTGTCTCTGTACTGATGTTTTGCCTGTTTGATTGCCTTACGGAGGGAATAATTGCACTGTTTGTATTCAACCATATTCCCTGTCACCTTGCCATGGTTAAATGCGGTGGTTCGATCTTTCAGTTTTGCGCGAATGCTGCCATCTATTCACAATTTCTGGTTTGGGTAGGTTTTAATAGACACTGTGGGAACAACATCCACTATACACTTCCTTATAAACTCACTCACCATGTCCATGTAAACATCAATGTTATTCTTTGAGGCTACCCAGAACATATCCCAGTCCACGTGATCAAAACAATGTTTAACCATGGATTCTGATTGGTCAGACCAGCTTTGAATAGACCTTAGCATGGGTACTTCCTTTTTGAGTTTCTGCCTTTTAGGAAGGGAGGAGCAAAATCGATTCATGATCTGATTTGCCAAAGGGAGGGCAGGGAATGGCCTTGTAGGCATCTCAAAAAGTAGCAGTGATGTAATGTTGAGTACCACAGTCAATGTGTTGATAGAACTTCGGTAGTGTTTTCCTCAAATTTGCTGTGTTAAAATCCCCAGTTACAATAAATGCGGCCTCAGGATATGCGGTTTCCAGTTTGCATAAAGTCCAGTGTAGTTCCTTGAGGGCTGTTGTGGTATCGGCTAGAGGGGGAATACACACGGCAGTGACTAACCGAAGAGAATTCTCTCGGGAGGTAATACGGTCGGCATTTGATTGTGAGGTATTCTAGGTTGAGTGAACAAAAGGACTTGAGTTTCTGTATGTTACCACTATCACACCATGAATAGTTATTTATGAAACATACACCCCTACCCCTGCCTTTCTTCTTACTGGAGAGTTCTTTATTCCTGTCTGCGCGATGAACTGAGAACCCAGCTAGCTGTATGGATGGGGACAGTATATCCCAAGAGAGCCATGATTCTGTAAAACAAAGTATGTTACCATCCCTGATTTCTCTCTGGAAGCATATTCTCGCCCTGAGCTCATCTACTTTATTGTCCAGAGAATGAACATTAGCGAGTAATATACTCAGAAGCGGTGGATGTTGTGCCTGCCTCCTGAGTTAGACTAGAAGTGCACTTTGAATATCTCTTCTCCGCCGGCGGCGTCTTAAGGCAGCCTCTGGGTTAAGTTCAATTGCCCTGGGGGGTACGAACAAAGGATCCAATTCGGGAAAGTTGTAATGCTGGTGAGTTACTGCCGCTCTGATATCCAAAAGTTATTTCTGGCTGTATGTAATAACACAAAAAACGTTCTGGGCTAATAATGTAAGAAATAACACAAAATACTGCAAAGTTGCTTAGGAGCTGGAATGAGAGCTGCCGTGTCTGTCGACGCCATCATCTTCTCTTGATGAGAAACATGGCGCGCTCTTGATCTATTGTTATCACTATTATTATTATGATCCTCATCTTAATATGTAATGTCGTTATCATTAGTATGCTTTGTATAGTAGCCTTGTATTACCACCATCGAGTTGTAGGCCCAAGTGCGCGTCTTGCTTAGTCTTAATACTGTAACTTACTTTGGCCTATATTTCAATATATAGGCTACTCTGTCAATCAATCATTCATTCATTCATTCATTCATTCAATTCATGCCATCACACAGCATACAAGACATTCATACTTTGAAATGCAATCAAGCATTTTATTTTTTAAATTAAATAACAAAGGGAGCTTTGAATAATTAGCCAAAACAGTAAATAAACTGTTTTTAGTCTGCTGTAATAAAGGCTTTATATATCATATTTCTTTCATTAGAACAGACTCTCTGGTAGTTATTTATTTAGTGTTGTTTATTTAGTCTGTTCCAAATGGTCAGAATAAAGTATAATATTGCAATCTAACTGTCAGGCACACGATACTCACGCAACGCTTGCTCCATAACCATCCTTTTTCTTGATCTCCAGTAGTTTCCGCAGGGTAGCAGGGTAGCCTAGTGGTTAGAGCGTTGGACTAGTAACCGGAAGGTTGCAAGTTCAAATCCCCGAGCTGACAAGGTACAAATCTGTCGTTCTGCCCCTGAACAGGCAGTTAGGCTGTCATTGAAAATAAGAATTTGTTCTTAACTGACTTGCCTAGTAAAATAAATACAAAATAAAAAAATGTCTTCCACAGTTCTGACTTCTTGTTTCCCTCCTGAGCAACCAGCAACTCCCGTTTCCAGTTTCTTTTTCACGTCCATCGTATCAATTTTTCTGTCACGTGTTACTGTTCTCGGAGATTCTTATTAACAATTTATTGATGTGATTATGTTAGACTAATAGGTCAGGCTCTATTGGTCGCTTACATGTTTCACGTAAGAGCAAGGGTTGAGGGAATAGGGAATGTTTTTCCTAAACAAATTATGGATTTCGGTAACAGAACTTTTCAGTCAAAAACGAGTAACTAAATGGCTGCATTGATGTTGCGGCTTCAGCACGACCAGCGTAATAAACATTTGCTGTGTTGTGGTGCCTTTTCGCTGCAGTAGAGAGGAGAGCGAGACAACGTGCGCCAGTCACACAGGCACTGGGTATAAATTTATTTTAACACAGTGTGACCATTGGGCTCTTTCTTGTGTCATTTGTGTGTCTTAATTATTTAATCAAACAGTGTGCTTAAAGCATCAGACAAGCTCAGTGCATACTGTATGTAGATTTTATGTGTCTGTCTATATGTAAAAATATGTTTAAACATTTCAACCAATCGATTGGTCGAAAGAACAGGACGACTCTCGGTTGAGCAAGTTAGATTTTTTTTTGTTGGGGGGGAAAACCCTAGTTCTCAGTTTTTGCTCTGACCCCCACAAGCGTCACGGGACTCGTCTGAATTTGGTACAGCCTCTTCTGCCAACTTCTTCTGTCTGTAGCATCCGAACAGTTTGGGCTACACACTAATCTAGAAAGGTGAGTCTCTCACTCACACACACACACAGTTTTTTTGTTCTAGGATGCCCACAACCCACACAAGACTTGTCTGAAGGTCAGCAGTACCAGTTTTAACAAATTTATGGAAGTATATATGGAGATAGTTTAGTGTCTAAAATAAGGGGTTAAATACATGTCCCCCACCCCCAAAAAATATATAGTTTCCTTTTTCCTTATATCTCAGATATAGGACAGACACTTCAGAAAAAACTTCCTTTTGAATTTCTCTTGTTCAATATAGTGAATCTGTTATTCATTGTGTTTCTATGGGTTAATAGAAGTAATGCCAAATTCAATATTTCATTAAAAAAAATGTTTTGTACATTAAAATTCAAAATCAAATAGCTAAATGATCCTTGGCATGACCATGTTAAAACAATTGCATGTGTTAGCTTAGACGCTAAAGTGTTGAGTGGAGGCGCAGAGAGATTTGCAAGATCAGCAAAAACATGACAGATGGGAAGTGGGAAAAGCGAGGGGAAATTATAGCATATTGTGTTTGTGTCTAAATTACAAATTTCAAAGAAACACTTACCATCTGTCAGTGTGAGAATAAAACCTCTCCGCTTCATTGCAATAACTGCTGCAATAACAGCAGTGACCTTTTTTTCATTGCAATTACAATGACTTACTATACTGTGTTTGTGATCAGAGGTATTTCACAGCTGTAAATCTGACATAAAGGAATTTAGGAGGGGCCCAATTAGGAGTGAGTTTAAAGGGCCCAGGAGAAATGTCAGAGTAGGAAATCAGGTTGCTGAGAACAACATTTTCTCTTTAGATCAAATGTTGCTGTAATAGCATTGTTTAGCACTAGCGTGAGAGATTCCACCATTTCATGCTCTGTGTTCTGATTCTTCTATCCTTGTCTTGAGTTCTGTGAGAATTGCCTCTCATTATCAGCTTTTGACCACCTCACTGTTTTATCAATAATTGCATTCCCCAGAAGCTTGTTTAAAAAATGAGCTTGTCAGTATGTAACTGAAAGACAGGCGGTTTGGGCCTGATTGGCAGCACAGGAGCGATAACCTTTGGCAGGGAACTGCCTATTTAAACACATCAAAATGCAGTGGAAAATAACTTTTTAGATGATTTATCAGTATTTATGAGAGGCAGTGAAACCCCAAACCAGTTACAGCTTCTCTTGGGACAAAATAAAACTCTCATCCATGAAATAAGAACTTGAGCTTCTCTTCCTTTTCATTTGTCGTTTCACTGACTATTTGGCAAGGCAATTTTTTATGATGGTTTGAATGAATGTTGTGTATTTGGATTAGGACCCAAGCTCCATAAAACGGAAGCTGAAAGACACAGGTGTAACTGGAAAGCTAGCTCTGATGACAACACAGTATCCATTTGTAGACATTTGATTTTCACGTGTCCTGAATGTTCACAACCCAGCAACGTCTGATCTGATATGCAAAGCACAGCGCAGCAAATATCAATAACAATAATTGTCAAGTTCTGACTGCATGGAAGATATTTAGTGTGGATATATGACTACGATTAAGTGGTCTTGGGCATAAACACACACTTTTTAATGAATCAGTTATTCATGCCATGCTATACCTGCTCTCTGTGCTAAGTATTGTTTCTTCTCTCTCTCTTGGTCACATTCTACTGCGTAAATTAGATTAGTTTGAGAAGCAGGCAGCAGCACTGTTTGGCTTTCTCTTTCATTGAAGACGTATTTTAATGAATCCTAATCTCCCAAAAGCCATTCCCATTTCATTCACCCTCCGTATCTCCTCCCTGCGTAACTCCTATAGTGCAGCATGCAGATTGTCTTTGGGTTTGGAGGGTAAATTGGTTATTCAGTCTCAGCCCCAGGATGGATTCAATACACAAACTACTATGTGAATAAACCAACGATGTTGTATGATGCCAGGCTTCTGTCCTTTTAGGTTGGGTGGATTGGAGTAGGGGAGGGGGGAAGAATAAATATGACTTGTGCTTAAATACAGTCTAACCGGGGAGCTGACTAAATGAATCAATTTCTTGGTAACGTACACACTCACTCAACTGGGTGCATGTGCAGTATGTGCATGCCTGCATGTCCACGCAGGGCTCACACATCCAAACAAATGCATGCCATGCACTATTCCGACTGATGGGTAATCGGCGTTATTGCATATCAACTTGTGTTTGTGAGCATGTGTGTGTTAGTTTCCTCATTCCATTGAACCTCTCCCCCACTCTTCTGGGAAAGTCCTTAGAGTAAGGGGGTGGCTTATAGGGGCACAGATTGGAGTGACCGAGAGTCTGTGCAGAGGAATTCCACCCCTCCTTGTAGGAGCGACACTGGTGTGTGTGTGTGTGTGCTTGTGTGAGAGTGTGTGATTCATTCTCTCCGCTTGGAGAATCATTCTAGCCAGGCTGGTGGACCCCCAGGCCACACTCTCCCCCCTGAAGCGCCTCCCCAACACCCCTGCCTTCACCCTAACTTCAGAGGAGAAGGTGTGTCTGGGACTTTGAAGCCAGACGTCGTGAGACTGCGTGAGAGTGAAAAGACACAACGCTCCACAGTCACCATGTCTGTTCTCATAGCCACTGGCCAGCTGAGGATAGACACCACCAGCTCCTCCAGAAAGGTAAGCATGGCCTTGTTAGTATACATACTGTGATGCTGCCTGGGACATTGTCTGTCTATCGGGGACTCTTATTGCTGACTGCCACGTTTCTGTAAGAGCAACAGGACCGCAAGGGACAGACATTATTTCAGACGCTCTTGATGGGCATGTGCTGCTGGATCATTTAATTTCTGATTTGTTAAATATGTTAAGTGTAAAATAATATTTTTTTTCTCAGTGACGTTTTGGTTTCTACTAATGCATAGAGCAAATTGTGAGGAAAGGAAAAGTGGATAACCTAGTCAGTTGCACAATTGAATGCATTCAACCGGAATGTTCATCGGCGCCCAGAGAGGAGTTGTTGTTGGGGGTTAACTGACTTGTTCAAGGGCAGAATGGCAGATTTTTCCAACTTGCTCGGGGATTCCTTTTATTTACTGGCTCAAAGCTCTAAACTGCTAGGATACCTGCCGCCGAGAGCTAAGCATTCCATGTCAAGTATGCACTGAGGAAAATAATGTTATCTTGAGACTTGTGGGTGAATAGAATAAGTCTTTTAGAGAGAATGTGAGGGCTTTTTGAATTTAGATTTTTTAAATTCTATGTTTAAAGTAGATCATGTTTCAAATCTGTCTTGGAGTATCGGGTGATACATTTGTTTGTGGATCAACTTGTTGCAAACAGAAACTCTGGATGAACTGAATGAACTCTTCACACAGATGTATAGAGGATGAGGTTGAACATCACCAACATATCTGATTTCTATCTTCTTCCTTAACCCAATAACATCTGATTTGACTCTTGCCCCATGTGGGGTAAGGATGATGTATAGTACTTTATCGCATGAATACTCATTTCTGATTGGCTTAATGGGCATTCTAGAGTGTGCATTATTTGCCTTAACAAGCGCATTCCAGCCGGCTACATCTATGATGTTAAAATGCCTATTTACTCTGTTCCATCTGACTGCGCAATCTACTGTCTCATCAGCCCAGCCAAGCAGTTTATAAACTTGATCACCACTATAAAAAACATCTAGACATTATTTCACACTTCTTTAAGTCTAACATTTAGTTTTCAACAGCGGAGATTTGTATAAACTTTGCTGTTTCTGACATTTTGCAACATTGTTTCAATATTCAACATATAGTAATGAACGTGTCGGGATGAGACAGGCAGGCAGCGTTTCTCAGCCAGTCGAAATCATGAATCAGCTGGCATCAATTTTATGGATATATACAAAGAAATGTCAATTGAAAAAAAAGGTAAACCAAAATGAAGTGCAGCAAGTTTGCAGTCTTTCCAGCTTCAGTTTGAGGTGATTGTGTTAGCTGTGTTGTTGGCTAGCTCCTCTGAACAACAGTGTCCTGATGAGTGAGCAAGTTTTCAATGCCAGGTGAAATCGCGTCACATTATGGATGTATCCAAATTAATGTCACTAGAAAACCGCTTATGCAATTGCAGCGACTTGCTGTTATTCTGGCTGCAAGTTCGCCGTAGTTAGCTAGCTAGCAAGCAAGGGATAAGAACGTTGCCAGCCAGTATGGCAATGGAACTTTTAGAACGAACGACTGGGTCGCGACTGGGTCGTGTCTCTAGCAACCGAACCGATGGAACGAACGACCAGACGGCTTGGGTAGCAACTCTAGATTTGTTTTGGGACTATAGCTTGTGGAAAGATGACATACTATGAATAAATTCATCAAAATAACATTTTTTTTAAAAATATGTCAATCATTATTTGAATATGTAGGTAATCTGCTGGATAAAAGTGATAATGCCTGAGAAGCGGGTGTTAGGAGGATATATTGGCACGGGTGTTGTTAGACCCGAGACGAAGTCGAGGTCTGGCAAAACATGCCAATATATCCTCCAAACACCGTCTTCGAGGGCATTAAGTAGAGCATTGTATATTTGCACGGTAGAATTCAATGGCTATAATTCATTCTTACATGTTCTCTGTTTCAGCTGCTTTTGCTAGCGCGTCATGGAAAACACCTTCCACGTCATTCATTATTTTCCATAGAATGCATAGCCTCTTGTTGATTATCCCTTCCGTAACTAAAGGCTTTTGACGGTGCATAATCACTCTGAATGATATACTACGGATGATCTATAGGTTGTGTCTTTTGATTCACACTAGTGAATTCATTACATAGGAAGTAAGTTATACCCGGTATTCCAATGGCGAGAAGCATCAAATCTATGTAATTGAATGACTATGACACATTGGCATGCATGGCTCCTTAGCCAACACCAGTATATAACCACCATACACTATGGCAATGTTAAAACCACAGAGTCTGACAGCTTTGAGGTGATGTGTGCTGTTTCCAAGCCTCTCAGGCTCTGTCAGAACACACAGCTGTAGAGCCATGTGGGGATGTTAATGATAACCGCGGGAAAATGGATGCTCCCAAAATGAAGCAGTAAAGAAAGGCAACGAACGCAACAGCTGAATTGAGCAGTGTGAGGTGCAGAACGGGTGTGGAAGATGAGGGTTTTGCTGTCTCCTGTGATTGACTGTGCCAATCACAGGAGACGAGCTCTGCATATGGGTGGGTGCTCTATTATTTTCTGTTATAACAAGACTCTTCATTTTGTACCTCAAGCCTCAGAATATCTTTGCTATTCTGTATCATGGGGTAGGACGTCTTGGAGTTAGGGTTTGACTATTGTGTACTTACTCTGTTTTGGCAGCAGCTAACTGTCTAACAAGTTTACATGTGGCCTCTTCCTCATCTTCCTCATCATCATCTGGTGTCACACTGCAGTCAAGCCTAGTAGCTATAGACTGTTCAGTCAGCCTCACATCATCCTGCATTAGAAGTCCATTTCCTCATCTTCCTCATCATCATCTGGTGTCACACTGCAGTCAGAGGCCTAGTAGCTATAGACCGTTCAGTCAGCTCCACATCATCCTGCATTAGAAGTCCATTTCCTCAGCCTTCTCTTCTGCCATTTCAATGTGGACTGTAAGTCAGTGTGTCTTCCATTCTGTAATGTACTGGATGGTTCAGAGCAGTTATTTTGGAAGCACGATTAAAGTTTATATGGCAGATATTTCAGGACTGGTGTCAATCCTTTCAGAGAGCAATAGGCTATGCATTTTCACATTAATATTGATTTGCACATACTGTGTAAACTGAGACAGGTTTATGTTTACTGGCAAGTTATCATGGACATGGACTGTAGAAACATGTACAGTTGTGGACAGTCTCACTTGCAATATACTACATAGATTGGTCTCTCTTGGTTGTACTACACGCATTAGGTTTCAGTTGGTTGTAAATACATGAATAAGAAGGGAATTAGCATTGAATTGTAAGTTCAACTAATTTAACCAGCTCCAGTGATCTGTGGAGACAGTTTTTCTTGATAGAACATGTCACAGCAGTTATAAAGTGCTTTGACTTGCAACAGATTGTAATTGCATTCACCAACGTTGCAACAGGCTGAAATGAAAAGTGTTGTAATGGAGTGTTGAAGTATAATTGAATGATAACGAACGTATTCCGCTTCCAGAATCCTATTAAGTTTGGCCTTCAGTGAGGTATAATTACATTTTGATACACAGTGAGGAAGGCATGTGTTGTCAACCTTCAAGCGACAGTTCTGGTCTAATAGATTCTATAATTTTTATGGTTGTAATGCTGATGGAAATCCATTTAAAACCCGTTACAACTCGCAAGCCTTTGAAGTCTAAGATTGATCTTTTTTGTTTGTGATTAAAATCTAATGAAATGTTATATTATTTTAAATAACCATGCGCATACCAGAAATGCAGATATTCCTTTTTTGTTTGATACGTGCTTCTGTCGTGCACGTGATGGGTTGGATGTACATATTTTTTTTTAAAACATCTGATTATAATTCATGGACAATTTTGTACGGGTTGATAGATTTTTCGTAAGGGAAAATCAAGTCTAACATTTCTAAGTAGAAATTACAAACTTCCCAAGCCCTTTTTTAACCTCAAATACACTACAAGTTTCTCCTGCAACAGTGATCAAATTAAGATCCTACATCTGTAGAGGAAGTTTAGCATTATTTTATGAATACACGGCTCACCATATCTAATCTGACAGTGCAGTCCCATCACAACCCTGGCTGTGCGATGAGTCAACTCTTTGACTTCCCTGGCATCAGGGAAATTATTAGGTCCTTACAGATGTCGGCTTTTAATATGACCCATTTCTTCGTAGGAGGAAAATAATCCTGGAGCAGGAAGATTTGAATGAATATTGAATATTTCAAATCAGTTTGTAGGTTATAGAATGTAGTACCGTGCCTAGGGGGCTATGGTTTGGTGAAGGCTCTGCAAACCAACAGACCTCATACCATCAAGTATCATCAATTCTCATGGCTTGATAAAGCATTGTAAACTGACATAGCATTGTGGTCTGAGCCGCATGCTTCGCTCCAAGCATCATGACTTCACGCACAGTGCTGGGGAATCTTTATTATTTAACCAATCCAAAGACATCTGCTTGCTGTCTACCTGCCTCCAAAGGCACCTACATTAGTAGGTAGCACTTTTTCTGTAGGTTACTGGCATTTGGGACAGGATTTGAAGGCAGCATTAGGTGATAACGGATTCACATTCCACCTGCTAGACATTTGTAGCCACTTTAAGAAAAAGGGTTCCAAAAGGGTTCTTCGTCTGCCCCCATATTATGACCTGGAAACAAAAAGTGTTCTTCTGACATGAATAATAACTAAACAAGTAGCAGAATCGATCTCCTCAGTACCTTTTAATCAAGGAAGTTGACACAAACCAGAATAATTAGGTTACGGTATAGGGTCCTTCTCTTGCATATTGATTGGTCTGCTGGTCCATGGTTGTGAACATGACAGGTAAGCTTGCATGCATGATATCATGCAGGTTACATTTTCTTTTTTTAAATAGCTAAATAAGCTATTTTATTGACTGTTTTCAGAATGATTAATAGACAGTAGTGTTTCACTGTGAAGCCAATATTGCATTTGAGCTGCTGTTTTTTTCTAATGAGTAGGCCTGCATTATGATTCATTCATACAACTTTCACAACCGTGCATATTATTAAATGATACCGATGTTCAAATTAACATGGTTTTATATTCGTTGATAACTAATATTGAAAGGTGATATGATGCAATCTAACTCGATTAGGCTGCTTCATCCAAATGTAAGCTAAATGCATTGGATACAAAACAAATAGTGGCATGTGATAAAGGAATACATGTCCAATATTATTATATAAATTCATATCAAACAGGAATATGCTCTGGATAAGAGCGTCTGCTAAATGACTTAAATGTAAATGTAAATGTAAATATACAGTGCATTTGGAAGGTATTCAGACCGCTTGTATTTTACCACATTTTGTTACGTTACAGCCTTATTCTAAAATTGTTAAATAAAAATGTTTCATCATTTATCTACACACAATACCCCATAATGACAAAGCAAAAATAGGCTTATAGATTTTTTTTGCAAATGTATAAACAATTCATAACAGAAATACCTCATTTAAATAAGTATTCAGACCTTTTATGAGACTTGAAATTGAGCTGAGGTGCATCCTGTTTCCATTGATCATCCTTGAAATGGTTCTACAACTTGATTGGAGTCGACCTGTGGTAAATTCAATTGATTGGACATGATTTGAAAAGGCACACACCTGTCTGTATAGGATCCCACAGTTGACAGCGCATGTTAAAACAAAAACCAAGCCACGAGGTCGAAGGAATTGTCCGTAGCACTCCGAGAGGATTCTGTCAAGGAACAGATCTGGGGAAGGATACCCAAAACATTCTGCAGCATTGAAGGTTCCCAAGAACACAGGGCCCTGCATCAATCTTAAATAGAAGAAGTTTGGAACCACCAAGACTCTTCCTAGAGCTGGCCGCCCAGCCAAACTGAGCAATCGGGAGAGAAGGGCCTTGGTCAGGGAGGAGACCAAGACCCCGATAGTCACTCTGACAGAGCTCCAGAGTTCCTCTGTGGAGATGGGAGAACCTTCCAGAAGGACAACCATCTCTGCAGCACTCCACCAATCAGGCCTTTATGGTAGAGTGGCAGATGGAAGCCACTCCTTAGTAAAAGGCACATGACAGCCCTCTTGGAGTTTCCCAAAAGGCACCTAAATGACTCTGACCATGAGAAACAAGATTCTCTGGTCTGATGAAACCAAGATTGAACTCTTTAGCCTGAATGTCAAGCCCCATGTCTGGAAGAAACCTGGCACCATCCCTACAGTGAAGCATGGTGGTGGCAGCATCATGCTGTGGGGATGTTTTTCAGTGGCAGGGACTGGGAGACTAGTCAGAATCAAGGGAAAGATGAACGGAGCAAAGTACAGAGATCCTTATTGCAAACCTGCTTCAGAGTGCTCAGGACCTCCGACTGGGGGCGAAGGTTCACCTTCCAAAAGGACAACGACCCTACGCACACAGCCAAGACAACGCAGGAGTGGCTTCGGGACAAGTCTCTGAATGTCCTTGAGTGAGACCGGACCCGATCAATTATCTCTGGAGAGATCTGAAAATAGCTGTGCAGTGAAGCCCCCCATCCAACCAGACCGAGCTTGAGAGGATCTGCATAGAAGAATGGAAGAAACTCCCCAAATACAGGTGTGCCAAGCTTGTAGCGTCATACCCAAGAAGATTCAAGGCTGTAATTGCTGCCAAAGGTGCGTTAACGAAGAATTGAGTAAAGGGTCTGAATACCTATGTACATTTTTCTACAACCCTGTTTTTGCTTTGTCATTATGGGGTATTGTGTGTAGATTGACAAGGGAAAAAACAATTAAATCAATTTTAGAATAGGGCTGTAACGTAACAATATGTGGCAAAAGTCAAGGGGTTTGAATACTTTGTATACCGAATGCATTGTATGTATATATTTAGTGAAATGAATAGAGCATTATGATATTATTGATTCATTTCTCTCCTTGCAGGGGATTATACAGATGAACTGCAGTCACCAGATGCCCAAGCCTCAAAACCAGAAACATCTGGAGACATCAACACTTGTCATTTTTAATAAATGTAAAAATATATATATTGTTTTTCCTGTATCTGTGGCGGTCACAAAATTTTGTCGGCCAGTGATTGTCAAGCAAATAGAGTGGGGCAAAAAAGTATTTAGTCAGCCACCAATTGTGGCTGACACAAATTCATTAAAAATCCTACAATGTGATTTTCTGGATTTTATTTTCTCATTTTGTCTGTCATAGTTGAAGTGTACCTATGATGAAAATTTACAGGCCTCTCATCTTTTTAAGTGGGAGAACTTGCACAATTGGTGGCTGACTAAATACTTTTTTGCCCCACTGTAACTGACGGTCTCACGGTAATTGACCATTAATTAACATAAACACATTTAGCATCTCCTGGTTTCCACACAAGCCACTGATGCAGACCTTTGTATAATCTACATTTTAAAACGTCTAATAAATCCATGTAATATAGCCTACACATTCACAATAAATCTTTTTTTTTTTTAGAGGGGTCTAAAATTATATAAAGAAAATGTAGTCTTTCAGAATAGAATAACATACTCTCAGTTGTCCTTATGTTAGGTCCTGGGGTGGCTGTGCCTTATGGCTGTGGGCTGCACTAGTTCATTTAGCAAACAAGATTTGCTTAGAATTCCTTGGAATTATTTTATAGTATGAAGAATACAATTGAAAAATATTTATATTTTATTCAGCTTTGTGTGCACATGAGGCTGTTATGTGTTGAGCAGGTTAACAAAGAAATAAGTGTTCCTATATCCTTAATTTAGAGTTATTAATGTAACTTTAGTTGTTCTACAAACGTTGGGCGAGATGTTTTGATTTTGAATACATTTTAAGGCTGCATGATGCGACTAATGATGATTTGACAAATTATTTGAAAGGCATGAGCTCTGCTTTGTTTTTTTTGCGCAGGCTGTACACACTTAATTTTTGTCTCATTCACAATTTGACAAGCACTTGAGTGCTCTGCATTTATTTATGTTTTATTTTACGAGGTAAGTTGACTGAACACATTCTCATTTACAGTAACGACCTGGAGAATAGGGACAGGAAAGAGGAAGGGGATGATTGAGCCAATTGTAAGCTGGGGATGATTAGGTGACCGTGATGGTACGAGTGCCAGATTGCAAATTTTGCCAGGACACCGGGGTTAACACCCTACTCTTACCATGGGATCTTTAGTGACCACAGAGAGTCAGGACATCCGTTTAACGTCCCATCCGAAAGACTGCACCCTACACAGGGCAATCTTCCCAATCACTGCCCTGGGGCATTGGAATAATGTTTTTATAGACCAAAGGAATGGGTGCCTCCTACTGGCACTCCAACAACACTTCCAGCAGTCTCCCATCTAGGGAACGACCAGGACCAACCCTGCTTAGCTTCAGAAGCAAGCCAGCTGTGGGATGGAGGGTGGTATCACATGATCGGGTGATCGAATTTTGATAGATGCATATTGAAGATATTGGAACTTTTCACATTTACTTTTCATCAGCCAACAAGATGAGTAGGCCTAACGAACAGCAAAAGCACTAGCCTATGTCAATCTACTATCCACTATTGTACAAAAGTCAACCTATTCTGTGTGAGAAATAAATATTCCAAACCAAATATTCCAAACATTATCTGGGACAGTTGTGGGATGCAATAGATCCCAAATTAATACAACCACTAGCATAAAAAAAAATGTTTTTTACACAATGTGGCTGGCACAACAACTTTTAGCTTATAATGTTGATAAACTATTTACCTTTTTCTTCACATTATAAGTGCAGCAATGCGCACATGGCAGAAGGCTATAAGCAGGAATGCTACAATAGCGGGAAAGCACCATTATCAAACGTGACCGCAATTGGGATTTATGCATGTAATGCTTTTATGATTAAGGTGCATTTTTATGGTTAAAATGATCTTCTCCAAACTTGAAACTCATGCGCTGTTTACGTATGCCAGTTAGGCACTAAACCCTTTGTAAAGCGGATTAATGTGCTTAATCTTAAGACATTTTTGGGCCAATTTAGTTGTGATACAAACCTTATCAAACATATAGGCCTAGGCTACATGAGGTGTGCGACTATGATTAGAAAAAGTTGCCAAAAAAACTTTTATGTTGGGCATCGTTCACAAGTGGTAATATATAATTCACAAGTGAAAGGCTAATATTGTCACCCATCAGACTATTCTTGATTTAATCTTTCTGTATACTAAATACGTGAAAATGGTTTTGATTTAGAATGGACCATTATCTTGCACCTGTCTCAACGGGGGCAGCGGTAAAAAATATAGTCGTGGCCAAAAGTTTTGAGAATGACACAAATATTAATTTTCACAATGGCAATTTGCATATACTCCAGAATGTTACAGAATGTTATGAAGAGTGATCAGCTGAATTGCAATTAATTGCAAAATCCCTCTTTGCCATGCGAATCCCCCAAAAACATTTCCACTGCATTTCAGCCCTGCCATAAAAGGACCAGCTGACATGTCAGTGATTCTCTCTTTAACACAGGTGTGAGTGTTGACGAGGACAAGATTGGAGATCACTCTGTCATGCTGATTTGAGTTTGAATAACAGACTGGAAGCTTCAAAAGGAGAGTGGTGCTTGGAATCATTGTTCTTCCTCTGTCAACCATGGTTACCTGCAAGGAAACACGTGCCGTCATCATTACTTTGCAGGAAAAGGGCTTCACAGGCAAGGACATTGCTGCCAGTAAGATTGCACCTAAATCAACCATTTATCGAATCATCAAGAACTTCAAGTAGAGCGGTTCAATTGTTGTGAAGAAGGCTTCAGGGCGCCCAAGAAATTGCAGCAAGCATCAGGACCGTCTCCTAAAGTTGATTCAGCTGCGGGATCGGGGCACCACCAATACAGCGCTTGCTCAGGAATGGAATCAGGCATGTGTGAGTGCATTAGCATGCACAGTGAGGCGAAGACTTTTGGAGGATGGCCTGGTGTCAAGAAGGGCAGCAAAGAAGCCACTTCTCTCCAGGAAAAACATCAGTGACAAACTGATATTCTGCAAAAGGTACAGGGATTGGACTGCTGAGGACTGGGGTAAAATAATTTTCTCTGATGAATCCCCTTTCCGATTGTTTGGGGCATCCGGAAAAAATCTTGTCCGGAGAAGAAGAGGTGAGCGCTACCATCAGTCCTGTGTCATGTCAACAGTAAAGCATCCTGCGAGCATTCATGTGTGGGGTTGCTTCTCAGCCAAGGGAGTGGGCTCACTCACAATTTTGCCTAAGAACACAGCCATGAATAAAGAATGGTACCAACACATCCTCTGAGAGCAACTTCTCCCAACCATCCCAGAACAGTCTGGTGACTAACAATGCCTTTTCCGGCATGATTGAGCACTTTTCCATAAGGCAAAAGTGATATCTAAGTGGCTCGGGGAACAAAACATCGATATTCTGGGTCCATGGCCAGAACTCCACAGACCTTAATCCCATTGAGAACTTGTGGTCAATCCTCAAGAGGTGGGTGGACAAACAAAACAACACAAATTCTGACAAACTCTAAGCATTGAATAGGCAAGAATGGGCTGCCATCAGTCAGGATGTGGCTCAGAAGTTAATTGACAGCATGCCAGGGCGGATTGCAGAGGTCTTGAAAAAGAAGGGATCAACACTGCAAATATTTACTCTTTGCATCAACTTCATAATATTGTCAATAAAAGCCTTTGACACTTATGAAATGCTTGTAATTATACTTCAGTATTCCATAGTAACATCTGACAAAAATATCTGAAGACACTGAAGCAGCAAACTTTGTGGAAATTAATATTTGTTTCATTCTCAACTTTTGGCCACAACTGTACATGTCATCTATGCAAATAAATAGCGGATGGAGAACGATCTTTCTCGTGATTCATTTTCATGCCAGCCAGGTAGGCTATACTCCTGTTGTAAAGATAAGCAATGTGCTTAATATTAGGAAAGATGAGAAATAAATATATTAGGCCTAGCCTATAGAAAGCTGAAGGGATCCTCTATTTAGTATAGGCCATCACTCTGTTTTCTCGCGCAATTGCATTGCCTATAGAAATGTTGGGCAACATGAGCTCATGGGCGCTCATCTAAGTGATTGATTCGACTTTTCGATTACATTTTAATTTATGTCAGAGTGATTAGAGGACCAATAGAGTGCTGAGTACCAGGCAGTTGGCAAGATTGGTCGATTAACTAATGACCATGAGCAGCATCAGAGCTTGGAGAAATTACAGTGACCTAAATGGTCACATGGAATTTGACTGCCTTCATGACTCGTGACCTCCGGTGTGGAGGTAATACGGTCCCGCAAAAAACCCTATGCATGAGTCCTTTAAACACAGTCTATTGTACCAAAGAAGTCTAATTGTATTTGTCACATGCGCCGAATACAACAGGTGTAGACTTTTTCCCAACTCTTTTTTTAATTTCACCTTTATTTAACCAGGTAGGCCAGTTGAGAACAAGTTCTCATTTACAACTGCGAACTGGCCAAGATAAAGCAAAGCAGTGCAACAAAAACAACAACACAGAGTTACACATAAATAAACAGGCAATAAATAGGCCATAGAGGTGAAATAATTACAATTTAGCATTAACACTGGAGTGATAGATGTGCAGATGATAATGTGCAAGTAGAGATACTGGGGTGCAAAAGAGCAAGAGGCAAATTAACAATATGGGGATGAAGTAGTTGGGTGTGCTATTTACAGATTGGCTGTGTACAGGTACAGTGATCGGTAAGCTGCTCTGACAGCTGATGCTTAAAGTTAGAGAGGGAGATATAAGACTCCAGCTTCAGTGATTTTTGCTATTCTTTCCAGTCATTGGCAATAGAGAACTGGAAGGAAAGGCGGCCAAAGAAAGTGTTGGCTTTGGGGATGACCAGTGAAATATACCTCCTGGAGCGCGTGCTACGGGTGGGTGTTGCTATGGTGTCCAGTGAGCTGAGATAAGGCGGGGCTTTACCAGTTGGAGGCCATGGTTGCTGCAGGGGGTGCTGAGATGTTGGCCAGGGTAGGGGTAGCCAGGTGGAAAGCATGGCCAGCCATAGAAAAATTCTTATTGAAATGATCTATTATCGTAGATTGGTGACAGTGTTTCCTATCCTCAGTGCAGTGGGCAACTGGGAGGTGTTCTTATTCTCCATGGACTTCAGTGTCCCAAAACTTTTTGAAATTAGTGCCACAGGATGCAAATTTCTGTTTGCAATAGCTAGCCTTAGCTTTCTTAACTGACTGTATCTATTGGTTCCTGACTTCCCTGAAAAGTTGCATATCACGGGGGCAATTCGATGCTAATGCAGAACGCCACAGGATGTTTTTGTGCTGTTCAAGGGCAGTCAAGTCTGGGGTGAACCAAGGGCTATATCTGTTCTTAGTTCATAATTTTTTTGAATGGGGCATGCTTATTTAAGATGGTGAGGAAAGCACTTTTAAAGAGCAGCCAGGCATCCTCTACTGATGGGTTGAGGTCAATATCCTTCCAGGATACACGGACCAGGTCGATTAGAAATTCCTGCTCGCTGAAGTGTTTTAGGGAGCGTTTGACAGTGATAAGAGGTGGTCGTTTGACCGTGGACCCATTACGTACGCAGGCAATGAGGCAGTGATCGCTGAGATTCTGGTTGAAGACAGCAGAGGTGTATTTAGAGGCTAAGTTGGTCAGGATGATATCTAAGAGGTTGCCCATGGTTGTGGATTTAGGGTTGTACCTGGTAGGTTCCTTGATAATTTGTGTGAGATTGAGGGCATCTAGCTAAGATTGTAGGATGGCCGGGGTGTTAAGCATGTCCCAGTTTAGGTCACCAAACAGTACAAACTCTGAAGATAAATGGGGGGAAATGAATTCACATATGGTGTCCAGGGCACAGCTAGGGGCTGAAGGGGGTCTATAACAAGTGGCAACGGTGAGAGACTTGTTTCTGGAAAGGTGGATTTTTAAAAGTGGAAGCTCGAATTGTTTGGGCACAGACCCGGATAGCCTGCAGAGTTCTGTCATACTATCTCTGCAGTAGATTTCAACTCTACCCTCAATGCAGAGTTAAAAGGAAGAGAAATGTGCTCAATAAAAAAGGAAATTGGTAACACAATAAAATAACAGTATCAAGTCTATATGTACTGGTACTGAGTCAATGTGCAGGGTTACGAGGTAGAGGTAATACTGTATGTACATGTAGGTAGGGTAAAAGTGACTAAGCAATCAGCATATATAATAAACAGAGTAGCAGCAGCATGTGACTCATTTCAGGAAACTAGGTGTATGTCGCACGTCACTACTTCACAGGAGAGCCATTTGAACGTAAACATTTTTTTTTAAATCAAAATGCTTTTTCTGGCCGAAATGCCTTCTGGAACATGTGAACTTTCATGTGTCTTAATAACAAACTTGTATGCAAATTTGTAAATATGAATAGAAATGTTAAATTACGAGCCTAGTTGGTTTAGCCATAGAAAAAGCTGCTGGACATGCCGAGAGATGAGTTCAGATTGGTCTGCCATATAGCACACTTATGTCAGTATGTGTAGGTAATCCTATCTAACGTGGCTTTAAAAAAAATGTATATCGCGTAGTGGAACTGCATAAGTATTGCTCTCCACTTTCTGGAGGACTGACTTTTGTAACAATGGAATTAGTGTATGATAGCTAAGGAGATGGAGAACACCCGTCTCCGGATTACATCTTCAAACTAAGGGCAACCATGGCATCCGTGACAGAGAGTGAGAAGCGTCCGTCCATATGTACAGGTAAGAGAGTCTAGCTAGCTACATGTTCATATATTACACATTTCTAATTTTGTTGTCAGAAAGTTGTTTTCATTTCAAGTTAAAGTGTACTGTTGGCTAGCTAGCTAGCGTTAGCTGGCTGGCTCGCTAGCTAATGTTGTGTATGATCTGTGTAGTAATATTATTCTTATCTCAGAGCCATTTGCTTTGCTAGTTATAGCCTAATATTATCTAGCTAATATTGAACCTGGTTGGTTAGCTACCTGCAGATTCATGCAGGGTAGTAACGTCATGAGTTGGGATTATGTTTCTTTGTTTAGCTAGCTAGCTAGAGTGTGAATTTACAAATGCTCATCACCTGTTGAATATGGCCGGTGTCAATAAACGTTCATTAAAGTTCATTGTTGCCAGCAGCACAGTTGCCATCACCAATGCTTTGGATAACAGAAAAACAGCTTAACCAGCTCCGCTAGGGTGAGTAAAATGGTCAGTGAGCTGTTCTCTCATTTGTGTCTGGCAGTAGCTAGCAAGTTAGCTTGGGTGCTTGACTGCTGTTGTAAGGACAGAACGCTCAGCTCAACCCTTAAAGAGATTGGTGGGGTTAAAGCTTAAGAGGGTGTGAACGATGCTGAATGGGTGCAAACAAAGAAGGTTACAAGTTTATCAACTTTCAAAGCAGAATTACTTTCCCATTGTTCCTCAACTGTAGTGGATGATATATCTTTTTGAGAGGAATGGGAGATTCGATGTAGGCTAATAGTTTTTTTGGGGGGTGTGGGGCTTTTTTTCAGGAGGGGCTTTATTACATTTAGTGAGTTTTGTACACATCTGGAGGATAGGGAGATGTTTATTGTGTTATACATACTGTAGGAGGGCCAAGCACAGGAAGTAGCTCTTTCAGTAGTTTAGTTGGAATAGGGTCCAGTAAACAGCTGAAGTGTTAGAGGCCATGACGATTTTCATGAATGTGTCAAGCGATACAGGATTTTAAAAAATGTGTGTCTCCATTGAAACGAGGTCCTGGCAGTTTTTTGAAGACTCAGGAAAACACAGTTTTGGAGAAATACGGATATTCAAAGAGGAGTACGTAATTTGTTTTCTAATTATCATTATCTTTTTGTCAAAGAAATTCACGAATTCATCACTGCTGAATATATCCCTTTGAGCATGGTGAAGTTGTTAATTACACTTTGGGTGGTGTACCAATACACCCAGTCACTACAAAGATACAGTTGTCCTTCCTAACTTAGTTACCAGAGAAGAAGGAAACTGCTCACCATTTCACCATGAGGCCAATGGTGACATTAAAACAGTTAGAGTTTAATGTTTGTGATAGAAGATAACTGAGGATGGATAAACATTGTCATTTAGGTTAGTATTGTGGAGTAACTACAAAGTGAAAAGAAGTAAACCTGTACAGATGAAAAAATATTCCAAAACATGCATCCTGTTTGCAATAAGGAACTAAAGTAAAACTGCCAAAAATGTGGCAAAGAAATGAACTTTATGTCCTGACTACAAAGCATTACGCTTGTGGCAAATACAACACTTCACTGAGTGCCACTCTTCATATTTTCAAGCATGGTCGTGGCTTCATCATGTTATTGGTATGCTGGTCAGCGTCAAGGATGAGGGAGATTTTCAGGATAAAAATAAATGAAATAGAGCTAATCCCAGGCAAAATCCAAGAGGAAAACCTGGTTCAGTCTGCTTTCCAACAGACACCTTTCAGCAGGACAAAAACTTAAAACACAAGGCCCAATATACACTGGAGTTGATTATGAAGATTACATTGAATGTTCCTGAGTGGCCTAGTTCCAATTTGGACTTAAATGGGCTTGAAAATCTATGGCAAGACTTAACAATGTCTGTCTAGCAATGATTAACAACCTACTTGACAGAGCTTGAAGATTGTTTTAAATAATAATGTGCAAGTATTGTACATTCCAGGTGTGCAAAGCTCTTAGAGCCTTACCCAGAAAGACTCACAGCTGTAATCGCTGCCAAAAGTTATTATATTGACTCGGGTGTGAATACTTATGTAAATAGAATATTTCTGTATTTGATTTTCATAAAATTTGCCCAGGAGGCCGGTAAAAAGTAGCTATAAAAAGTGATTGAGCAGGCTGCATATATTTCATGACTAGAACCTCAAAAGACAAAAATGCAGTCTTTCGTAAATTGACATTTCCTGTCGTAAATGTTAGCAACACCTCCATCTTTGCAGGATGCGCAGGGGATATGATCACTAGTGTAACCTGGAGAAGAGGCATCATTAAACGCAGTAAATTAATCAGGTTTAAGCCATGTTTCTGTCCGTTCGAGTTTATGATCAGTGATTTGTTCATTGACTATTACTGCCTGGGAAGTGAGGAAACTACCATTTTAGTAGTCTTGTTTTTGAGATGTGACAGGAATGGATGAATAATTAATTCCAATGAGATTGCTAAGGCGAACACCGCCATGTTTAGTTTTGCGAGACCTAGATCTAGACACAGACACGTTCTCTATGTGGAAAACTGAGCTGACTACACTGACTGTGCTAGGGGCAGACTACACTAATCTGGCAGACTGGCTAACAGCCTGTTGCTTAGCCTGCACCCTATCTCTTTGTGGAGTTAGAGCCCTGTCTATGTTGATAGATAAGATGAGAGCACCCCTCCAGCTAGGATGGAATCCGTCACTCCTCAGCATGCCAGGCTTGGTCCCAGGAAGAGGGCCAATTATCTACAAATTAAATCTTTTGGGAGGAGCAGTAAACAGTTTTCAAACAGTGATTGAGTTGAACAAGTCTGCTGTAGAGCTCCTCACTCTCCCTAACTGGGAGGGGGCCAGAGACAATTACTCGATGCCGAAACATCTTTCTAGCTAAGTTTCACGCTGAAGCTATGTTGTGCTTGGTGATCTCTAACTGTTTCATCCTAACACCGCTGGTGCGATATCGGATGTTTACATACACTTAGGTTGGAGTCATTAAAACTCATTTTTCAACCACTCCACACATTTCTTGTTAACAAAGTATAGTTTTGGCAAGTTGGTTAGGACATCTACTTTGTGCATGACACAAGTCATTTTTCCAACAATTGTTTACAGACAGATTATTTCACTTATAATTCACGGTATCACAATTCCAGTGGGTCAGAAGTTTACATACACTAAGTTGACTGTTCCTTTAAACAGCCTGGAAAATTACAGAATATTATGTCATGGCTTTAGAAGCTTCTGATAGGCTAATTGACATAATTTGCATCAATAGGAAGTGTACCTGTGGATGTATTTCAAAGCCTACCTTCAAACTCAGTGCCTTTTTGCTTGACATCATGGAAAAATCAAAAGAAATCAGCCAAGACCTCAGAAAAAATATTGTAGACTTCCACAAGTCTGGTTCATCCTTGGGAGCAATTTCCAAATGCCTGAAGGTACCGCGTTCATCTGTACAAACAATAGTATGCAAGTATATACACCAGGGGACCATGCAGCCGTCATACCGCTCAGGAAGGAGACGCATTCTTTCTCCTATAGATGAACCTACTTTGGTGCGAAAAGTGCAAATCAATCCCAGAACAACAGCAAAGGACCTTGTGAATATGCTGGAGGAAACGGGTACAAAAGTATCTATATCCACAGTAAAATGAGTCCTATATGGACATAACCTGAAAGGCCGCTCAGCACGGAAGCCACTGCTCAAAAACCGCAATAAAAAAAAGGCCAGACTACGGTTTGCAATTGCACATGGGGACAAAGTTAGTACTTTTTGGAGAAATGTCCTCTGGTCTGATGAAACAAAAATAGAACTGTTTGGCCAGAATGACCATCCTTATGTTTGAAGGAAAAAGGGGGAGGCTTGCAGACTGAAGAACACCATCCCAACTGTGAAGCACGGGAGTGGCAGCACCATGTTGTGGGGGTGCTTTGCTGCAGGAGGAACTGGTGCACTTTACAAAATAGATGGCATCATGAGGGGGGAAATGATGTGGATATATTGAAGCAACATCTCAAGACATCAGTCAGGAAGTTGGAGGCCTACAAACCTGGAGGTCTACAAACCTGACTCAGTTACACCAGCTCTGTCAGGAGGAATAGGCCAAAATTCACCCAACTTATTGTGGGAAGCTTGTGGACGTCAACCCAAAATGTTTGACCCAAGTTAAACAATTTAAAGGCAATGCTACCAAATACTAATTGAGTGTATGTAAACTTCTGACACACTGGGAATGTGATGAAAGAAATAAAAGCGAAAATAAGTCATTCTCTCTCCTATTATTCTGACATTTCACATTATTAAAATAAAGTGGTGATCCTAACTGACCTAAAACAGGGAATTTTTACTTGGATTAAATGTCAGGAATTGTGAAAAACTGAGTTTTTAAATGTATTTGGCTAAGGTGTATGTAAACCTCTGACTTCAACTGTATATCTTTGTGCTCTCTACACTCGTCAATTTTAGCCTCCGCCAGACCATCTTCAGATTAGCCTTTATGGCGGTAGCCTTGCCCCCTGGTAAACAATGTATGATCGCTAAATATTTCTAATAATGCGGGTTTTCATTTTGTCAGAGCTAATGGTGGGAGGCTTTGGTGGCTCAGACCCCATAATGGGTGGAAGAGAGATCTGAGAAGGCTCAGGCTATGTTTGTAAGGCCGTAGGGAGACCGGGCAAAGGGAGGAGACGACAGGACTTAGAAAAACGATCCACAACGACCAGGATCGTGGTGTTACCCTGTGAGGGTGGAAGATCGGTTAGGAAATCCACCGACAGGTGCGACCACGGCCGTTGTGGAACGGGTAAAGGTTGTAACTTACCTCTGGGCAGGTGTCTAGGAGCCTTGCACTGAGCGCACACTGAGCAGGAGGACACATACACCCTCACGTCCTTAGCTAAAGTGGGCCACCAGTACCTCCCATCAAGACAGCGCACCATCCGACCTATCCCAGGATGACCAGAGGGTGACGTGTGGGCCCAATAGATCAGTCGGTCGCTGACAGCAGACAGAACGTACAGACGCCCAGCTGGACACTGAGGTGGAGAGGGCTGTGCACGTGATGCCCGCTCAATGTCCGCGTCCAGCTCCCACACTACCGGCGCCACCAAACAAGAGGCTGGGAGTATGGGAGTGGGATCCATGTACAGCTCCTCTGTGTCATACAGCCGGGACAGTGCGTCTGCCTTCACGTTCTGGGAGCCTGGTCTGTAAGAGAGGGTAAACACAAAACGGGTGAAAAAACATGGCCCACCTTGCCTGGCGAGGATTCAGTCTCCTCGCTTCCCGGATGTACTCCAGATTGCGATGGTCAGTCCAAATGAGAAAAGGGTGTTTAGCCCCCTCAAGCCAATGTCTCCATGCTTTCAAAGCCTTGACGACAGCCAACAGCTCCCGGTCCCCCACATCATAGTTTCGCTCCGCGGGGCTGAGCTTCTTCGAAAAGAAGGCACAGGGGCGGAGCTTCAGTGGCTCACCCGAGCGCTGAGAGAGCACTGCTCCTATCCCAGCTTCGGATGCGTCCACCTCCACTATGAACGGCAAAGAGGGATCCGGATGAGCCAACACAGGAACCGAGCCTCAGCTGACCACTGCAAGCGCACCGGGCCCCCCTTTAGCAGTCAGGTAATGGGAGCAGCAACCTGACCAAAACCCCGGATAAACCTCCGGTAGTAGTTGGCAAACCCTAAGAATCGCTGCACCTCCTTTACCGGGGTGGGAGTCGGCCAATTACGCACGGCTGCAATGCTGTCACTCTCCATATCCACTCCTGACGTGGAAATCCGATGCCCTAGGAAGGAGACTGACTGTTGGAAGAACAAGCATTTCTCAGCCTTGACGTACAGGTCATGCTCCAACAGGCGACCAAGTACTCTGCGCACCAGGGACACAAGCTCGGTGCGTGTAGCGGAGTATATCAGAATGTTATCAATGTACACCATTACACCTTGCCCGTGCAGGTCTCTGAAATTCTCATCTACAAAAGATTGGAAGACTGATGGAGCATTCATCAACACATACGGCATGACATACGGCATGAGGAGCGGTGTCCTCCCTGATAAACCCTGACCCTAATGGTCGACTATCTTAGGCGTGAACGGGGAAAGGCACATCCACAGGAACAATGGGGATCCCTAAACTATGCGCTAACACTTTATTAATGAAATTCCCAGCCGCGCCTGAATCTACTAGCGCCTTATGCTGGAAACGCGGGGAAAGTTCAGGAAAAGTGACAAACATATGTGCAACAGGGCTCTGGATGAGAATGGTGCCTACTCACCTAGGGTGACGACAGAGTGCCCTGCCTGCTGCCTCGATTCCCAGAGGAACCAACCCAGCACGACCGGGAACCCCCTCCGGTCTCCCTGCGAACCGTCCCTCCCAACTCCATGGGTACAGGAGAGAGGGTGCGGGAGGATGGAACAACCAGACCCCGATCTAGACGTCCACGAGTAGCCAGCATGTTGTCCAGCCGGATGGACAGGTCTACCAGCTGGTCGAAGGTGAGGGTGGTGTCTCTGCAGGCCAGCCCCCTGACGGACATCCTCGCGTAGACTACAGCGGTAATGGTCGATCAGGGCCCTGTCGCTCCATCCAGCGCCAGCAGCCAGGGTCCTAAACTCCAGAGCAAACTCCTGGGTGCTCCTAGTCTCCTGCCTCAGACGGTAGAGACGCTCACCCGCCACTCTGCCCTCGGGTGGGTGGTCGAATACTGACCGGAAACGGTGGGTGAACTCCTCAAAATGGTCCAACACCGCATTTCCATCTCCATACACAGCGCTGACCCACTCCAGGGCTTTCCCGGTGAGGCACGAGAGGAGGGCGTAACTCTTCTTACGGTCCGATGGAGCTGGGTGGACCGTGGCCAGATACAGGCTTAGTTTGAGGAGGAAACCCTTGCAGCCGGCAGCATCTCCGCCGTACACCTGTGGCATGGATAGATGGATCCTGCTAGGTTCAGGCAGGATAGGGGCGCTCAGGGGAGACCCCGACTGTGCTGGTGGAGGCACTGGAAAAACTCCCTGTGTCTCTCAGCAGTCCATATTCTGGACACCGCGATCCATGGCGGCGCTCAGATTGTAAATCATGGCAAGTGGCAAGAGAAAGTTACCTACAGTAACATTAGCTAGGCTACGGGTTAGGGTTAAGTTTAGGAGTTAACCTCATAGTCCGCCCCATCCCGCATGCGGTATCGTTACTACAGCCTCAAGCTCATTACCATAACGCAACGTTAGCGATTTCTAAAAATCGCAAATGAAATGGAATAAATATGCCTGCTCTCAAGCTTATCCTTTTCTTAACAATCCTGTCGTCTCAGATTTTCAAAATATGCTTTAGAACCAGAGAAAATCAATCATTTGTGTAAGAGTGGTGATAGCTAGCTTAGCATTTAGCGTTAGCATTTAGCACGCAACATATTCACAAAAACCAGCCAAGGAATCAAATAAAATAATTTACCTTTGAATAACTTCAGATGTTTCAATGAGGAGACTCTCAGTTACATAGCAGATGTCCAGTTTTTCCTGAAAGATTCTTGTGTAGGACACATCGTTCACTTTTGTTACTATGCATTTGGCTACCGAAACTAACCGAAAATTCAGTCACCTACACGTCAAACTTTTTTCCGAATTAACTCCATAATATCGACTGAAACATGGAAAACGTTGTTTGAATCAATCCTGAAGGTGGTTTCTCATATATCTCTCCATTGAAAGCACCGTCCTTGAAGCCTGCTTTGTTGTCTGATTCGAATGGAAAAACACTGGGAGCTGACTTTTGCGCACCAAATGCCACGCAGACACCAAGCGGGACACTTGGCAATTGTAGTCTCTTATGGTCAATCTTCCAATGATATGCCTACAAATACGTCACAATGCTGCAGAGACCTTGGGGAAACAAGATAAAGTGTCCGTTGATTCCTGTCGCATTCACAGCCATATAAGGCGATCATGGAAAACGTAGCCTCAAAAATCCTGTTCATTTCCTGGTCGGTCATACATCTTGGTTTTGCCCGAAGCATTTGTTCTAAGGGACTCACAGTGAAAATCTTTGCAGTTCTGGATACGTAAGAGTCTCTTCTTTCCAAAACTATCAATTACAAGCATATTCGAGCATCTTTTCGTGACAAAATATTGCGCTTAAAACGGGCACGTCTTTTTATCCAAAAATGAAATACTGCCCCTAGAGTACTAACAGGTTAAAGGGTTAAGGTTAGAGGAAGGGTTAGCTAACATGTGAACGTTTTCTGTAATGAGATTTGAAATCGCAACCTTTGGGTTGCTCTACGTTTGTGTTATATGCCTTCCATCCACCCCCCAAAATTAAGGGGCCTAACCCGATCCATAAAAAACAGCTCCAGACCATTATTCCTCCTCCACCAACCTTTAAATGTGGCACTATGCATTGGGGCAGGTAGCTTTCTCCTTCCATCCACCAAACCCAGATTTGTCTATCGGACTGCCAAATGGTAAAGCATGATTCATCAGTGTCAGTGAGATTTACACCACTCCAGCCAATGCTTGGCATTGTTTATTGTAATCTTAGGCTTGTGTGCGGCTGCTCAGCCATGGAAACCCATCTCGTGAAGCTCCCAATAAACAGTTATTGTGCTTATGTTGCTTCCAGAGGCAGTTTGGAACTCGGTAGTGAGTGTCGCAACCGAGGACAGGCGGTTTTACGCGCTATGCACTTCAGCACTCGGCGGTCCCGTTCTGTGATCTTGTGTGGCCTACCACTTCGCGGCTTAGCTGTTGTTGCTCCTAGACGTTTTCACTTCACAACAACAGCTCTAGCAGGGCAGAAATTTGAAGAACTGACTTGTTGGAAAGGTGGCATACTATGACGGTGCCACTTTGAAAGTCACTGAGCTCTTCAGTAAGGCCATTCTACTGCCAATGATTGTCTATGGAGATTGCATGGCTGTGTGCTCAGTTTTATACACCTGTCAGCAAAAGGTTTGGCTGAAATAGCCGAATCCACCAATTTGAAGGGGTGACCACATATTTTTGTATTTATAGTGAATATCTCAATTCAACCCATCATTTTAGAGAGTAGAAATCTGAATATTCTCGTTTTAGAGAGTCATTTTAGAGAGTAGTACACTGAATATTGTAGCAAAAGTTGAATGTTTACCAACCAAAGTACTTTTATCTATGACATTTTATAAACATTTATTACATTTACATTTAAGTCATTTAGCAGACGCTCTTATCCAGAGCGACTTACAAATTGGTGCATTCACCTTATGACATCCAGTGGAACAGCCACTTTACAATAGTGCATCTAAATCTTTTAAGGGGGGTGAGAAGGATTACTTTATCCTATCCTAGGTATTCCTTAAAGAGGTGGGGTTTCAGGTGTCTCCGGAAGGTGGTGATTGACTCCGCTGTCCTGGCGTCGTGAGGGAGTTTGTTCCACCATTGGGGGGCCAGAGCAGCGAACAGTTTTGACTGGGCTGAGCGGGAACTGTACTTCCTCAGTGGTAGGGAGGCGAGCAGGCCAGAGGTGGATGAACGCAGTGCCCTTGTTTGGGTGTAGGGCCTGATCAGAGCCTGGAGGTACTGAGGTGCCGTTCCCCTCACAGCTCCGTAGGCAAGCACCATGGTCTTGTAGCGGATGCGAGCTTCAACTGGAAGCCAGTGGAGAGAGCGGAGGAGCGGGGTGACGTGAGAGAACTTGGGAAGGTTGAACACCAGACGGGCTGCGGCGTTCTGGATGAGTTGTAGGGGTTTAATGGCACAGGCAGGGAGCCCAGCCAACAGCGAGTTGCAGTAATCCAGACGGGAGATGACAAGTGCCTGGATTAGGACCTGCGCCGCTTCCTGTGTGAGGCAGGGTCGTACTCTGCGGATGTTGTAGAGCATGAACCTACAGGAACGGGCCACCGCCTTGATGTTAGTTGAGAACGACAGGGTGTTGTCCAGGATCACGCCAAGGTTCTTAGCGCTCTGGGAGGAGGACACAATGGAGTTGTCAACCGTGATGGCGAGATCATGGAACGGGCAGTCCTTCCCCGGGAGGAAGAGCAGCTCCGTCTTGCCGAGGTTCAGCTTGAGGTGGTGATCCGTCATCCACACTGATATGTCTGCCAGACATGCAGAGATGCGATTCGCCACCTGGTCATCAGAAGGGGGAAAGGAGAAGATTAATTGTGTGTCGTCTGCATAGCAATGATAGGAGAGACCATGTGAGGTTATGACAGAGCCAAGTGACTTGGTGTATAGCGAGAATAGGAGAGGGCCTAGAACAGAGCCCTGGGGGACACCAGTGGTGAGAGCACGTGGTGTGGAGACGGATTCTCGCCACGCCACCTGGTAGGAGCGACCTGTCAGGTAGGACGCAATCCAGCGTGGGCCGCGCCGGAGATGCCCAACTCGGAGAGGATGGAGAGGAGGATCTGATGGTTCACAGTATCGAAGGCAGCCGATAGGTCTAGAAGGATGAGAGCAGAGGAGAGAGAGTTAGCTTTAGCAGTGCGGAGCGCCTCCGTGATACAGAGAAGAGCAGTCTCAGTTGAATGACTAGTCTTGAAACCTGACTGATTTGGATCAAGAAGGTCATTCTGAGAGAGATAGCGGGAGAGCTGGCCAAGGACGGCACGTTCAAGAGTTTTGGAGAGAAAAGAAAGAAGGGATACTGGTCTGTAGTTGTTGACATCGGAGGGATCGAGTAGGTTTTTTCAGAAGGGGTGCAACTCTCGCTCTCTTGAAGACGGAAGGGACGTAGCCAGCGGTCAGGGATGAGTTGATGAGCGAGGTGAGGTAAGGGAGAAGGTCTCCGGAAATGGTCTGGAGAAGAGAGGAGGGGATAGGGTCAAGCGGGCAGGTTGTTGGGCGGCCGGCCGTCACAAGACGCGAGATTTCATCTGGAGAGAGAGGGGAGAAAGAGGTCAGAGCACAGGGTAGGGCAGTGTGAGCAGAACCAGCGGTGTCGTTTGACTTCGCAAGCGAGGATCGGATGTCGTCGACCTTCTTTTCAAAATGGTTGACGAAGTCATCTGCAGAGAGGGAGGAGGGGGGGGGGGGAGGAGGATTCGGGAGGGAGGAGAAGGTGGCAAAGAGCTTCCTAGGGTTAGAGGCAGATGCTTGGAATTTAGAGTGGTAGAAAGTGGCTTTAGCAGCAGAGACAGAAGAGGAAAATGTAGAGAGGAGGGAGTGAAAGGATGCCAGGTCCGCAGGGAGGCGAGTTTTCCTCCATTTCCGCTCGGCTGCCCGGAGCCCTGTTCTGTGAGCTCGCAATGAGTCGTCGAGCCACGGAGCGGGAGGGGAGGACCGAGCCGGCCTGGAGGATAGGGGACATAGAGAGTCAAAGGATGCAGAAAGGGAGGAGAGGAGGGTTGAGGAGGCAGAATCAGGAGATAGGTTGGAGAAGGTTTGAGCAGAGGGAAGAGATGATAGGATGGAAGAGGAGAGAGTAGCGGGGGAGAGAGAGCGAAGGTTGGGACGGCGCGATACCATCCGAGTAGGGGCAGTGTGGGAAGTGTTGGATGAGAGCGAGAGGGAAAAGGATACAAGGTAGTGGTCGGAGACTTGGAGGAGTTGCAATGAGGTTAGTGGAAGAACAGCATCTAGTAAAGATGAGGTCGAGCGTATTGCCTGCCTTGTGAGTAGGGGGAAGGTGAGAGGGTGAGGTCAAAGAGGAGAGGAGTGGAAAGAAGGAGGCAGAGAGGAATGAGTCAAAGGTAGACGTGGGGAGGTTAAAGTCGCCCAGAACTGTGAGAGGTGAGCCGTCCTCAGGAAAGGAGCTTATCAAGGCATCAAGCTCATTGATGAACTCTCCGAGGGAACCTGGAGGGCGATAAATGATAAGGATGTTAAGCTTGAAAGGGCTGGTAACTGTGACAGCTTGGAATTCAAAGGAGGCGATAGACAGATGGGTAAGGGGAGAAAGAGAGAATGACCACTTGGGAGAGATGAGGATCCGGGTGCAACCACCCCGCTGACCAGAAGCTCTCGGGGTGTGCGAGAACACGTGGGCGGACGAAGAGAGAGCAGTAGGAGTAGCAGTGTTATCTGTGGTGATCCATGTTTCCGTCAGTGCCAAGAAGTCGAGGGACTGGAGGGAGGCATAGGCTGAGATGAACTCTGCCTTGTTGGCCGCAGATCGGCAGTTCCAGAGGCTACCGGAGACATGGAACTCCACGTGGGTCGTGCGCGCTGGGACCACCAGATTAGGGTGGCCGCGGCCACGCGGTGTGGAGCGTTTGTATGGTCTGTGCAGAGAGGAGAGAACAGGGATAGACAGACACATAGTTGACAGGCTACAGAAGAGGCTACGCTAATGCAAAGGAGATTGGAATGACAAGTGGACTACACGTCTCGAATTTTTAGAAAGTTAAGCTTAAGTAGCAAGAATCTTATTGACTAAAATGATTAAAATTATACAGTACTGCTGAAGTAGGCTAGCTGGCAGTGGCTGCGTTGTTGACTTTGTAGGCTAGCTGGCAGTGGCTGCGTTGTTGACACTACACTAATCAAGTCGTTCCGTTGAGTGTAATAGTTTCTACAGTGCTGCTATTCTGGGGCTAGCTGGCTAGCTAGCAGTGTTGATTACGTTACGTTGCGTTAAAAGAACGACAATAGCTGGCTAGCTAACCTAGAAAATCGCTCTAGACTACACAATTATCTTTGATACAAAGACGGCTATGTAGCTAGCTATGTAGCTAGCTACGATCAAACAAATCAAACCGTTGTACTGTAATGAAATGAAATGAAAATGTGATACTACCTGTGGAGCGAAGCGGAATGCGACCGGGTTGTTGAGTGCGGAAGTTCTATTCGGTAGACGTTGGCTAGCTGTTGGCTAGCTAGCAGTGTCTCCTACGTTAAGGACGACAAATAGCTGGCTAGCTAACCTCGGTAAATTAAGATAATCACTCTAAAACTACACACTCTAAACTACACAATTATCTTGGATACGAAGACAGCAAAGACAACTATGTAGCTAGCTAACACTACACTAATCAAGTCGTTCAGTTGAGTGTAATAGTTTCTACAGTGCTGCTATTCGGTAGACGGTGGACGTTTGCTAGCTGGCTAGCTGCAGGGCAGATAGCAGTGTAGACTACGTTAGGATGACGAAATACGATAATTACGCAATTATCTTTGATACAAAGACGGCTATGTAGCTAGCTAAGAAGAAATTGCTAAGATTAGACAAATCAAACCGTTGTACTATAATGAAATGTAATGAAATGTAATGAAAAGTTATACTACCTGCGGACCGAAGTGCGGATGCGACCGCTCGCTCCAGCCCGGAAGTTGACCCTTTCCAACCAATGACCCTTATATTCTAGGCCATGGGTATCAAATTCATTCCATGGAGGGCCAAGTGTAAGCTGATATTCATTATTTCCATTCAATTTGTGTCCAATTAAGACCTACACACCCAGGTGAGGGGAGTTCCTAACTAATCAGTGACCTTATTGATCAATCAAGTACAACGGAGGAGCGAAATTCCGCAGACACTCTGCCCTCCATGGAATAAGTTTGACACGTGTTCTAGGCCCTTGGTTTTGGAATGGAAAAGTTTTTTTGTAGTGAAGAGGGAGGGATGCATTTTTAATTCAATTCATGAATCAATGAGCCTCCAGCGGCTCTGGGGAATGATATGAAAATGACTCGCAATGGAAAAAGGAAAATTAATTGAAACCCACTCATTGTTAACTTTGGAATCTACAATATTTTCCCAACTGTCATTTCTAATTAGGATGGAGCATGTGATTACTCTAGTCTCTCTGTGCAGATGAGACAGTTGTGAAATGAATCAGGAGGATAGTTTTAATCCACTTCAATAGATTTCTGTCCTAGCCTATTAGTCAAATGACATTAACGCTTGATGGCGTCTACGGCATGGTCTATTTGGTATCATAGTGAGTGGTGCTGCTTTGAAGTTGTACTTGTGTGTGCAGTAGATGACCCATTTCTCAGAAATCCACCATAACACCAGTATGGAGGTCTGAGCTGTCACAGGGAAGAGGCCTGCCAGGGTGCTTTGACACTCTGAAACTGACTGAGGACGCTCTCCGCTCTCCACATTTGCTTGTCCCCACTGACCATGGTCACATACCACAGGAGGTTGGTGGCACCTTAACTAGGGAGAACGGGCTCCTGGTAATAACTGGAGCGGAATCGGTGGAATGGTATCAAATACATCAAACGCAGGTGTTTGATGCCAATTCATTTGTGCCGTTCCTGTCATTATTATGAGTTGTTCTCCCTTCAGTAGCCCCCTGTGTCACAAACACCCCAATACATTATACATTTAACAGCATGCACCGACATGCCTGAGTTTTCTTTGAATCCCTCACAACTCCATCCTCATAGGTTACAATGCTGACTACTAAAAGGCCACTAGGGCAGGCGAGGAAAGGTATATGATGGTGAAGACTAGCTGGTCTCGCTGTGCTTCTGAGTCACAATAATTAGCCACACACTCATTTTTATGATATAAACTCACTGAAAGGGTTCACAGTTGATGTCCGTAGTGCAGGTTGACATTTTTGGATGAATCTTGTCTAGCCACGGTAATAAAATCAGATTTTAAACCTAACCTCAATCGCACTCCTAACCTTATGCCTAACCTTAAATTAATACCAAAAAGCTCATTTTTGATTTCAGACATTTTTTAATCTAGGAACATATTAATCTCAACCTGCGTCCAGGGTGCTGTTTATGGCGCTGTCCATGGTACTGAATCGCACTCATCGCATTCCCAGAGAACGTCAGGTGATTCAAGTGATTAATACATGCTTTTTGTATCTGGATTCAAGAGGAATGTGTTGAATTCGTGTTAGAGATAGCCAAGGCATTCTAGAGTCAAGTGTGGAGAAGAAGCTCAGACAAGTTGAATAAAATACAATGTAGACTATAAACTATAACTGTCATAAACATCGTCCTCTGCTGAATGAGTGTCGTTTCTCATTGAGCCACAGAGAGGCACTCGAGCTCCGTCCTGGATTAACAGTTATTGGGACTGGAATGAACGGAATAACGAAAATATTTCTACAGATTACATGACTGCTTGTAGCCTATTAGCACATTTGAGACAGGACTATTTATTGACTAATATTGGATTAAAGGAAATCTTCTCTGCCCCACATTAATGTGCATTATGTACAGTATGCTATAGTCTGCGGTGTGTTGTTGAGATAATAGGTTGTGCATAGTCCGTTTACTTCACTTCTCATGCAGAACGCGTCCACCGAGGCGCCACTGCTTCTCGGCGTCCTTCACACATATACACACACACACACCGGGTCTTTCTTGCCGCCAAACAGCTGTTGAAAGTCTAGCAGCCTTTTTAGTTATTTTGATTGGGTTAAATTTTCTGAGACTGTATTGAATATCAGATTGGATACCCACAGAGACGGGCTGCTATCGCGCTGTGAGAAGGCATCAACGAACTGAAGAGGGGAACCAACGTGCTCTGAATACAGACACAGACTATTAACGTCCTACTGTAGCCTTGCTCACCGCTCCCTTAGGACAAAACACATCCAATCGATCAGAGGACTTGCTTGTTAGGCTATGTTTGTTTTATAATTCAACCAGGAAAACGTTTTCAGTTTTTACAAGTTATTTTATCGGGATAATTTACCTGTTCTCTTTGTAACCATCTCCGCTTTATTCCAGCGGATAAATTGGCCACCCGCTGTCGGATCTCTCCAAAGGCACAGAAAAGAAGCAGTAGCCTACACTCGTCCACGTAGACGAGAGGTTTCTCTTGCTTTGACATGCTGTAGTGGTTTTGACTGTACTTATGGCTTCGCTGTATCAGAGATTCGCCGGTAAGATCAATACGAATAATTCTTTCCCACACCCACCTGAGGCCAGCCACCTACTCGGCGGACAGGTAGCGGACGAGGAGAACAACACACGGAAGACCCCGCAGCCCGTGGCGGACGGCAGACCCCATGTTCCCCACCGAAAGAAAAATGCGAGCGAGGACGAGCATGTAAGACCTCTAAACAATTAAACTATTGGTGTAGGCCTATGGATTTGATCACTCAAACCTTCATCTGATAATCGTTGACAACTTTAACAGATCACCTGTATAGCCCCTATCTGCTTTCTATTGTTTGCCCAATCATTTTACTCTAGACCTAAACTATCATGTTGCTGCAATTATGTTCTTGGTTCACTCTTGCCTAAATGGTTTTGCAACTGAAACAGCATGTGTTACCCCGTGATTCTCAGATCAGTAGGCTATGAATTCAGAGCGTTAGACGCTCCACCAGTCAAGGCGTGGTTGCTATTCAAGAAACGTATTGTGTCTGGATGGTTGGCCTTGTGTAGTGTCGGAATAGGCTGTGTCACTTTCTATGTTGTGAAGCTTACCAACTATAACTGCTTAAAAGTCTTTGAAGAATCTCAAATATAAAATCTATTTAGATTTGTTTAACACTTTTTTGGTTACTACATGATCTACAATGTATAAAATAGTAAAGATAAAGAAAAACCCTTGAATGAGTAGGTGTGTCAACTTTTGACTGGTACTGCATTTCCACACTAAGGTTGGAATAATATTGTGAACTTTATGATAATGCCCTTTTAGCTAAGAGCTGTTTGAAAAGACTGCCTGAAATGTCAGCCTGTTTTGTTTGGATGCCATACATTAGTTATTAAACTTAGAGCAATAAGAAAAAGTTCTAAAACTCTTTCTATTTTTTTCTTTTCTTTCCTATTTAGGCCACTCCCAGACAGTCCTAGCAAAATTCTTGCTTGAGAAATTGCTCTTTGCTAAGAAGCTATTTTTGTTTCTCTTTTACCATTTAAATGTAAAACAAAATACATTTTTATTTGTCACATATACACATGGTTGGCAGATGTTAATGCGAGTGTAGCGAAATGCTTGTGCTTCTAGTTTCCGACAGTGCAGTAATATCTAACAATTCCCCAACAACTACCTAATACACACAAATGTAAAGGGATGGAATAAGAATATGTACATATAAAACTATATGGATGGGCGATGGCCGTGCGGCATAGGCAAAATGCAATAGATGGTATGAAATACAGTATGTACATAAGAGATGAGTAATGTCGGATATGTAAACATTATTAAAGTGGCATTACTTAAAATTATAGTGATACCTTTTATTGAACCCATTTATTAAAGTGGTCAGTGATTTGTGTCTGTATGTTTGCAGCACCCTCTCTTAGTGATGGTTGTTTAACAGTCTGATGGCCTTGATAGAAGCTGTTTTTCAGTCTCTCGCTCCCAGCTTTGATGCACCTGTACTGACCTCGCCTTCTGGATGATAGCCGGGGTGAAAAGGCAGTAGCTTGGGTGGTTGTTGTACTTGATGATCTTTTTGGCCTTCCTGTGACATTGGTTTCTGTAGGTGTTCTGGAGGGAAGGTAGTTTGCCCCCGGTGAGCTTTGTGCAGACCTCACCACCCTCTGGAGAGCTTTGCGCTGGAGGGCGGTAAAGTTGTCGTACCAGGCGGCGATACAGCCCGACTGTATGCTCTCGATTGTGCATCTGTAAAAGTTTGAGTCTTTTAGGTTTTAGGTGAAAAGAGGTTGAAGAGGCACTGTTGCGGCTTCTTCACCACACTGTCTGTGTGGGTGGACCATTTCAGTTTGTCCGTGATGTGTACACAGAGGAACTTAACTTTCCACCTTCTCCACTACTGTCCCGTCGATGTGGATAGGGGGGTGCTCCTTCTGCTGTTTCCTGAAGTCCACGATCATCTCCTTTATTTTCTTGACGTTGAGTGAGAGGTTGTTTTTCCTGACACCACACGCCGAGTGCCCTCAACTCCTCCCTGTAGGCTGTCTCGTCGTTGTTGGTAATCAAGCCCACTACTGTTGTGTAGTCTGCAAACTTGATGATTGAGTTGGAGACGTTTTGTGGGATCGCAGTCGTGAGTGAAAAGGGAGTACAGGAGAGGGCTGAGCATGCACCCTTGTGGGGCCCCAGTGTTGAGGATCAGTGAAGTGGATATATTGTTTCCTACCTTCACCACCTGGGGGCGGCACGTAAAAGTCCAGGACCCAATTGCATAATGATGAGCTTGGAGGGTACTATGGTGTTGAATGCTGAGGTGTAGTCAATGAACAGCATTCTAACATCGGTATTCCTTTTCTCCATATGGGATAGGGCAGTGTGATGGCAATTGCATTGTCTGTGGACCTGTTGGGGCAGTATGCAAACGGGTGTGGGTCTAGGGTGGTAGGTAAGGTGGAGGTGATATGATCCTTGACTTGTCTCTCAAAGCACTTCATGATGACAGAAGTGTGTGCTACGGGGCGATAGTCATTTAGTTCAGTTATCTTTGCGTTCTTTGGTACAGGAACAATGGTGGCCAACTTGAAGCATGTGGGGCATGTGGGGACAGCAGACTGGAATACGGAGCGATTGAATATGTCTGTAAACACCCCAGCTGGTCTGCGCATGCTCTGAGGACGCGTCTAGGGATGCCGTCTGGGCCAGCAGGCTTGCGAGGATTAACACGTTTAAGAGTCTCACTCAAGTCTGCCACGGAGAAGGAGGGGGCGCAGTCCTTGGTAGCGTGCTGCGTTGGTGCCACTGTATTATCCTCAACGTGGGCAAAGATGGTGTTTAGCTTGTCTGAAAGCAAGACATCGGTGTCCACAATGTGGCTGGTTTTCTTTTCGTAGTCCATAATTGCCTGTAGACCCTGCCACATATGTCTCCTGTCTGGGCCGTTGAATTGCGACTCTATTTTTCTCCCTGTACCGACATTTAGCTTGTTTGATTGCCTTGCTGAGGGAATAACTACACTGTTTATATTCAGCCATAATCCCTGACCTCATTTCATGGTTGAATGCGATGTTTCGCCCCTTTCAGTTTTGTGCGAATACCGTCATCAATCCACAGTTTCTGGTTGGGGTAGGATTTAATAGTCACAGTGGGTATAACTTCTCCAATGCACTTCCTAATAAACTCACTCACAGAGTTAGCATATAAATCAATGTTATTGTCTGAGGCTTCTGGGAAAATGTTCCAGTCTACTTGATCAAAATAATTTTGAAGCGTAGATTCTGATTGGACAGACCAGCGTTGAATGGTTCTAGTCACTGGAACATCCTGTTTGAGGTTATGCCTTCATAACGGTACGAGCAAGATGGAGTCGTGGTCAGATTTACCAAAGGGAGGGCGGGAGAGGCCCTTGTTAGAGTAGCAGTGGTCCAGTGTTTTGCTTGAGCGGGTACTGCAGTTAATGTGCTGGTAGAATTTACAGTTGAAGTCGGAAGTTTACATACACTTAGGTTGGAGTCGTTAAAACTCATTTTTCAACCACACCACAAATTTCTTGTTAACAAACTATAGTTTTGGCAAGTCGGGTAGGACATCTACTTTGTGCATGACACAAGTAATTTTTCCAACAATTGTTTACGGACAGATTATTTCACTTATAATTCACTGCACAGTTCCAGTGGGTCAGAAGTGTACATACACTAAATTGACTGTGCCTTTAAACAGCTTGGAAAATTCCCGAAAATGATGTCATGGCTTTAGAAGCTTCTGATTGACATCATTTGAGTCAATTAGAGGTGTACCTGTGGATGTATTTCAAGGCCTACCTTCAAAATCAGTGCCTCTTTGCTTGACATCATGGAAAATCTAAAAGATATCTGTCAAGACCTCAGAATTTTTTTTGTAGACCTCCACAAGTCTGGTTAATCCTTGAGAGTAATTTCCAAATACTTGAAGGTACCATGTTCATCTGCACAAACAATAGTACGCAAGTATAAACACCATGGGACCACGCAGCCATCATACCGCTCAGGAAGGAGACGCGTTCTGTCTCCTAGAGATGAATGTACTTTGGTGCGTAAAGTGCATATCAATCCCAGAACAACAGCAAAGGACCTTGTGAAGATGCTGGAGGAAACTGGTACAAAAGGATCTATATCCACAGTAAAACGAGTCCTATATCGACATAACCTTAAATGCCGCTCAGCAAGGAAGAAGCCACTGCTCCAAAACGGCCATTAAAAAAGCCAGATTAAGTTTTGCAACTGTACATGGGGACAAAGATTGTACTTTTTGGAGAAATGTCTTCTGGTCTGATGAAACAAAAATAGAATGGTTTGTCAATAATGTGCATCTTTATGTTTGGAGGAAAATGGGGAGGCATGCAAGCCGAAGAATACCATCCCAACCGTGAAGCACGGGGGTGGCAGCATCATGTTGTGGGGGTGCTTTGCTGCAAGAGGGACTGCTGCATTTCACAAAATTGATGGCAACATGAAGGAAAATTATGTGGATAAATTGACGCAACATCTCAAGACATCAGTCAAGAAGTTAAAGCTTGGTCGCAAATGGGTCTTCCAAATATGTGGCAAAATGGCTTAAGGACAACAAAGTCAAGGTATTAGAGTGGCCATCACAAAGCCCTGACTTCAACCCTATAGAAAATTTGTCTGCGGAACTGAAAAAGCGTGTACGAGCAAGGAGGCCTACAAACCTGACTCAGTTACACCAGCTCATTCAGGAGGAATGGGCCAAAATTCACCCAACTTATTGTGGGAGCTTGTGGAAGGCTACCTGAAACGTTTTGACCGAAGTTAAACAATTTAAAGGCAATGCTACCAAATGCTAATTGAGTGCATTTAATCTTCTGACCCACTGGGAATGTGATGAAAGAAATAAAAGCTTAAATAAATCATTCTATACTATTATTCTGACATTTCACATTCTTAAAATAAAGTGGTAATCCTAACTGACCATAAACAGGGAATCTTTACTCTTTACTGACTTAAATGTCAGGAATTGTGAAATTGTTAAATGTATTTGGTTAAGGTGTATGTAAACTTCCAACTTCAACTGTAGGTGGCCTTGTTCTCAAATTAGGTTTGTTAAAATCTCCAGCTACAATAAATGCAGCCTCACGATATATGGTTTCCAGTTTACATAGAGTCCTTTGAAGTTCTTTCAGGGCCGTCTAGGTATCTGCTTGGGGGGTATATACACGGCTGTGACTATAATCGAAGACAATTTTCTTTGGAGATAATCACAGTAAGGTACTTAATTGTTAATCAGAAATTATTTGATATTGATATAAAAACTGTTGCATTGGACCTTTTTTTAAAGCAAGTTTTCATTTTTTCTTCAGTTTTACAGCAAATGTCATGCAATTCTACCTTTGTGACTTATGCCATGTTAATATGATAGCTGATTGAGAATGACTGGGGAGCCCCCTGGGATCAATGGGAGCCCCCTGTAGGTCAGGGCCCCTGGGCCATGATTAGATAGCTGGCGTGACTTACTACCAATTTAGAAATTCTTAGCTAACATGGCTAATTAGGTGACTGTCAGCGACTGACATAACAAGAATAAAACTGCTTATGCACAATAACATTTTGAAATTGCACCTGGTGTATTCTACTATTCTTACTCTCAATGACAAGTAGAGACACCACCTTAGTTTTTTGGGGGGTGTCTGGGGCCCTCTAGCGACCAGGGGTCCTAAGCGACTGCTATGACACTTATGCCTGGAACTGTCCCTGCTTGAAACTAATTACAGTTAAACATTCTATTTGTAGTTTAGAGGCAAATGAAAACCCAATGTAATACATTCAGTGATTTGGCCTTCTTTTGGAATCTAATGATCTAATCGAAGTTGGCAAGTTTTCATGGGTTCTCGTTTTGCAAGGACTTACATGTGGAGGTCCAATAGATGATTATGCGCTGTAGCCCATATATTGGATATGTTGAAGACAATTCTGATGTAGTCTTGCTTTGTGGTTTAGCCATAATAATTCTTCAAGGCCACTTTTGCGACGAGGCTCACACCTTTTTATTGTCCATGGTGATGAAATTTCACACAGATCACATTCCCTGCTTTTGCTAAGGCATTCTTTAGTAGACCTATGCTCATACAGTTTGTTTTAGTTTGTCCTTTTGAAACCGGTGTTGCTCGAATCCCTAAGCTCGAAATGTGCTGACTTGTAGAATGACAATGAGCAGTATAGCCTATGTCTCAGGCTTGAAAAAGAAACTTGGATCCTGTGAAGAATTGGCCGCCTAAAGTGACTCTTCCAGCTAAGCTGCTGCAGAGTAGGTCTAGCTGTAGCCAGCATAAGGAAGGGAATTCAGCATTAGTATCATTCCCAATGACAACTGCTTCATTTAAATGCAAACATTTAGTTCATTTTCACTATAGTTTCTGAACACTTTATGCTCTGCATTATGAAGGCACGTATTTGACATCAGTGTTTACACATTGTCATTTGAGCTCCACCTGAGTGTCCATCTAGTCTCTTTTCTCTCTCCAGAGATAGTGAAGCTGTCAGCATGAGGAGGATGTCTCCTCTGCATTATTGATGTGTATTGTGATGACAAGCAGGGAGGGAGTGAACACACTGCCTCTGTCACTGATACTGTTGACACTGAAAGAAACACAACACGAAAGAACACAGCACAGAACTACACAGCACAACACATCACACAAAATGACACATCACAACACCACACATAGGTGTTAATTACTCTGTGTAATGACATTGTTAGACTGTGTCATATTCCCCAATGTCCTACTGCCACAATGTCCTACTGTCTCTGCATTTAATGAGTTATGTGCTATAGGCCATTCAAGTAATAGTAATAGGGTCCGGTTCATATATCTTAAAATTTCAAGATTTTATTGCACTTAACATGGTTAAGGACAGGTGTATTTTTTTTACTAGGGTTATTTCCAATGTGTAACTAAAAAAACAGAGGAACCATTCTCAGATTGCTATGTTTCCTGTAACATATTTAGGAGTGCACAGCTCACCTTCAGCTCACCTTCAGTCCTCCTGATGTCCCCTTAGGAGTACCGGAGCATGAAATTACCTTTTGCCTCATGAGTTGAGGAGTTTCACGGTTCCTAGGTTGAAATGTTGTTTTCTTGACCTCAGTGGGAATTCACGTTTCTTTTCTGAGAGGAAAATCTTCCTGACTTGCAGCAAATTAAATATGGAATGCAGTTTTTTACATTGTAATGTAATTATGATTGGCAGGGGCGCAACTTTGGCTTTAGAAGTGGGGGGAACATAAAACAAAAAGATTATTATGTGTTTTTTGTCCAGTTGCATAAACACTCCAAACAGCCTTCCTGACCACTTGAAGGCATCCTCATTGTCCTAAAGCACTCCTGTGTCTCGTTTTGTATCACATTCCAATAAAACATTTGGGGGGAGATAAGTGAAAGTTGCACCCCTGATTATTGGTGTCCTCAACACTGTAATGCTCACCATCTAACTTATGTACAGTATGTTAACAGCAGTAACCGGATTCTGTGGTACAGTATTATAGAGTCCCCTGGGATATCAGCCAGAGTTATTTCTCTCTCATTACCCTCTACTACTAATGGCAGCCGGGGCTGAAATCCAAAAAAGTGACTTTAATTAATCATCGCTGGCCGGCTGTAGTCTAAAATATGGCGACATTTAAAGGATAGTGACCTGTGGAGCAGGTTCCCTTTGTGAGCAGGAGCCATATTGACTTTTCCCGGGTCCCCAGCCAGCCAACAGAGGAACTCAAACACCACCTACTGTTGAGCTCTTCCTCCCCTGACAATGAAAGGTGACACATGAGTGTGAACTGTGCAGGATACCTTGGTATCTCATGACAGAGAGCTGTCGATTTGATTCATACATGTTTACTTAATTTTGAGTTTCTTGTATTTTCTTTTAATCAAATCACCTGATACACTAGGTCATTGTCAAGCTTGGATTTCATTGATGTGGGGCACTGGAGAGTATGGTGTGCTGTGTGAATTCTTATTTTAACACTTATTTTAACTGACAATAAGATAACATTCAATTAGACTAATTGTTGCTACTTTTGTGGCAATTATGTTGGTAATTACTATTGTGCACTGACACATTTAATGCTCACCTATAATGGGTAATTCATCACAATAGAAAGTCTGACCTGATCCACTTGGCTGTGCCATTCAGCACCATTTTGTTGCCATTTTGGTCCTTTCCAGCAGCTTCTCTTCTGTGTAGCGCAACTTTGACCTCAATTTTGATCATGTTTTCTTTCTTCTGTTCCTCTTTTTGGGTGATTCCTTTGGGGTAGATGTCTTCATTGGTCCTGGTGTCTGTAGAGATGTCTATCTTCTTGTAGGAGTTGAGTTGATGGCAGGGATATTTACCTGCTGAGGTGAGAATGGCTGTTCTCTTGGGGAGGCTGTGTCTTCTTGAAGATTTTGAATAACTTCTTCATTTTGCTTCTTGGACATGTTGAAGTGTATCATCTTCCTGGCTTGATGATGTCATGTCCAATACAGCTTTTAGCTGTTTCTTCTGTAATACCTTTTTGAGTTTTCCCGCCACTGTTCTTTCTTTTTTTCATGTTGCTTCTTTGTCAGATCTTGAGTTTTCTTGATTTTACCATTTTGCTTTCATTTTTGATATCTGGAAATGGGAAGGAAGCATGACATGAAATGAGCATGTCTCAAAACATGGGAAAAATCTTACTGTTATGGACACGTCATCCTATAGGAGACACTGAATGGCTTACTGACCGTGTGTGTGTGTGTGTGTGTGTTTCAGAGATTGGTTGGATCAGTAGGAACTGTACAGCAGAGGGCACTGTAGGGTATTGACTTCCTATAGATGCTGTATGGGGGCATAGGCTTCCTATAGATGCTGTATGGGGGCATAGGCTTCCTATAGATGCTGTATGGGGGCATAGGCTTCCTATAGATGCTGTATGGGGGCATAGGCTTCCTATAGATGCTGTATGGGGGCATAGGCTTCCTATAGATGCTTTATGGGGGCATAGGCTTCCTATAGATGCTGTATGGGGGCATAGGCTTCCTATAGATGCTGTATGAGGGCATAGGCTTCCTATAGACTTTATATATGCTAATTACGCTTGCTGTAACCTCTCCAACCCCTAACCTCTCTCTGTCCTTCCTTCTGTACTCTTCCAGCAGTTCTGGGTTGGTGTAAACTTTTTCTCTGAATTTTGTCAGCCTTCGCTAAAGCTTTATTTTTGTCACTTGCTGACTGTCTGTAATTTAACAGGACATAAAGCAAAATATCAACAGTTAGTAAATAATATTTAAATTAATAGTTTATTATATTTAAAAATATAGTCTGTATGATTAAATTCTCATTACCGAAACAGTTCTCTCTACCACAACTGACCTTAAATTGCAGGGGTAAGTGAGAATGGTGTTGTGAAGGATGAGGAATGTTTTGCTAACAATAGAGAAGACATGATGACAAAGCAAAATGTTTTCTCAATGTACATATTTAGACATTAATGAAGTATATTTTCATAGAATTTTTTTTTTTTTTCTAAATTTGGAAAACTACCTGTATTCAGTAATGATACTGTCGTGTACGCAGTCTGACAAGCGAATGTTTAACTTAACTGGATAAATATAAAGAGATCTGCTTACCTGATAGCCATCTTGATGGTACTGGCAAATGTGTTGCGTCATTGAAAATCAAACTTTATTTAAAATTCTCTGTGTGTGTGTGTGTGTGTGTGTGTGTAAACAGTCCTTCAAAAATGTTGCGTAGGATGAGAACATCGGTCATGGACCCACATATTTTTTCATTATTATTAGAACAATTATTAACTGAATATTCATGTATGTCATTTGAAATCATCTATTAGAAAATCCATAATTTCTTTCCTGAAATATCTTCATTTTACTCTGGTAGAGAAAATTATGATATTTTGTTACATTACTAAATTACATGTTTTATATTTAAAATCACTACTGCCATGGTATTTTAAATGGTTTCATGAGAATGACCCAGTTCCATCTGCCTGTTAGTCAGAGAATAGAATACACTTCTGCTGGTCTGTTCTGCTCTGAGGACCCGCCCTTGCCAGTCCAGCCAGCTGAACATTTTGGTCTGGATAGAAGCTACTTTAAGGACACACTCTAGATTTGTGCAGTCAGCCCTGAATCAAGCTTGGCCCAGATCCCAGGCATCACTCTCGTGTTAGGAGGGACAATGTTTGGATATCTTCAGGTTCTGCAGGATCAGCTAAACCAAATAGGGGTGAGTTTTTCTTGAACAAATTACATTTGTCAAAGGAAGCACTTTACTATTATAGGAGTGGCTTGAGTCTGGGTTGTCGAGGGAAATAAAGTAAAGTAAAGCTTTCAGGAAACACGCCTGAATGACAAACACTGCATTTAGGAGTATTTCTGGCATGTATGGATTACTGACAGGAAAATGCAGGGTACATGCCCAGATTGGGACCTCCATTGGTTTTGTTGTAATGTTTGATCTTAAGAACACAGAATTAGCCATGGCAAAATGCGTAGATCCGTAAATTAGCTTTCACACTGAAACATTTCTCTCAGCTCCATGGAAATTAGCTGGAAAACATTGTAATGACTGGAATGGAATAAATGCAACAGTATCAAACATATCAAAGATATGGAAACCACATGTTTGACTCCGTTCCATTCATTCCATTCCAGCCATTACGATGAGCCTATCCTCCCATAGCTCCTTTCACCAGCCTTCACTACTGGAGCCATCTGTATACAGTTGAAGTCGGAAGTTAACATACAATTTAGCCAAATACATTTAAACTCAGTTTTTCACAAATCCTGACATTTAATCCTAGTAAAAATGCCCTGTCTTCGGTCAGTTAGGATCACCACTTCATTTTAAGAATGTAAAATGTCAGAATAATAGTAGAGAGAATTATTTCTTTCAATTTTTATTTCTTTCATCACATTCCCAGTGGGTCAGAAATTTACATACACTCAATTAGTATTGGTAGCATTGTCTTTAAATTGTTTAACTTGGGTGAAATGTTTCGGGTAGCCTTCCACAAGCTTCCCACAATATGTTGGTGAATTTTGGCTCCTGACAGAGCTGGTGTAACTGAGTCAGGTTTGTAGGCCTCCTTGCTCTCACACACTTTTTCAGTTCTGCCAACAAATTTTCTATAGGATTGAGGTCAGAGCTTTGTGATGGCCACTCCAATACCTTGACTTTGTTGTCCTTGAGGCATTTTGACACAAATTTGGAAGTGTGCTTGGGGTCATTGTCCATTTGGAGAACCCATTTGTGAACAAGCTTTAACTTCCTGACTGATGTCTTGAGATGTTGCTTCAATATATCCACATCATTCTGTGGTCTTGGCTGGTTTCTTTTGATTTTCCCATGATGTCAAGGAAAGAGGCACGGAGTTTGAAGGTAGGCCTTGAAATACATCCACAGGTAAACCTCCAATTGACTAAAATTATGTCAATTAGCCTATCAGAAGCTTCTAAAGCCATGACATAATTTTCACGACTTTTCCAAGCTGTTTAAAGGCACAGTCAACTTAGTGTATGTAAACTTCTGACCCACTGGAATTGTGATACAGTGAATTATAAGTGAAATAATCTGTCTGTAAACAATTATTGGAAAAATGACTTGTGTCATGCACAAAGTAGATGTCCTAACCAATTTGCCAAACCTATGGTTTGTTCACAAGAAATTTGTGGTGTGGTTGAAAACGAGTTTTAATGACTCCAACCTAAGTGTATGTCAACTTCCGACTTCACCTTTACCCCCCTCTCCCTTTTGCCCTCATAGCCACAACTCGTCGGGCCATGGATGCGTTCCACAGGGATGCTGGCCAGGGATGCTGGGATGCTGGCCAATGTTGACTCCAATGCTTCCCACAGTTGTCTGTGAAGTTGTTTGGATTTCCTTTGTCCTTTGAGTGGTGGATCATTCTTGATAATTACAGGACACTGTTGAGCATAAAGAACACAGCAGCGTTGCAGTTCTTGACACAAACCTGCTAGGGCTGTTACGGTGTTACGGTGACTGTATTACCGTCACACCGGTGGTCACGAGTCTTGAAGGCAGTCAAATGCTAATTAGGCTTCTCCAAGCTCTGATGCAGCTGATGGTCATTAGTAGCCTACCAAACTTGCTAACTACCTGGTAATCAGCACGCTATTGTCCCTCAAACACTCTAACATTAATGCAAATATAATCGAAAATCTAGTCAAACACTTCATGAGAACCCATGAGCTCATGTTCCGTAACATTTCTATAGGCTATGCAATTGCGTGAGAAAACAGAGTGATGGCATCTATTAAAAAGAAGAGGATCCTATCAGCTTTCTTTAGGCTAGGCTTACTATATATATTTCTCCAACTTTCCTAATATTAAGAACGTTGCTTATCTTTACCACAGGAGTAAAGCCTACCTGGCTGGCATGAAAATGAATCACAGGAAAAGCGTCCTCCATTCGCTATTTAAGTGCATAGATGACATTGTATATTTTCCCCCTGCCCCTGTTTTGAGACAGGTGCATGATAATAGTCCATTTTTAAACTGAACAGATTTCACAAATGTATATTATGAAACACTGCCGTGTGTGCATTGCTGTGCTTATAATGTGAAGGAATAGCCTAATAGTTAATCAACATTTTAAGCTAAATGTTCTGATCTGTTGCGTCAGCCTCATTGCTTAAAAATGTTTGTTTTTTTATGCTAGTGGTTGTATTAATTTGGGATATATCGCATCTCACAAATGTCCCAGACTATGTTTGGAATATTTATTTCTCGCATTGAATAGGTCAACTTTTGTACTATGGGGGATAGTAGATTGACATACAGTGGACTCCAAAATGACTGGCACCCCTGACTGGCAATGCACAAACAATACTTCAAAAATATAAACAATATAATTATAGAGAGAAACTCAAAATACCAACATGTGAGAAACAGTGTACTTTATTAATGTTTTAATGGAGCCAACCAAAATCATTCAAATATTTAATACAAAATAAATGTAACCAAAATCAAGGTTTCGTAATTATTGGCACTCCTCATTTAGTACTTAGTGCAACCACCTCTGGCAAGGAAAACAGTATGGAGTCTTTTTCCTGTAATGTTTGACAAGGTTAAGGAACACATTTGTAGGGATTTTGGACCATTCCTCTATGCAGATCCTTTCAAGATCCTTCACATTCTTGGGTTTGCGCTTATCAACTGCACTCTTCCACTCAGCCCACAGGTTTTAGATTGGATTGAGGTCCGGCGACTGAGATGACCATAGCAAAACATTGATTTTGTTGTCACAGAACTATTTCTGTGTGGATCTTGAGGTATGTTTCGGGTCATTGTCTTGTTGGAAAGTCCACCTACGGCCAAGTCCCAGCCTTCTGGCAGAGGTAACCAGATTGATTGTCAGCCAAAATTGCCTGATACTTGGTAGAATTCATTATGCCATCAATCTTAACCAGTGCCCCTGGACCTCTGGAATTAAAACAGCCCCAGTGGGTAAGAGGTGCCTCTCCTTGTATGCATCTCTGTTTCGATGCCAAACATGCCGATGCTGTATCTGACCAAAACATTCAATTTTGGTCTCATCTGACCAGAGCACCTTCTTCCAGTCATAATTTAAATGACGTTTGGCAAACTCTAAGTGCTTGCGTCTGTGTCTTGGGATCAGAAAGGACTTTCTTCTGGCAACCCTTTCAAAGAGCCTGTGGATGTGGAGGTGGTGCCACCAAGGCCTGCAGTGATTCTTGGGGATTTTGTTGCTTCTCTCACCATCCTCCTCCCTATCCTGGGGGGCAAAATGCATTTGCGTCCTCTACCTGTGAGGTTCTCAACTGTTCCATATCTTTTGAATTTTCTAATAATTGCCCTGACAATCCTCTTGTAGCCATTACCAGATTTATGAAGGTCTATGACCATCTGTCTCTTTTGAAATGCTAGTTCTTTTGTTTTCTTCATGGAGTTGGATGACAGAGGGATATTGCATGTGTGTTACCTCATTTTTATACCCTAGTGAAACAGAAAGTGATGTAATGGCTCAATATTGTTCCTGCAGACTTAGATCATCTTAAATAAGTGGGCCACCCGGGTGGTGCAGTGGTTAAGGGTGCTGTACTGCAGCGCCAGCTGTGCCACCAGAGACTCTGGGTTCTCGCCCAGGCTCTGTCGTAACCGGCCGCGACCTAGCATCGTCTGGGTTAGGGAGGGGTTGGCCGGTAGGTATATCCTTGTCTCATCGCGCACCAGTGACTCCTGTGGCGGGCCGGGCCCAGTGCGCGCTAACCAAGGTTACCAGGTGTACGGTGTTTCCTCCGACACATTGGTGCGGCTGGCTTCCGGGTTGGATGCGCGCTGTGTTAAGAAGCAGTGCGGCTTGGTTGGGTTGTGTATCGGAGGACACATGACTTTCAACCTTCGTCTCTCCCGAGCCCGTACGGGAGTTGTAGCGATGAGACAAGATAGTAGCTACTAAACAATTGGATACCACGAAATTGGGGAGAAAACAGGGTAAAAAAAATAATAAGTGAAAGTGAAATGTAATTTGTGGTTTCATTTTGGTAGATGTTATTTACAATAATCTTTAAGGATGCCATTAATTGTGAAACCTTGATTTGGAGGACAGTGATTTTTAATGAAATCGATACATTATGTTGGTTGGTTCCATTGAAACATTAATAAAGTATAGTATTTCTCACATGTTGGTATTTTGAGTTTTTCTCTATAATTATATTGTTTATATTTGTTTAAGCATTGTTTGTTCATTGCCAGTCAGTGGTGCCAGTAATTTTGGAGCCCACAGTAGTGCTTTTGCTGTTTGTTAGGCCTACTCATCTTGATGGCTGATGAAAAGTAAATGGAGACAGTTCTTCCAATATCTTCAATATGCGTGCCAGAATTGGATAAGGACGTGCGCGCAGTTGTGTCCATGATGTGTCTGATTGAATTTATAGCCTGTGAGAAAGACCCGATCGATCACGTGACAGAGAGCCATATTTAAAAAAATATTTTTAGCTAGCTGCATATCATGCTAGCGGGGTTTTCTTGAATGCAGTTTGCGTTCAAGTTAGCAATTGTTGCTGGGACCGCGGATTGTCCCGTGTTTGTGGATGTCTAGATCCCTGCTGTTTGTTGTTTTCAATCTTCCCCGTGACCTGCCCTGTCTGGAACTGCGAGGAGTAACAGAGTAACCTACGTTGCTAGCTACCATGACGAAGACCAAAGCCGGCGGGAGTACCATTGAAGACACTGGTGTCTCTCTATCACACATGAAGGATCTTTTAAACATACAAAAAGAGACCTACAAGCAGTTGTTACAACAACAAGAAAATATCTTCAAGTGTTTTGTCCAAATACTTGTGGATTCTACTAATAAAAGAATGGACGACCTGACCAGAGAGGTCCACAACAGTTTGCAGTTCTCCCAGGGTCTGCTCAATGAGTTGAAACAGGAGAATGGCAAGATGACAGCAATCTGTAAGTCATTGAGAGAGGACAGGTCAGTTATGTGTGTGAATCAATGATAACAATGACAGATAAATCAGACTATCTTTAGGGACAATCAAGGCGGAACAACATGGTTGATGGAATTGCAGAATCTCCACATGAGACCTGGACAGAGTCTGAGGACAAAGTGAGGGAAATGATCTCTGAGAAATTGAAGATGGACCACAGGAAGATTGAGGTGGAGCTATCCCACAGGACTGGAAAACCCACCACCGGCCCAGGTGATAGGCCCAGGCCAATAGTGGTCAAGTTCCTGAGGTTCAAGGACAAGGTAGCTGTTCTGGAAAGAGCCAAGAAGTTATATCTTCCTTAACGAGGACTATCTTGAAGCTGTGTGCCAGAAGAGGAAAGAACTGATCCCAGCCATGAAAGCTGCCAAAGCACGTGGGGAAATTGCTTACATCTGCTATGACAGGCTCATTGTCCACCCTCCCTCCCAGAAGCCTGGAAGGGATGAGAGAGCCAAACCAATGGGTTCGTAGCTTCAACATCGCAGAGCACACACTCACACACACACACACACACACACCAATTGATTAATGGACTGCTGAATGTATATTTTTTTCTCTTGCTTTGTTTGCTCTTTTCAGTATTATGTCAAGCTCTGATACGCTACCCAGGAAAGGCCTGAAAATAGCCCACATTAATATATGTAGTCCAGTAGAAATAAGGTTCAGGAAATCAATAACTTGCTAGCATCAGATAACAATCATATATTAGCCATTTATGAGACTCACTTAGATAATTCATTTGATGATATAGCAGTAGCAATACAAGGATATAACATCTATAGAAGAGACAGAAATGCTTATGGGGGAGGTGTTGCTGTATATATTCAGAGCCATATCCCTGTAATGCTTATGGGGGAGGTGTTGCTGTATATATTCAGAGCCATATCCCTGTAATGCTGAGAGAAGATCTTATGTCAAGTGTTATTGAAGTGTTGTGGTTGCAGGTTCACTTGGCACATCTAACGCCTTTTATTTTGGGGTGTTGCTATAGGCCACCAAGTGCTAATAGTCAGTATCTAAATAATATGTGTGAAATGCTTGATAGTGTTTGTGATGTAAACAGAGAGGTCTACTTTCTTGAGGACCTAAATATTGACAGTCCGCTCAAGAGAAAGCTTCTTACTGTAAACAGTGCCTGTAATCTGGTCCAGGTTATTAACCAACCTACGAGGGTGTTTACAAACACTACAGGTACTAGATCAATCACATTTTTACTAATACTGTAGAACTTTGTTATAAAGTTGTATCTGTACCCATTGGATGCACTGATCACAATATATGATGATGTGATTAATAAGGAGCATCCAGGTGCTGCACTTGATCAATTTATGAAATTGCTTCTTCCAATTACTGATAAACATGCACCTGTTAAGAAACTGACTGTTAGAACTGTTAAGGCTCCATGGATTGACGAGGAATTTAAAAACTGTATGGTTGAAAGAGATGGGGCAAAAGGAGTGGCTAATAAGTCTGGCTGCACATCTGACTGGCTGACTTACTGAAAAATGGAGAAATGATGTGACTAAACTCAACAAAAATAAACTGTATTATGATTCCAAGATCAATGATATAAAGAATGATGGAAAATAAACTTGAGTATTTTAAATGAAATTATGGGCAGAAAGACAAATTCAAATCCATCTTTCATCGAATCAAGTGGCTTATTCATCACAAAACCATTTAATGTTGCCAATTTATTTGAATGATTATTTCATTGGCGAAGTGGGCAAACTTAGGCAGGAAATGCCAACAACGAACAGTGAGCAATTGTATTCATGCATAATTTTTTTAAATGAAAGAATAGCATTGCATATTTGAATTTTGTTGAGTTAGTGTGGGAGAGGTGGAAAAATGGTTATTGATCAATAATGACAAACCTCCTGGCATTGACAACTTAGATGGAAAGCTACTGAGGATGGTAGCTGACTCTATAGCCACTCCCATCTGTCATATTTTCAATTTGATCCTAGAGGAAAGTCTTTGTCCTCAGGCCTGGAGGGAAGCCAACGTAATTCCGCTACCCAAGAGTGGTAAAGCGGCCTTTACTGGTTCTAACAACTGGTTCTAACAGCAGCTTGCTGCCAGCTCTTGGCAAACTGTTGAAAAAAATGGTGTTTGACCAATTACAATGCCATTTCTCTGTAAACAAATTAAGAACAGACTTTCAGCATGCTTATAGAGAAGGGCACTCAACATGTACTGCGCTGACACAAATGACTGATGATAGGTTGATAGAAATGGATAAAAAGAAGATTGTTGGTGCTGTACTGATATTATCGACCATAACCTGTTGTTGAAAAAACGTATGTGTTATGGCTTTTCAACCTATGCGATATCGTGGATTCAGAGCTACAGTTGAAGTCGGAAGTTTACATACACTTAGGTTGGAGTCATTAAAACTAGTTTTCAACCACTCCACAAATTTCTTGCTAACAAACTATAGATTTGGCAAGTCAGTTAGGACATCTACTTTGTGCATGACACATGTAATTTTTCCAGCAATTGTTTACATATAGATTATTTCACTTATAATTCACTGTATCACAATTCCAGTGGGTCAGAAGTTTACATACACTAAGTTGCCTTTTAAACAGCTTGGAAAATTCCAGGAAATTATGTCATGGCTTTAGAAGCTTCTGATTGACATCATTTTAGTTAATTGGAGGTGTACTTGTGGATGTATTTCAAGTCCTACCTTCAAACTTCAAATTTTCCAAGCTGTTTAAAAGGCACAGTCAACTTAGTGTATGTAAACTTCTGACCCACTGGAATTGTGACACAGTGAATTATAAGTGAAATAATCTGTATGTAAACAATTGTTGGAAAATTACTTGTGTCATGCAGATGTCTTAACAGACTTTCCAAAACTATAGTTTGTTAGCAAGAAATTTGTGGAGTGGTTGAAAGCGCCTCTTTGCTTGACATCATGGAAACATCTAAAAGAAATCCGCCTAGACCTCAGAAAAAAGATTCTAGACCTCCATAAGTCTAGTTCATCCTTGGGAGCAATTTCCAAATGCCTGAAGGTACCACGTTCATCTGTACAAACAATAGTACGCAAGTATAAACACCATGGGACCACGCAGCCGTCATTCCGCTCAGGAAGGAGACACGTTCTGTCTCCTAGAGATGAATGTACTTTGGTGCGAAAAGTGCAAATCAATCACAGAACAACAGCAAAGGACCTTGTGAAGATGCTGGAGGAAACAGGTACAAAAGTATCTATATCCACAGTAAAACGAGTCCTATATCGACATAACCTGAAAGGCCGCTCAGCAAGGAAGAAGCCACTGTTCCAAAACAAGTTAAAGCTTGTTCACAAATGGGTTCTCCAAATGGACAATGACCCCAAGCACACTTCCAAATTTGTGGCAAAATGGCTTAAGGACAACAAAGTCAAGGTATTGGAGTGGCCATCACAAAGCCCTGACCTCAACCTATAGAAAATGTGTGGGCAGAACTGAAATGGCGTGTGCAAGCAAGGAGGCCTACAAGCCTGACTCGGTTACACCAACTCTGTCAGGAGGAATGGGCCAAAATATACCCAACTTATTGTGGGAAGCTTGTGGAAGGCTACCCAAAACATTTGACCCAAGTTAAACAATTTAAAGGCAATGCTACCAAATACTAAATGAGTGTATGTAAACTTCTGACCCACTGGGAATGTGATGAAAGAAATAAAAGCTGAAATAAATCATTCTCTCTACTATTATTCTGACATTTCACATTCTTAAAATAAAGTGGTGATCCCAATTGACCCATGACAGGGAATATTTGCTGGGATTAAATGTCAGGAATTGTGGAAAAACTGAGTTTAAATGTATTTGGCTAAGGTAAACTTCCGACTTTAACTGTATCTAATAGAACTCAAATAAGTTTTCTTTAATGGAAGCTTCTTTAATTTCAAACATGTCAAGTGTGGTGTTCCGCAGGGCAACTGTCTAGGCCCTCTACTCCTTTCTATTTTTACCAATGACCTGCCACTATCAATTAACGAAGCATGTGTGTCCATGTTTGCTGATGATTAAACCATATACGCATCAGCAATCACAGCTAATGAAGTCACTGAAACACCTCTTAGGGATGATGCGGAATATAGTTCCTGTGCAGGAACATCAATCAGCGGAAATTTCAGAGCGCCACCTATAGTTTTCGATAAAACTCAAACTTTCATTAAAACATACATGCAAGGTACTGAATTAAAGCTACACTCGTTGTGAATCTAGCCACCAAGTCAGATTTGTAAAATGCTTTTCGGTGAAAGCATGAGAAGCTATTATCTGATACCTGAAATACCTGAACGACACCTAAACAAAACATTTTGCGATAGCCGGCGCTACACAAAACGCAGAAATAAAATATGAAACATTCATTACCTTTGACAAGCTCTTATGTTGGCACTCCTATATATCCCATAAACATCACAATTGGGTCTTTTCCCCGATTTAAATCCGTCATTGTATAGGCAAAATGTCATTTTATGAAGGCCGGTCTGATCCAGGAAAATTCCCCTTTACAAGACGCAACGTCACTTTTTAAAATGACAAAAGTTGCCTATAAACCTTTACAAATCACTTCAAACTACTTTTCTAAACCAACTTTAGGTATTAATAAACGTTAATAATCTATCAAATTGATCACGGGGCGATCTGTATTCGATAGCAGCAAGTCTTGAAATCATCGTCCATGTTTTCACTTTCATAACATCCTGCGGTGCGCCCCAAGACAGGAAGTGCCTATACGTCATCTAACCAAGGATAAAGCAGCCATGAAATGCCAGTACTGGCGACATCGTGTGGAAGCTGTAGGCATTGTAATGGGAACCTCATTTATTTTCTGTCGCCTTAGACAATACATTGACTGGCGGATGAATATTTTCTTTGTGTTTTTGGTGAACAGTTTTCCCTGGGATTTTTACTCCTAAACACGTTCTGTTATAGCCACAGACACGATTTAACCAGTTTTAGAGACTTCAGAGTGTTTTCTATACACACATACTTATCATATGCATATACTATATTCCTGGCATGAGTAGCAGGACTTTGAAATGTTGCGCGATTTTTAACAAAAAGCTGCGAAAATTCGCATCATCCATAACAGGTGAGTTGCAGTCTGTTTTGAAATGGGTGGCCAGTAATAAACTGGTTCTCAACATCTCTAAAACTGAGAGAACTTAAGTTCTAGACCTCAGCTGAATCTGGTAATGAATGGTGTGGCTGTTGACCAAATTACTTGGCGTTACTTTATATTGTAAACTGTCATGGTCAAAACATATATATTCAATGGTTGTAAAGATGGGGAGATGTCTGGCCGTAATAAAGAGATGCTCTGCTTTTTTGACACCACACTCCAAAAAGCAAGTTCTGCAGGTTCTAGTTTTGTCTAATCTAGATTATTGTCCAGTTGTGTGGTCCAGTGCTGCAGGGAAAGATCTAGTTAAGCTGCAGCTGCCCCAAAACGGAGCGGCACATTTGGCTCTTAATTGTAATCAGAGGGCTGATATAAATACTATGCATGCCAGTCTCTCTTGGCTAAGAGTTGACGAGAGACTGACTGCATCACTTCTTCTTTTTATAAGAAACATTAATGTGTTGAAAATCCCAAATTGTTTCCATAGTCAATTTACACACAGCTCTGACACACACTCTTATCCCACCAGAACTGCCACCAATGGTCTTTTCACAGTCCCCAAATCCAAAACTAATTCAAGAAAGCGTATAGTATTTATTATATAGAGCCCTACTTGCATGGAACTTCTTTCCGTCTCATATTGCTCAAATAAACAGCAAACCTGGTTTCAAAAAACAGATAAAGCAACACCTCACGACACAACGCCTCTCCCCTATTTGACTTAGTTTGTGTGTATGCATTGATATGTAGGCTACTTGTGCCTTTAAATTTTTTTTATGTAGCTCTGTCTTTGACCTGTTCTTGTCTATTGATGTTCTGTATTATGTCATTCTGTATTATGTTTTGTGTGGACACCAGGAAGAGTAGCTGCTGCTTTTGCAACAGCTGATGGGGATCCTAATAAAATCTCCAAATACCAAATCAGTGTGTGGAAGACAGAAGATGCTAAATGTGTTTATGTTAATTAACGGTAAATTACCGTGAGACCGGCAGTTATTTGCTTGACATTCACCGGCTGATGAAAATTTGTTACGGCTAAAGCCCTACACCTGGCACCTACTACCATACCCCCCTCAAAGGCACTTAAATATTTTGTCTTGCCCATTCACCCTCTGAATGGCACACACACACCATCCATGTCTCAATTGTCTGAAGGCTTCAAAATCCTTATTTAACCTGTCTCTTCCCTTTCATGCCGGGTCAGCAGCGTAGCCTAGTGGTTAGAGCGTTGGACTAGTAACCGAAAGGTTGCAAGTTCGAATCACCGAGCTGACAAGGTACAAAACTGTCATTCTGCCCCTGAACAGGCAGTTAACCGTTCCTAGGCCATCATTGAAAAATAAGAATGTGTTCTTAACTGACTTGCCTAGTAAAATAAAGGTAAAATAAAAATCTACACTGATTGAAGTTGATTTAACAAGTGACATTAATAAGGGCTCCTAGCGTTCATCTGGATTCACGTGGTCAATTTATGTCACGGAAAGAGCAGGTGTTCATAATGTTTTGTGCACTCAGTGTATGTCTCTGGTACACTACATGACCAAAGGTATGTGGACACTTACTTGTCAAACATCTCATTCCAAAATCATTAATATGGAGTTGGTCCACCCTTTGCTATAAAAGCCTTGCCTCTTCTGGGAAGGCTTTCCACTAGATGTTGGAACATTTCCCTTCACTGGAACTAAGGGGCCTAGCCCGAACCATGAAAAACAGCTCCAGACCATTTTTCGTCCTCCACCAACCTTTACAGTTGGCACTATGCATTGGGGCAGGTAGTGTTCTCCTGGCAGTCCAATGGCGGCACTCTTTGCACCACTCCGGCATTGTGCATGGTGATCTTTGGCTTGTGTGCGGCTGCTCGGCAATTTCATGAAGCTCCCAACGAACAGTTATTGTGCAGACGTTGCTTCGAGGCAGTTTGGAACTCTGTAGTGAGTGCTGCAACCGAGAACAGGCCCCCAATTTTTTTTTACGTGCATCAGCACTCGGTGGTCCAGTTCTGTGAGCTTGTGTGGCCTACCACTTTCCAGCTGAGCCGTTGTTGCTCCTAGATGTTTCCACTTCACAGCACTTACAGTTAACCGGGGCAGCTCTAGCAAGGCAGAAATCTGAGGAACTGACTTGTTGGAAAGATGGCATCTTATGACGGTGCCACATTGAAAGTCACCTGAGCTCTTCAGTAAGGCCATTCTACTGCCTATGCTTGTCTATGGAGATTGCATGTGCTCGATTTTATACACCTGTCATCAACATTTGTGGCTGAAATAACCAAATCCACCAATTTGAAAGGGTGTCCACATACTTTTGTGTATATAATGTATATCCATCCAGGTCGTGCTTCTTATTAGAAAGAACATGCAATATATTATAGCAGCCTGCCACCCATAGAAGTAGACTGACTACGTGTAGTAAATCTATTCTATGCTAATATAATATATGCGGCCACCAAGGCCATCTCCTCCTCACCACACCATAGCTTCTTCCTCAGCCAGGACCTCCTGCTCTGCGTTGCCATGGTTTCAAAGGTGGAGAGGGTGAAGCATAATCTCTTCTCACACGTTGCTTGCTTGCTGCCGTTTGATTGCCATCTGGAGATGACGCAGCATGCACATGCCCCTACCAGCAGCAGGCCACTCACTTAAACCATGATGGCGGATGTCACGTCTGTCATTGTATGCTTCGGCCTACAATGGCAGTTGGCTTTCTTCTCCTTTGACAAACAGGTCTAGATGAAAGCCCAAACTGGGCCTATTCTGTGCTTTCTGGAGGCAGCATAAAAATACAAAGCCCTTTCACCTCCTAGTCCTAAAGGCTCTGTTAATCTGGACACCCTGTATGTCTGTCACTGAGTATCTATCAACCTGTTTCCTGGTCCTGCTGCCCGACCCGTGAGGCCTCTCCTCTCAACAGGCCATCCATCCCCTCTGCTCTGCCATGCCCACGCCTCTCAAAGATCTGTCTGTCTGTCGACACCATGCCATCTATCGACACACTCCTCTATGGGCTTGTCTGTCAATAGCACATCAACATGGACCCCGCATAGTGGCGCTGCCTTAGCCTGAGTCCCAGATCTGTCTGTGCTGTCTTGCCAACACCTATGCCATTGTCACGACAATTAAACATATTTCGGACAAAGGATAGTGCTGCCTTCCTGCGCCTGTTATCACTCTACTGGTAAACAGACTTGTCTTCACTATACTACTGTTAGTGTTTGCATTAGGACATGGTCAATAATTGCTTGTTGAGGATAGTAATTCTGGCAACTGATAGTCATTGGTGAATGTTGATTCTGTTTGCCTTTTTGGTGAATTGCCTGTTTGCACTGAAATTCGGTTACCTTTCTAGTTACTGTAATCTGTCGATCACCTGAGTATGTGCTTTTTCATCTTAGAAGGGGAGCAATATTTTGTTTTGCTTTGTGGTGAATTGCATTGAATTGTAACTGAAATTTGGACTGTTAGCTGAAGTTAGAGTTTGACCGTTATCTGATTTAAATATTCATAGTGGTTGATAGAATATGTTCTTTTGTCAGCACTGGACTGGTCTGACTCTTTTCTCTTTCCTGTGGCAGTACAGTAACTCCCCCTGAAGCACACATTCACCCCCGGCATCTGCATCTCCCACAGGAGCAGACTCACTCCACCTTTTTGTATACATCACCAGGGATCTTAAACCTCTCTGTCACTTTTAGAAACTCTCTCTCGCTCCTTTTCTCTCATTCTTCTATCTCTCTCTCTCTCTCTCTGCATGTGTCAGACAGTGCAGGTCTTTGGCTAAATATAACTCTCATTATTTACATCTCCTGCCTGATCCCATTTCCTGTCCTCTTGAACTGAAACCCTGTTTAGTTTCTGGACGTTTAGACATGGATGACAGTTCAGTTGTCTGGGAGATGTCTTCTTTTAGAGGAAGTATTATTGGCAAAAGCTTAGCTTGCAACTAATAAAACTGAATCGTTTCAAACTAATTGTATATATTGTATTGGAGCCCATGTATCTACAAGATATACACATCCCTAATATTTACACTTTAATGCTTATTATGTTATCTAATCATTCTCCTGATGTTTATTGTGCCTTTTTGTTTTAACACTTATCTTTCAGACTCAGAAAAATGTCAAATGCAAACTTTGCAGTACAGTTTGCATGTTCACATAGCCAATTGTTTCTTTTATTTTGTTGCTTTGAAAGCAATGATGTACAGCATTGTTTGAAAGGTGGTAAACTGTGATTTTATGCACATGCTTTGTGTCAAGGGGATAATTTCTTAGGGATGACCTAGAGGTACAAAGGCATTGCAGCTAAAGCGGTTGCCTCTCCATTCCATGCAATACATAAACATGGCAACTAGAGGCTCTCATGTTCCAGCCAATATCATCAACCAACTTGGAGATAGGTAGCTAGACATACTGGCAAGATGGGTAAGGAGGCATGGAGCAGGTCAGCTGATAGAAATACAGAAAGGAAGAGGTAGTGTTAGTAGGTAGTAACACATGAAGGAGCAAGGCAAAGACTGACCACATCAATCCATCACCTAAAAAGCACCTCTCCATAAATAACAAGAATGTAAAAGAGACCCAAATTCCTGCCTCTGTGCTCATTGAGATTTCTACTGCCGCTGGGAGAGGCAGACCAGCCTGGCCTGAAACAAGTCACCTGACAAACACAAAATTGCCAAGTGTCAACTGCCAAGTTAAATGTATCGCAAATTAATTAAATGTGGGAGAGCACAGTTTTTATACAGCAGGGACCATAATGTTAACTGCTTCTCTTTTCCTGAGTCCCAAATTGCTGCCTATTCCATTAGGGACAGACCCAGGGAGACAAGACAGGTCCAGCCAGGGGCTTCGTCCCAAATGGCACCCTTTTCCTTATATAGTACCCTACTTTTGACCAGATCCCTATGGGTCCTGGTCAAAAGTAATGAGCTAAATAGGGAATAGTGTGCTATTTGGGACGAAGCCTGGGTTTTTTCTTAGATGAGAGCAGGTAGGCAGCAGTAATCTGTTGTGTCACACCGGCAAGTTCTCTTATCGACCCCTGCCATGATAGCACCGCAGCTCCGGGACTACACACCCACCGAGGGCAGAGAGGGCTACATCAATACTGGCACAGGTCGCCTACTGCATCAATTAAACAATGTGCTCAATGTACATCAAGGAAATACAGTTCCTGATGATATGTTGCACACTTTAAATACAATGGCATATAATACAGCACACTACTGCACACATTCTCTGTGTCTTTTTCGGGACATATTTGCTCATTTGACTCACTCTCATAAGTAACTGTGTTTAGACTCTGTGGCACTGCAGGTTACTCACAGTCGGTTGAAAGACTGTGTGTGAGCCTACAAGGCAGAAGGAACAGCTCTCTCTCCTCTCTTTGCTCCTGTCTTCTCACCATTCGTCTCCTCTGTACCTTGCTGATAAATTAGACATGAGGGAAATATTCAGGTTTCATCCCCAAGTATTTTTGTCTGCATTAAAGCCTTACAGGGAAGAGAAACTGGAACTACTCTAGAATCCATACTAGAGGTCGACCGATTAATCGGAATGGCCATTTAATTAGGGCCGATTTCAAGTTTTCATAACAATCGGAAATCTGTATTTTTGGGTGCAGATTAAAAATAAAAATAAAAGTTTATTTTTTTTATACCTTTTATTTAACTAGGCAAGTCAGTTAAGAACACATTCTTATTTTCAATGACGGCCTAGGAACAGTGGGTTAACTGCCTCGTTCAGGGGCAGAATGACAGATTTTCACCTTGTCAGCTCGGGGGATCCAATCTTGCAACCTTACAGTTAACTAGCAATAACGACCTGCCTCTCCTCTCGTTGCACTCCACAAGGAGACTGCCTGTTAGGCGAATGCATTAAGCCAAGTTAAGTTGCTAGCTAGCATTAAACTTATCTTATAAAAAAACAATCAATCATAATCACTACACATGGTTGATATATCTAGATATTATCGAGCGTGTCCTGCGTTGCATATAATCTGACTGAGCATACACGTATCTAAGTATCTGACTGAGCGGTGGTAGGCAGAAGCAGGCGCGTAAACATTCTTTCAAACAGCACTTTCGTGCGTTTTGCCAGCAGCTCTTCGTTATGCGTCAAGCATTGCGCTGTTTTTGACTTCAAGCCTATCAACTCCCGAGATGAGGCTGGTGTAACCGAAGTGAAATGGCTAGCTAGTTAGCGCGCGCTAATAGCATTTCAAACATCACTCGCTATGAGCCTTCTAGTACAGTGCCTTGCGAAAGTATTCGGCCCCCTTGAACTTTGCGACCTTTTGCCACATTTCAGGCTTCAAACATAAAGATATAAAACTGTATTTTTTTTGTGAAGAATCAACAACAAGTGGGACACAATCATGAAGTGGAACGACATTTATTGGATATTTCAAACTTTTTTAACAAATCAAAAACTGAAAAATTGGTCGTGCAAAATTATTCAGCCCCTTTACTTTCAGTGCAGCAAACTCTCTCCAGAAGTTCAGTGAGGATCTCTGAATGATCCAATGTTGACCTAAGTGACTAATGATGATAAATACAATCCACCTGTGTGTAATCAAGTCTCCGTATAAATGCACCTGCACTGTGATAGTCTCAGAGGTCCGTTAAAAGCGCAGAGAGCATCATGAAGAACAAGGAACACACCAGGCAGGTCCGAGATACTGTTGTGAAGAAGTTTAAAGCCGGATTTGGATACAAGAAGATTTCCCAAGCTTTAAACATCCCAAGGAGCACTGTGCAAGCGATAATATTGAAATGGAAGGAGTATCAGACCACTGCAAATCTACCAAGACCTGGCCGTCCCTCTAAACTTTCAGCTCATACAAGGAGAAGACTGATCAGAGATGCAGCCAAGAGGCCCATGATCACTCTGGATGAACTGCAGAGATCTACAGCTGAGGTGGGAGACTCTGTCCATAGGACAACAATCAGTCGTATATTGCACAAATCTGGCCTTTATGGAAGAGTGGCAAGAAGAAAGCCATTTCTTAAAGATATCCATAAAAATTGTTGTTTAAAGTTTGCCACAAGCCACCTGGGAGACACACCAAACATGTGGAAGAAGGTGCTCTGGTCAGATTAAACCAAAATTGAACTTTTTGGCAACAATGCAAAAAGTTATGTTTGGCGTAAAAGCAACACAGCTCATCACCCTTGAACACACCATTCCCACTGTCAAACATGGTGGTGGCAGCATCATGGTTTGGGCCTGCTTTTCTTCAGCAGGGACAGGGAAGATGGTTAAAATTGATGGGAAGATGGATGGAGCCAAATACAGGACCATTCTGGAAGAAAACCTGATGGAGTCTGCAAAAGACCTGAGACTGGGACGGAGATTTGTCTTCCAACAAGACAATGATCCAAAACATAAAGCAAAATCTACAATGGAATGGTTCAAAAATAAACATATCCAGGTGTTAGAATGGCCAAGTCAAAGTCCAGACCTGAATCCAATCGATAATCTGTGGAAAGAACTGAAAACTGCTGTTCACAAATGCTCTCCATCCAACCTCACTGAGCTCGAGCTGTTTTGCAAGGAGGAATGGGAAAAAAATTCAGTCTCTCGATGTGCAAAACTGATAGAGACATACCCCAAGCGACTTACAGCTGTAATCGCAGCAAAAGGTGGCGCTACAAAGTATTAACTTAAGGGGGCTGAATAATTTTGCACGCCCAATTTTTCAGTTTTTGATTTGTTAAAAAAGTTTGAAATATCCAATAAATGTCGTTCCACTTCATGATTGTGTTGTTGATTCTTCACAAAAAAATACAGTTTTATATCTTTATGTTTGAAGCCTGAAATGTGGCAAAAGGTCGCAAAGTTCAAGGGGGCCGAATACTTTCGCAAGGCACTGTAGTTGTTCCCCTTGCTCTGCATGAGTAACGCTACTTCGAGGGTGGCTATTGTCGTTGTGTTGCTGGTTCGAGCCCAGGGAGGAGCGAGGAGAGGGACAGAAGCTATACTGTTACACTGGCAATGCTAAAGTGCCTATAAGAACATCCAATAGTCAAAGGTTAATGAAATACAAATGGTATAGAGGGAAATAGTCCTATAATTCCTATAATAACTACAACCTGAAACTTCTTACCTGGGAATATTGAAGACTCATGTTAAAAGGAACCACCAGCTTTCATATATTCTCATGTTCTGAGCAAGGAACTGAAACGTTAGCTTTCTTACATAGCACATATTGCACTTTTACTTTCTTCAACACTTGGTTTTTGCATTATTTAAACCAAATTGAACATGTTTCATTATTTACTTGAGACTAAAATAGATTTTATTGATGTATTATATTAAGTTAAGTGTTCATTCAGTATTGTTGTAAATGTCAAATACAAATACATTTGGCCGATTTAATCGGTATCAATAATCAATAATCGGTATCGGTGTTGAAATATCATAATCGGTCGACCTCTAATATATATACTACCATATAAAGGGGAAATGGTTATATACCCGCACAATATAGGCCTTGAATCAGATTTGACTCCGTCTCCATCTGTTGGTTAAACTCAGAATGCTTGGACAGATTTTACTGTAGGTTAGCTGCCTAATTATTAGGGATGTGACAAATGTACAATTGCTCTTTATGTTTAAACTGCATTTTTTTAAATAGTTTAAACGATAAGAAAAAAATCATACAATTACGTGGATGCACAGTTCAGATATAATCCTGCGTATGACCGCTAGGTGGCAGTGCAGTTCAATCTTCCTCAGTCCTGGCTACTTATCAGACAGCGCCCATCTTACTGCTGTCCCCCACACACTCACCAACGATAGTAGTTAATGCTGTTTTAGGATCCTTTCCTCCATGTTCTCAGTTGGCAGTACATGGGACTTCATGTCCCACTTCTCTACAGTGTGATGACTCATTGCAATTATGTATGACAGCATGTTCATTGACATCCAACAATCTGTTGTTATTGCCAGGTATAGTATTTTAGAGTTCGGGCTTTGTACATGCAGAGCAATCATTGTACAACTTCTCCATCTAGGCCATCACACTTTTTCAACATGGCATCTTGTAGTCTGGTTCTAGATATGCTATCAGAGCAGTGAAGCCAACTGTTAACAACGTTGACGTGCAGAGCGATTTATATCAGTGGCAAATCATATAAAGATGCATAGGTCCTCCTACCGTTAGTGCTGTTGAATTAGGTATTTGGTTTATTTATATGATTCGGGATCTGTTAGTGGTAGTTTTGTGGTCACTGCACTGTGGTTTGAATTTTGTAAATAAATATATACAGTGGGGCAAAAAAGTATTTAGTCAGCCACCAATTGTGCAAGTTCTCCCACTTAATTACAGGCCTCTCATCTTTTTTTCATCATAGGTACACTTCAACTATGACAGACAAAATGAGAAAAAAAATCCAGAAAATCACATTGTAGGATTTTTTATGAATTTATTTGCAAATTATGTTGGAAAATAAGTATTTGGTCAATAACAAAAGTTTATGTCAATACTTTGTTATATACCCTTTGTTGGCAATGACCGATGTCAAACGTTTTCTGTAAGTCTTCACAAGGTTTTCACACACTATTGCTGGTATTTTGGCCCATTCCTCCATGCAGATCTCCTCTAGAGCAGTGATGTTTTGGGGCTGTTGCTGGGCAACATGGACTTTCAACTCCCTCCAAAGATTTTCTATGGGGTTGAGATCTGGAGAGTGGCTAGGCCACTCCAGGACCTTGAAATGCTTCTTACGAAGCCACTCCTTTGTTGCCCGGGCGGTGTGTTTGGGATCATTGTCATGCTTGAAGACCCAGCCACGTTTCATCTTCAATGCCCTTGCTGATGGAAGGAGGTTTTCACTCAAAATCTCACGATACATGGCCCCATTCATTCTTTCCTTTACACGGATCAGTCGTCCTGGTCCCTTTGCAGAAAAACAGCCCCAAAGCATGATGTTTCCACCCCCATGCTTCACAGTAGGTATGGTGTTCTTTGGATGCAACTCAGCATTCTTTGTCCTCCAAACACGACGAGTTGAGGTTTTACCAAAAAGTTCTATTTTGGTTTCATCTGACCATATGACATTCTCCCAATCTTCTTCTGGATCATCAAAATGCTCTCTAACAAACTTCAGATGGGCCTGGACATGTACTGGCTTAAGCAGTGGGGACACGTCTGGCACTGCAGAATTTGAGTCCCTGGCGGCATAGTGTGTTACTGATGGTAGGCTTTGTTACTTTGGTCCCAGCTCTCTGCAGGTCATTCACTAGGTCCCCCCGTGTGGTTCTGGGATTTTTGCTTGTGATCATTTTGACCCCACAGGGTGAGATCTTGTGTGGAGCCCCAGATCGAAGGAGATGATCAGTGGTCTTGTATGTCTTCCATTTCCTAATAATTGCTCCCACAGTTGATTTCTTCAAACCAAGCTGCTTACCTATTGCAGATTCAGTCTTCCCAGCCTGGTGCAGGTCTACAATTTTGTTTCTGGTGTCCTTTGGTGCAGGTCTACAATTTTGTTTCTGGTGTCCATTGACAGCTCTTTGATCTTGGCCATAGTGGAGTTTGGAGTGTGACTGTTTAAGGTTGTGGACAGGTGTCTTTTATATTGATAATAAGTTCAAACAGGTGCCATTAATACAGGTAATGAGTGGAGGACAGAGGAGCCTCTTAAAGAAGAAGTTACAGGTCTGTGAGAGCCAGAAATCTTGCTTGTTTGTAGGTGACCAAATACTTATTTTCCACCATAATTTGCAAATTAATTAATTAATTCATCATTTTTTCCCCCAATTTTGTCTGTCATAGTTGAAGTGTACCTATGATGAAAATTACAGGCCTCTCTCATCTTTTTAAGTGGGAGAACTTGCACAATTGGTGGCTGACTAAATACTTTTTCGCCCCACCCTACATTGTCCTGGCAGTTGCTCTGTTTTCACTTCAGCCCCTGTTCCTCCTCCTAGGCAGCAGAGCTTCAATCTTCATGGATGCATAGACCACACAACTTTCAGGACAGCAGAGCAGATTGCCTTTCCCTGTTCAGGGAGTCTAGTGGCTGTACTGCTGGTCTCTTGATGTTCTGTCTGAGACTCACATGGAAATAGCTGAGAGAGATATAAGAGAGGGATATTAAGTAGATCAGGGTTCCCCAACTGGCGGCCCGTGGGTGGTTTTATTTGGCTCCCAAGTTTTCAGAGCAAATCTTTTTTTTACATTGTTGGACGTAGACTATGAAATCAGCTCCAAGTGATTGTAGTTTTGGAAATCTGTTTCCAGGTATTCCCACGAATAATACAGAGACACGTGATTGTATAGAAATGTAAGCAAGGTTTGAAATGTTAATTTTGTCAAACGTTATATCTGTTTGGGCTTCTTGTACTCTACAAATGATTTGTATGATCCAGCACCTGACCATCCGCTCAAGAAAATATTGTCCCGTGGCTGAATCTAGTTAATGATCCCTAGAGTAGATAATGATTGCCTCATTTTAGAAGAGGAGGGGTGGTGGGGAGAGATGAAACTCAGAATCGTGATTTCCCATTCTGGAAAACCAGCAACCCCTCTGAGTGAGCCCCACAGAGACAGAAAACAGATCTGACATGATTGATGTTCATCCTGCTCCCCAGACTGGTTGTCAAATCATGGGAATATAATAACTCTATTGCTGGATGAGTTCATCTAAATCTCCCCAGTCTGCACTCATACTGAACTATGGTCTATTTCAATACAGGATGAAGTCTTTGTTGATAGCATGAGAACAGATGGCATTGTTCTACCTGTTTGGTTCTGCTGATGTGTCCAACTGGCTTGTGACAAAACTGGCAAGTTAGTGTGTGAGAAATGCAACTGTGCTTGGGCCAAAAGACTGTCTAGAACCCTCAAACTCAACTCTGGACCTTGAAGCCAGTTCCACTGCTTTCTTAAATGGTTCCCCTTTAATCACAGTATTATTTAGACATGGGACACCAGGTGGGTGCAATTAAGTATCAGGTAGAACAGAAAACCCTCAGGCTCTGGACCTCGTAGGGTAAGCGTTGAATACCATAGAATTAGGAATTTGAATACTAATGGGAAAATGTATATTCTTATGATGGAATAAATGTCAGCCATTTTGGTCAGGGATTTGGCCAACTATGGTTGCCACTGCTGTGATAAGATATTGTGTCAAATGATACATTTTATGAATTTATCTGCACTTTATACAACGGGTGCGTCTAATCCTGAATGCTGATTTTTATTTGATTTTTTAAAGCATTCCAGCCGGTGTCTATGCCACAAGTTACCGCCAGCTAAATCTATGACGTTGAGATGCCTATTTCCTCTGTTCCATTTCACTGCGCAATCCACTCTCATAAATCCTGCCAGGCAATTTATAAACTTGATCTCCACTATAAAAAGCATTATCTCCTAGCACTTGGTTTTCAACAGTGGAGATTTGTATAAACCTTGCAGTTTGTCTCTTCGACGTTTGTAACATTGTTTCAATATTCAAATTCGATCTCCAGCTGTCCCATATAAAGTGAATGTGTCCGAATGAGACAGACAGCACATTGAGCTGGTTGTCATAGCAACATACACAACTTTTTGTTCAGTTGACTGGCTAAATCGATACTTGTTGCGAAAACTAAAATGGATGAGTGGAACATTTCTTTTGATCTTTTCGACGGCATGATTACGGATGAATGGGAGAAAGAGTACCCAGGCATACAGATTTGGGGGATACTGCATTGAATGACCCAAAGAAAAGTCGCAATGACGAAAACGCAGATAAAAATACAAACTGGACTGTGCGGTGCTTCGAGGGCTGGCTAGCAGAGAATAAAGTTATTGACTTCAAAACTGTCACTAAGGAAGAGTATAACATCCTTCTCTGACAGTTTTATGGAAATGTACCAAATGGGAAGGGGGAACAGTACAGCATAAGTAACTACCTGACACTCCGGAGTGGGCTCAACCGGTTTCTAAATGACCCACCCATCGGTCGCAGCTGTTGCCTTATGAAGGACACTGAATTTACGATTTCTGGGCAACATCAAACAGCTAAGAAGGCAAGGAAAAGATATATCACAAACAGCCACCCTCCCATCACCGATAAGGACATGGCCCAGCTCTAAAACTCCCAGGCTCTGAATCCCGGTACAACAAGGGGTCTGATCCAGAAAGTGTGGTTCAACCTCCAGTTACATCTGGGTCAAAGAGGAAAAGAGAGGAACAGAAAACTAAAGCCCACCTCATTCCTTGTAAAAAAACAGCCGAGAACGGTCTAAGGTATGTTGTTCATAGCCTGTTTGTGTTATTGCACTCGTAATTAGGCTACTGGAAAACAATGTTATAACAACGCATTCTCTCTCTCAGATACGCCACTTTCACATATAATGAGGCCTCAAGGAATCATCTGGACCCAAGGGAGAGGGGCAGGGAGTCCAAGAGGAGATTCATGTTTGTCAAGGCTGTGTAACTGGTGGTATGGAAGTCAAACGCAGGATATCAGAACGTGGTAAATAGCCGGAGCCGTTTAATGAACATGACTACCGGCGTACAAAAATATCAAAACACATGGGCACAAAAACCCGTAACGCACCAGTACAATGAAGCACACATACTTAACATAAACAATTCCCGACAAGGAGATGGGGGAAACGGAGGGAACTTATACAACATGTAATTGAAACCAGGTGAGTGCGACAACCAGACAAAACAAATGGAAAAATAGATCGATGATGGCTAGAAGACCGGTGACGTCGACTGCCGAACACCGCCCGAACAAGGAGAGGAACCGACTTCTGTAGAAGTCGTGACAATGTTCGAGCAGCCAGGGAACCCACTATGCCCGGTGGCATCACTGGAGAAATATCTATCGAAATGCCCAGAGAACGCCCTTGCATTTTTATCTCCACCCAAGGCGAGGAGAGTGTATCGGGGACACATCAGAGCCGATGGGAGTGAACTATCTGGTACTTCTACCCAAGATCTGCAGGGCACCGGGAACAACTACATACACAAATCACAGCATCAGGTCCACGACAGTCCAGAAACTGGCCAATACTGGTCTAGAAGTGAGGGAGATTACGACGCGAAGGTTCGCTACTGGCGTCCCTCACTGACAGACAGAAAACACCGGAGCAACATCCTTGCCGAAAACAAAGAGAAACACTGCAGCATCATCAACACCCAAAAGGCTGAAGCAAGGCAGCAGAAGTAGTAGCACAGACTCCGACAGATATTTCAACCAATGCACCGTCCAGGGGAATGCACAGATAAATGGGACATACAATAAGTAGTTTTGGCTATCTCAGCTGTGGTGGATAACAGAGAATGTATGGTTTCATTTATAAAAATCAACTCAAACGAATGTCGTGGATTGTCTATCTTTTGTCTGAACAGTGTCCTGACGAGTACATTTTCTCTGCCAGGCAAAATCTCGCATCATTAGCTCATTGTTATGGATGTATCCAAATAAATCTAACTAGAAAACAGTTACTTTGCTGTTATTCTGGCTGCACTTTTTGACGTGACTGTAAGTTACCGGAGTTGGCTAGCTAGCATGCAAGGGATAAGAACGTTGCCAGCCAGTATGGCAATTGAACATTTAGAACGAATGACTGGGTCGCGTTCATAGTGTCGTGTCTTTCGCTATGCCGGATTAAGTGATATGACATGCTATTCTATAAAATAATTTATCTGTAATTAATATTACCTGATTGAGCTAATCATGTAAATATAATTAACTAGAGAGTCGGGCACCACAAAGTAATATTTATAGAGCTGTTATCTTCCGAATAAACTCTTAAAGACCTAGTAGTATTTTATATCAATAGCAGTCAATATCAATCGTCACCTTAATTCAGTCTCATCTGAAAGTTGTAAATTCTTAGTTATCTGCATGAACCTTGGCTAACAATTTGAATCACCAATACAAAATTGGGTTTAATTATTTATTTACTAAATACCTAACTAATCACACAGAATTACACATACACATAATTAAATCATAACTTGATTACAAATTACGTCATAAAGGAAAACGTCCCTAGCGGGCGGAACAGATATGACAGCTTGTTACACAAAAGAAAAGGGGCTGGGTTGAGTGAAAGAGTGGGATGACTGAGGAACAAAGGGAAGAAGCTGGGCTATCGTAAATACAGTATGTTATGCATTCTAAATTACCGCCCATTTGGAAAAGGAAAATGCAATAAATATTTATTCTGAGCCGCGCTTCAGTAGGTTGGTGGTAGATGGAAGGCCGTGTTGCCAAACCGAGTCCTTTGTCCTTTGAAGGATGTCTCTGGTGGTCAATTGGATACGTTGTAGTAACGTCGTTGTGTGGTAGACGGGATACTCTATCTGTTCCTTCCTAACCTGCGTTTGCAGCTGCGGTTGCTAACTCAACGGCTAGGAGGTATCACTTCTGTAGTGAATAAGAGTTCAAAGTTCATACCATTCGAAACCAAAGCTCACGCTGATTTTGGCTTCGTTCTGTAGTTATTATCTGAACCATTCTGACATAGGACTGGAACAGGAAGTTCTATATATAGGAAGGGAGAAAAGGGGTGTGTTTCATAGTTTACAACCTCTGCCTCTTCACGTGGGTGGGCCATTGAGTGAGCAGCCCTATCTTATGAAAACCCACATCTCACATTTTAGAAGCTAAAATCACATTTAATCCCATCACAAATAATTTTATATTCAAACATTTAAATTGAACAACAATTCCATGTGAATCCAATAACTCTGTGTAGACTTTCCACTGTAGAGTTTGTCATCTTATCATTGATGAGAATGTCTCAGATGACAACCAAACTGACATCATATTCATTAAGTACCACCGCATATGTTCAATTGGTCAGATTACCAGAATATAGTTCATTTCCCCCCACCTTCTGATGTTCCCAGAATCTCTATGTTAACCAAGGTTTTGCAAATGTAACCTCAGTAGGGTAGAGAGAGGAAAAAGGGGGGAAGAGGTATTTATGACTGTCATAAACCAGTGACGTCATCGGTGACGTTGCGTCCCATTTCCGACACGTCCGCTCTGTCCCAATTTACGCCGGAACTTCTACAAACGTGGAAACTGGAGCATCGGTACACTGTGGGAGGCAACCCGTCTGTCTAGAGAGACTATAACGTGTGGATGAATCCTTACTTCACAAAATGCTACACTCATAAAGAATGAAATATACCAGAACATGTTTCAGAGTATAAAATGATAATATTCACACTATTAGAAATCCCAGTGTTGTATTGGTAATCCATCTGGAACTGAACATAAAACACCATGGTGATGGAGAAAGACCAGTGTTGTATTAGTAATCCATCTGGAACTGAACATAAACCACCATGGTGATGGAGAAAGACCAGTGTTCCTGTTACACTGTGCATTTTACAACAATTACTGACAATACAATACCAATTCATTTCTATTAAACACATTCAGACCCAAACAGCCACCACTGAGCCTACCGACACTCTGTTGTGGACCATTATTTCATTGTATTCATAAACGGTGAGTGAGAGAGACTACTCTGTCCTATAAGTGTGAAGTACAAGTGAATTCCCCCTGGGAGCTGAAGGGAGAGGGGCACGTAAGCAGAAAGAATAAACAGCCCAGCCCATGGAGGGTATAGAGCAGCTGTAATGTGGCTGCTGTGTGGTGGGGACGGTTATTGCTGATCTGGGCTGAATGGGGAGAGGGAGATAATGGCCCTGGTAAGTGGCTTAGTGCTGATTGTTGTGAAGGAGATGATGCTGAGAGCCTGCATGACTGCTGGGCTGGCTGGCTTGTTCCCATAGACTCCCATAGTGTTGTGTTTTAGCAGCGCTGCGGTGTGTGTGTGTCAGCGAGAGAGAGATAGAGAGAGTGTGTGTGTGTGTGTGTGTGTGTGCGGACATCCGTAACTGTCAAACAGTTAGTTCTATCTGATTCTGAAGAGTCACCCTGTGTACTGCCCCGGCCTGCTTTAGTTTGATAGGGTGTGTCACATTCTAGCCACTGCCGGCTAGCTCAACATGGGGTCCTTACAATGACGCCTGTCTACACTTGAGAAAGGAGGGCAGTGTCTCTGTGTCTAGCTGAGCTAAGCTAGACTAAGTGTGCACACATACACACTTATGCACACAAACTCAGTTCGTTAATGTAAGGTGTGGGGATTTTATGCTGAATCACTGAGTGTATGATGGCTCTCTCCATGATGGGGTAAGGTGTGTCTCCACTATGGACAGATCTTGAATCAGCTTCACTCAGCCAGTCCATATGTCTGGCTCATACTAACAGCCCTTCCTAACACTCGGAATGAAAACTCACAAGTTATCCAAAGTGGAAAGAGTATGAAAGGTATGTTTGGCCTCTCTACGTATCAATATTTCCTTGGTGTGAATTAATTACTTTGAAAACTTGACTGCTGTATAGAGCTTTGTAGATGTATATTTATGGATTTGGGAACGTATTGTTGGACTGATTTTTGTATTATCTTCATGTATTACCAAGATTGTTAGTATATTAGTTGAATAATGGGTGTTGTGACTTGCTATTCACTGTCTCAGATGGTTCAGACATTTATCAGTGTGATCTATCCTTTGCCCCCAGTCAAACCTTTTGAGGTGTTTGTTGTTGCATTCTAACTTTGAAGAAATAGGGCTTTACAACAAATGAGCTTTGGTACACTTCTCTATATTTCATTGCACATCAAATAAATGATAAAATGTAAACAAATTTTGCTGCACATTCCAGGAACAAGTTGCATAGTAATGAAAAATGTTTTTTTTCCATTCAAGGTAATAGGAGCTGGGAATTTACTGTTGTAACAAAACAGAAGGCCTAATTGCTGAAATTCACAGCTAGGTTCTGTATAGAGAAGCTAACATAAAAGGAGGCTGACATTGGGAAATATGTGGTCCAAATAACTCTTCTCAGCTTGAAAAGAAAAGCAGTATTCAGAAAACCTTTACCTGATGTTTACCAATAGAACAAATTGTTTTTATTTGAATAGTGTTATGCTATATACCGGTAGGCTAGAAAGGACAAAGTTGCTATACCCCAAATAAAGGACACTTACAGCGGAGCATCCGATGAGTTTAGTAGTCATGTAAAGTGTATAATAATGGACAAGTTTGGTTAAAATGAAAAGGGACAAAGTGCTGTTTTTTAGGCCGCTTTGCCTCATGATTTGTCAACTGGTGCACAATTTCTCTGTCCTTCACATCGGAGTGCTGCTGCAGGCTCTTTGCTTGTTTTGACCAATCAGATTCACTGAAATCACAGGTCGTGTGGGCCAGGCACAACACACAAAGCGCGCTATCCAATTTCCTTCTGTATTTATTTAGCAAGCAGGGTAACTTTTTGTTTTTTATTGGGGATTTTCAAATGAATAATTTTCCATATTTGACAAATGTTTGAATTGAACTTTTATTTCTAAAAAAAAATAAACAAAAATATGTCTGTTTTGTGGTATCTGTTGTCAACTCCGTCACTGGCTTGACAGTGACTGAGTGGAGTCAATATTGTTTGGTCAATATTCTGAAAAACTATTTTAATCACTGTTCTGCAACATGCTTTAACAATTGAAGTACACTGAACAAAAATATAAATGCAATATGGAACAATTCCAAAGGTTTTACTGAGTTACAGTTCAGATAAGGAAATCAGCCAATTGAAATAAATTCATTAGGCCCTAATCTATGGATTTCACATGACTGAGAATATAGATATGCATCTGTAGGTCACAGATACCTTTAAAAAAAGGTTAACCAGTCAGTGTCTAGAGTGACCACCATTTTCCTGATGCAGTACGACACATCTCATTTGCATATACGGTGCATTCGGAAAGTATTCAGACAGAGACTTTTTCCACATTTAGTTATTTTACAGCCTTATTCTAAAATTGATTAAATTGCCCCCCCCCCCCATCAATCTACACACAAAACCCCATAATGACAAGCAAAAACAGGCTTGTATACATTTTTGCACATTTATTAAAAACAAAAACCAGAAATACCTCTCATAAATACATGTAGTGATGAAGTCAATGTCTCCACTCTGAGTCAGGAAAGATTGACATGCGTATTATTGTTAGCCCTCTGTGTACATCCAAATGCCAGCCGTGCTGCCCTGTTCTGAGCCAATTGCAAAAAGTCCCTTTTTGTGGCACCTGACCACACGAATGAACACTAGTCCAGGTGCGACAAAACTAGGGCCTGCCTGGTTGATAGTGCTGTTAAGAAGGTAGAGCAGCGCTTTATTATGGACAGACTTCTCCCCGTCTTAGCTGCTGTTGTATCAATATGTTTTGACCATGACAGTTGGTCAGGGGTTATTCCAAGCAGTTTAGTCACCTCATCTTGCTCAATTTCCACATTATTTCTTACAAGATTTAGTTGAGGTTTAGGGTTTAGTGAATGATTTGTGCCAAATACAATGCCTTTAGGTTTTTAGAAATATTTAGGACTAACTTATTCCTTGCCACCCACTCTGAAACTAACTGCAGCTCTTTAAGTGTTGCAGTCATTTCAGTCGCTGTTGTACAGTAGCTGATGTGTATATAGTGTGTATATAGTGTCATCCGCATACATACACACTGGCTTTACTCAGTGTCCTGCCAGTAACATGTCGTTAGTAAAGATTGCTACGTCTAAGGGATAATGTTTGCTTTATGAATGTTGTTTTATGTTGTAAAACATGGCAACGTGAATTAAGCCCTGGAGCATTTAATAGTGCTATACATAAATGAAGAGGTTTTTCCTTTAGATCGGGTCATAGCTCAATCTTTGGTCTATCAAACAAATTTTTGTTGAAAAGATGTGATTGTCCTGTCTTTCAAGAATCCCTGAGCTCTAAAATAGCAACATTTTCTCTCTGCCTCATGGCAAAATGTGTCAAATAACATGAGATTAGTTATAGTACTACGCCCCTGCACAACAGACACAAAAACTCTTATATAAATGTAGCAGCCTACAGTATACACCTCAACATTAGTGATCTGACATGCTGTATTCCATGGAAATTAGACTATTTTTCAGTCTGATCAACTGTAGGCTACTAACAACAGCAGCTGCATTGTCTAGCCAACTATGCACCCTGTTCCTCTGGGCTGGCCAGGTAAGCGGTAAGGTTGTATATTTATAGCCCATTTGTTTGTGAGAAAATGTGAATGGGATCATTTGGTTTATATTCAAACTTGGGCTGACTAGGTTACATAGACTTTTTCAATTCAAAATGATTAACTGCAATTAATCAATAAACACAATAGCTGACATAGACTGTGAGTAAATGTTTAATTAGGCCTACAGTTGCATTGGGCAGGACTACATGAGGCAATCCTGCATAAAGCAAGCTCAGCCCTGTGAGTTTTATTGTCCAATCATGTTGCTTTCTCTGTGTCTGTGTACAGGTAACCTCATGTAGCAGGTGTAAAATAAGCGCCTTTAAACTACACTAGATCCCCTACATACTGGTCTTGACGAGAAGGGAAAGAACAGTCAGAGGTTCTCTTCTGCACTGTTCAACCAAGTGTCACCAGGTTAACATCCAAAAGCGGAAGTTGTGTGCGTCACATGCTCTCTTTCCATTTCCTCTGAAAACCGGAACGGAGTCTGCACAGGAATATAGGAAGCACCCCTAGTCCTTTAAAATGTCATTCATATGAACAAGTACCAGGTTGATGCAGTTTGACAGGGTTTTCATCATCCCCAAGGCCAGGAGTTTTTTCAGGAGTAAAAAAAACAAACATGTGACCCACCACTCTGGGACATGTGTTTTAGTTTGGTCTGTAGAGAAGAGGAACTGTATAACCAATTGAGAGAACTGAGGATGACAGTGAGAGAGGCTTTCAAAACGTAACACACAGTTAGATAAAGATTTTTTTTAAAGGATTAAATCTGATATAAATATCATTCTTAGTCTACACAGTTGAATTGGCCTACACCGGATTCTCCTTTATTCCATGCATATCCTACGTTTGTTTCTGTGGTTATCCTTCTTCCTTCCTCTCCTTGAACAGTAATTACTGAGGACATTTTGTATGGATGTATTCCTCGTCATGCCCTTGACTCCGCCCCAGGATATATTTAGCTTCCTTTCCCCTTTCACATGGCACGAATCAGGGTCTGTTAAATTGTATCTTTAGATTGATCAAGAACATTCTCCTCCTTGAGTCTTATTATTTCATCTTATTCCTGAAGTTCTGTACATTCTTCCAGCCTGATCCGAGATTTGTTTGTGCAGGCTTGCCAACTCCTATGGTCATTGTCAGATTTGGCATGCTATGTTTTTGTTTTTCTGCTGTAGAAAATGTATTAAGTCCTTGACCTGCTTCTGCAAAGCCCCCTGTTACTATTAATTCATATTTTATCGCTGTCCTTGTGCTCACGCCATGCTAGATTACCATGGTAACTACTTGCCAATACATAGCTTTGATTTTAAAGGTCCTTTGACTTTTTTGTTTGACTCCTTTGTAAGCAGTTAATGAGGATGAATAAAGTTGATGAGGCTCATAAATCTGTTTTATGTCACCATAACAGCATATTCATGAGTCATGATGAAGAGGGTGTGGATCAGGGGTGGATTTATTCAGGTGAACGTTGCAGATATTTTGCAAACTGTTAACCTGTGGATGCAGATTTCCATGTATCAATGTTGCAGGTAGAAATGTAAGGAATAGAGCTGACACAATAGGAATAGAGCTGTCTATTCTACCTGAAAGACAAACTTCTCTGTTCTACACAGTACATTTCTATCTGATCATTTTGTAACGTTTCACACTGCTGAACAGGAATTCTTGGTATTTTGCTTCCGAAATACTTGTTCTTGTTATTTGGAGAACCTATTCATGTCTTTTAACACACTCAACATAAAAGTCTCAGTGATGTACTGCTGTTTCTTCTGTCATGATTTGTCATGAGTTTTTAAGAGTTTTATTGGCTTCGATATGATTGAACTGTTTTGGTTAATAGTCTGCCTGAAGACAAATTGCAGTAAGTTGCTAAGAGGTCATTTTGGGTCATTTTTGTTTGTCACTAAACTATTCCACAAAAGTTGCTTTGATTAAATATTCCTCACAGAGATGGAAGAGATGGCACAACATCTGTCTACTCCTGGTTTTCCCCACACTAGATATGAGGATATGAGAGAAGCATGAGACGAAGAAGACACCAGTGGAGTCATAACATAAGTAAACATGATGCAGACTGGCTCCAAACCTGTGTTGATTTACCATGGGACTAGAGACCACACATGGGTAAGCAGACACCACTGTTTACAGTGTAAAGCTGCAATCATCAGACAAACACTGTTCACTCCACAACTGAACACACGCACGCTTTGAAAAGTTCCTTTGTAACTGAAGGGACTCTGACATCAAACTCATATAAGCCTACCGTACAAAAAGCCATGAAAGTAGCCAAAAGGTTAATGATAGCAATGAAAGTCTCCATATTAAGATGACCATTGGATATTAACACTGCTGTGTGTGTGTGTGTGTGTGTGTGTGTGTGTGTGTGTGTGTGTGTGTGTGTGTGTGTGTGTGTGTGTGTGCCTGTCTCTGTGCTCACTGTGTGTGCGTGCACATGTATATGAGTGTGTGTGTATAAGAGACAGACACTCATGGCAAATTAATGATTTCCCTGTGAAACGCCCCTCATGGTAAAAGGGAGATAATGAGGTTGATGAAGGAGCCCTAGACTTGTTAATTACCCCTCTGTAATGACTGGGCGATGAAAAACGACCTTATTCAGACTCTTTTCCAAACTTCTCTCTCTCTATCATTATCACATGACAGATGGAACCACATGTTTTTACAGGACTGAATGGACAACCTTTTAGAATACAGATGAACTGTGACAAACTATGCCGCTACTCCCCAATCTTGTTAGTTTAACCTTCTCTCTGACTTTACAGCCTCTGCCAAGGTGTAGAACAGAAGCGCTGTGGATGGGATGGAGGGTTGCTCAGTGCTATGGTAAATTGGAACAGAGAGGCAGCTTAGGCAGGTGTTGTGTGCTGCCAATTGGAAAGTGTAAGTGCATGGTGTGAAAAGCCAAACAGTCAGGGAAGGTCGGTCGGGGGCGGTCAGCGACGGCCAACTGGAGTGATGCCAGAGGGCAAAGGGGGCATGACAGACTATGGACTGGATTGGTCGGACAGCTGGCTTGGTCTTGTGGTTACCCTGGGAACACGTTGTTCCTTCCTGTAGCCACAGTATGGGAACCTTGAGACCCCTCACAACTACCTCATTGATCCACAGAGTCTAATATGGGTAGAGCTTGAAGGCACACAGTGTGTTACATGAGTGGACTGAAGATGTGCAGTGAGTTGGCGAGTTCTTTATGCAGCGATTATTTTGGCCATGAGAATGAGTACACACATGCACCCATGTACACACACCATTAACGCACAGGCCAATAGGTCTAATCTTTCCTGAGAGATAGCTCTTAACATTGTTTTAGCCACAGAAATTGCTTAGTGTTTTTGGACATAGTTGGTTCAAAGTGGTTGTTGTCTGCAACCTGGATTGTATAAGATACCCTTTGAACTGTAACACCAGTCTAGACACTATAATCCTCCTATTTATGGGATATTACTATAGTGTGTCTTTGGTTTCTACATCCAATAGCAAAAACTGCCTGGGTCATGACTGAGTGGTAATGTACAGTATCTTAACAATGTACATTGAGTTGTCATAGGGTTGTTGAAGTAAATGGTGTTGACCAACATACAGGGGTGTGGCTTCCCTTGGTGATCACTGGAGGGAGCTAGCATACAGGCTGGGGCAGCACTGTGGACTGACGGATCATTGACTGACATGATGGTCAACACAAAGGGAAGGTTCTAGTGCTAAGACCACTATTGTGTTTGTGTCCTTGGACGGAGAGGAAAAATGAATATAAATAAATCATCTAACATGTCGCTTCAGACAGTCAGTGTGTATGTATGCTCAAACGGCTACAAAAGACTCCACTGAACCACCATTGTTAGATTTCTCCAATTAAATGTGAATGTCTGTCCATTTGCTCTCCATCTCATGTGGTGCTGAAATCTGCCAGGGAAGCTGTCCATCTCATGTGGTGCTGAAATCTGTCAATGGAGCTGTCCACAGTTGGTTCTGAAAACTGCTGCTCATCACTGGTTCCTGTTTATAAGTGGAGGTATCACATAGCCTACAGATATTCCTCTAGACATCTCCTCTATATGAGACAATGTACCAATATTGGTTTGTTCCTATTTCAAGCTTCCATCACTGAGCCAGGCGTATGTTCCCAGCTCTACTCTACTCAATAGAGGGGTGAGTTTACCATTTCCCCACAGATGACTAGTGCAAGAGGGCGGTCACTGGGCTGAGATTGGCTCTGACCTCTACAGTAATAGGGTATAGGCTTTTCATGATCGTGAGAATAGAATCAGTTTAATACAAATAAGCAGGCATGCAGGCTGAACTACTACAGATGTATCATCTTAAGGCCAGGCATCACATCCTAATAGGGATCCCCCCCCCCCCCCCTAATCATATCACAATCAACTTTTACCAGTTGAATGTGGACACAAATATGATACTTTTTTTGTATTAAAATGTTTCTGAAATATTGTTAAAATATGCAAATATGTGCCTGTTTTCATATCACACAAATAATTTTTTTCTGGCAGATTTTTAGAATCAGCCTAAATATTGAATTTTGTTAAGACACTCCAGGACCAGATTTATACATAGCAGATTGTGGATAAATATGCTTCTGAGGCTGAGAAAAAATAGCTGGTGTGTGAAACGAGTTTGACTTTCGGGAAAATGGCAGTTAAAGACAAGTACACTGAAATTAGACTGCCAAACATCCATTTAGACCCAATCACCATCTCTTCAAAGTAAGTTACCACATATAGTCCAGGTTGGAACATTCTCTATGAAATGGGCCTTTACATGACGTGTGAGCTTTGAAATGATGAATGTATTTATGAAATGTTGACTGCCTTTAAGATGCAGATAACACAGAACTGGGCTACATATGCCAGATTAAGTGCGTAAAAGTTAAAAGAAACAAGAAAGATAAAGATAAGTCGGAGGCCATGTAACAATGGAGGGACGTCAAACTACACAGGTCTAAGCCGAGGGAACTTATCCTCTAGTGCAATGCAATATGAGAGGTTAAAGGAGAGCTCAGGATGAATTAATATATATTTTCATTAACTTTTTTACTTTTCAAAATACTAATATTAATGGACCAAAATACCAATAAATCCTCAAATTGATAAGTAGATGCCGAGCAATAATTTTAGCCTGAGGTGCCTGGCCTTAATATGATCACCCTTTTAAAGGAGAACTTTCCTGCGACGCCGCCAGAGATGTTTAACTTGTAGTGTATTCGAGGTTTAAAAAGTCTTCTGAAGTTTGTAATTTCCACATTTGAAATGTCAGACTTGATTTTCCTTTATGAAAAATGGATCAACCCCAACAAAAAAATGTCCATTTAATTATAATCCATATAATAATTCACATTTCCTGTCGGTGCAGGATTATGTCCTGCTGTAGCAAGGAGGATCACATTGAGATCCTACCTACATCTGTAAGATCTCCTGGCATAGAGATAAGGTATCTCTATGGAGTTTACAGAGTGCTTGAGATGTAGGCAGCCCCAGTAAAAACAGAGTGTCTGATGGGAAGGAATGGGAACTATTTATACTACATGTGGGAGTAGTATTATGTAACATCACTTCTTAAGGGGCTGCATGGCCACACTTTCTTTTCAGAGACTCGACTTACTGTAGATGAATGCTCTGTAGAATGGTATTCATTGTGGGTGTTTATTGTGAGTATTTCATATATAAATTATACTAATTAAATTATATTGCCATGTATGCATATGGGAGGAGATGCCTACACTGCTTACTAATTAGTACAAACATCATTACAATTATTATGTTTTTTCTCTGTGGTCTTGAAGAGTAAACAGGTGTTTATTGATTGATTTGAGAGGTGTAATCCATTCAAGGCTCCTCTATTTTTAGAGACCCATGGTCTTTGTCTGTATAACTGCATAACTGCATAAATAACAAGGAGAAACGAAATTACCTGTATGTTTGCTGTTATCTCTTTGTTGCTAGGCAACAGTGACTAGGGTCTGGTTTCAAGGACAAACTCTTTACGCATAGAGAGACTATGTCAATGCTTGTGTCCTTATCTGCTTAAAAATAAAAAATAGTAGCTAGCAAGATGGAGACCTCACAGAGGTTATTTTTAATGATTGCATTTCGCAAGTGGCTAGTTTGCATCAACTACCTTAACTCAAACCACTGCAAAGGTTTTGCCTGCAAAATGTTGTTTCGAGTCGTGACGTTCTGGCATGTCTGCCTCGTTATTTTTTGGGAGAGCTGTTTGTCTGAAGAGAACACACCGGAATATTTTCATTATCAACATTTTCTGCTGCCTAGGGTGATGTTTTCGAGACTGTAATTGAGGTGTCCGCTGCGCTTACCTTCAGCATCTCTCTCAAGAGGTGAGGATATGTGCTCCCTCAACCTGCAGATAGAGTATATGGTTATCAATTAAATCAGCACACAATGTTATTTACCAGACCATTGGACTACATCATTGTTAGTTTATAAAGTGAGGAAAAGTCAAGAGCTCCAATCTTATAAACTTGCTGCTTACCAAATTATGCAGCACCAGTGGCTCATAATCTAATATGGTATAGTTGTAATGATTGCATGAGGAACTGGAGAAACTTTAAATGAGGATAATAGGCTACATCTACCGCACACCCAAAACCCATTATTGAAGGTTCTGGAGATGAAATGCCAAACAGGAGAAACAGGAAAAAGTCTCCGCACACTTCCAGTCACATCCTAATTGATTTGAATAATATCTAAGCTTTCGTCAGTCGACCTTCATCAGAGCAAGCTGAAAGCTTACAGTAGCTACTATTAAAATAAATGTGGATCTGACTAGAAGTGTGCAGAGACGCTTTCAAGTTTTTCCAGTAATGAATAGAGGAGAACCTGAAAAGCATAAACACTAATAAACAAGATCATGTAAGAACTCACATTCTCATTCTTGAAACTTGAATCACCTTCCCCTGGAAATGCAGACCCGTGTTTCTATGTGAGCGTGTGTCCATGCGCGCCATTGGCTGGGGTGCCGGCTGCTCAAAGTGAGCTGAATAGGTAGACACAGCAGGTCTCAGAGAGGAGGGCTCCTCAGTCCTCACAGCTCATTGTGCAGTGGGGAGGAGGAGAGGGCTGGATTGGCAGACTTCTAAAATTAGGCTCTGTGGTTGAAGGACAGAACCGTGTGCTCCCATGGGTACCGCGGAGGCACAGGGACTCCAGGACAATATAGAGGGCAAAACGTGGTTCAACATGAATTAGCCTTGAGCAAGACCTCTAAGCGTTAGGAGGGAGAAAAGCAGGAGAGGGGTAGGGAACAGTGCCAACATTAATTAACAATGTCAATGTGATCAAAATGTAAGGATTGTCTAATTAGTTGGGCTTAATTGTGTTACAGAAACTAAATGAGAGATTTTAAGACAGACAAATGTATAACTTTTTTAAAGAAAGTGCATTAATGGTGTTTCTAAGTTTTGTGGGTGTGTAGTATAATTTTGTATATTTTTATGCATGTTTGTGATTCTTGCTTTCAATTCCAACCCTATTTGCGTAGTTGCCTCAGTTGGAGAACACCTTGTGTAGTTGCAGTGTAGATGAAGTTTTAGTTCAGTGCATAAAGTAAAATAAAAGATCAGCAAAACATGACCTAAGAAATCTGACTGACAACTATTTCACTTTTACCTTCACGTTTGATCTACCATATTATTACTGTAGGAGGATATTCAAAATGCATTTTTATTACACTTTTTGTGGTCAAGTTTCAACAGTCATCTGCAGCAACACTGGTGCAGAAGTGGTCAGAGAACTGGTTGAACATCAGATGTGATGATGATGGTGATAATAATAACAATAATAATGGAGAAAGCTGAATTGCTCGACCACCCACCAAATGTCACTTTCTCTGTGCTGAAGCAACTGCCAGTGCCATATGCAGTCAGCTGCAGCGATGATTGCTTTACCAAATTATAGTCCTTGTCAAAACAAGAAAAGGCGTCCGTCCGTGTGACATCTCGGGGATTGGTGTAAAGTTGAGCGCTCTCTCTCTCTCTTTTCTCTCTCTCTTTTCTCTCCCTCTCTCTCTCTCTCTTCTCTCTCTCGCTCTCTCTCTGCATTGAAATGTAAAGCACGGTACGGTTCGCAGCACTCCGCACCTGTCTGTTCAGGACTTGACAGCTGTGATCTCTACGCTGTGGAGTTAGTTATCATGACTACTCCCAAGGAGCCAAATGCGACTCAAAAGCAAGAAGAGCAGGTATGGAATGTTTTACTAGTGTATTGGTTATTCATAAATCGTAGACAAATATGTTAATAAACTATTTAAAATACATTTATGAAACTGCACCGTTTATTCAAGACATGGTCAGGATAATCTACAGATGTTTGCTGACAGTGAGGGCTGGGTCTGATCCTTTTCTCTGCTCACTGACAGACATTTTATAGCTTAATAGATGTATTTATTTCACCTAACATTAGCGAATATCTTGTCATGCAGACATCGGGAGCTATTGAAGCTTTCTTCTGTCTTTACAGTTGACATTTGAGTCATTTAGCAGATTCTCTTATCCACAGCAACGTACAGTAGTGAGTGCATACATGTTTTTCTCTTTTCTCACAGTAGTCTGCATGTTGAGTTGTATACAATGCCATGAGAATAATTACTGAATCTTTTCTCATTTCTGTAAAAAAAAAAGGACAAAAAAGAAACACAATCTTACCCAACCTGATGTTAATATGTTGCTGGTCATTGATGTCAATGTTCACTTTTAAGACATGCAACATCCTCATCAGTTAACATCTGCACGGACCATTGTAGACAAATGAGATATTTATGTATAACTTGAGGGTTTTTGTTGGTGGTGGGTGAGTAAGGGCCGTGGCTCATGGCGGAGTCATTGTGTATATAGGCAAAACTTTGGAACTTCTGTTTGAATATTTGATGGGTTTTTAATGTCAAAAATATGAGTGAGCATCCTGTATACTTGTCAAGATCAATAAAGAACCATCCTTGATTTGTTGCTTATAGACAACAGGATATCAGTGTGAAAATGCTTCAAGACCCATGGCAATCGCTCTCTGTGACCTTAAAGACCATCTTGCAAGTTAAATTTGGTTAAATTCTTCTAATTAAAATGTAATATACAGCCCTTGTAGATGGCAATGCAATATACATTTATTTGTTTCTTCCATTTTCCCACCTGGGCTGCTAGAAAAGAAATGTGTGTGACGCATATGCACTAGTAAGCAACACCCCCTCAAGTGCATGACGAAGCCTGTGATTTTGCCTATTTGTTCAGGTGAAGATCGTGCAGACGGCTCTGGCTAGCTAGCAGTGATTCTGATTTAGGTTTTAAGACAAGACCTCTGGGTAGTTTTGAACGGATATTTCCGTAATGTGTCGGCGCTGATGTTCCTGGATGGGATTAACATGTGCTGAGTAGGTTCAGCAGAAAATCTCATGAACACAATCACATTTCAGTATGAAATTCTGTCTGTCTGCCTGGAGATTAGTCTACAGTACATACGTCCCCAATTTCCCATCAGATAGTGTTAATTGAACTTCTTTTCAATATTTAACCAGAGGTGAAATAATACCTGAACTAAATAAGTGTTTGACACAAACTCTTTCTCTGTAGTTGCCGGAATGCAAATTGGAAGTCAAAGGAACATCTTGCTAATAGTCTTTCGATTTGTGTTGGATCCTTCAAAGATCAGCCAGTGTGGGGAGTCTCCAGATGTACTGTATCTATCTCTTCAGAGGTTGTGCCCAACACTCGCTGAACATTCCGGTTATCAAGACTCAAGAGAAAGGTCAAAGTCTGTTGTCAGGGTGATAGTTTTCTCCTGTTCTAATGAATACTCCAGGCTTGCTGGCTATTTGCATTCTCAACTGGAATATTCAGCAAACTTAAAAAGGATTAGACTTTACAAATAAATAATAGGCTATTTATTATTTATTAGGATCCTCATTAGCTGCTGCCAAGGCAGGATTAAAACAATTACATCAAAACACCACAGCCTATATAATAAATAAAACAATACATCATACAAAACATTATTACTATATTAAACTACAATACTACAATACTACAATATTGCTGTGTGTGTGGAGAGTGTGTGTATGTGTGTGTGTGTATCCGTGTTCTACCGTGAGGTTTTATGTTTTTTAAATTTGATTTTACTGCTCACTTGCGTTACTTGATGTGGAAGAGAGTTCCATGTGATCATGGCTGTATGTAGTATGGCTGTATGCGTTTTCCAGCATCTGTTCTGGATATAGGAACTGTGATGAGACCGCTTGTGGCATGTCTTGTGGGGTATGTATGGGTGTCTGAGCTGTGTGTTAGCTGTTTGAACAGACAGTTCGGTGCATTCAACATGTCAATACCTCTCACAAAGACAAGTAGTGATGCAGTCAATCTCTCTACTTTGAGCCAGTATTAAAGGCCAGCGGTGCTGCTCTGTTCTGGGACAACTGTAATTTCCCTATGTCCTTAGGCGGCACTTGACCATATAACTGGGTAGTAGTCCAAGTGTGATCAAACAAGGGCCTGTAGGACTTCAGAGCAGTGCTTTATCACAGACAGACCTCTCCCCATCTTAGCTTCCTTTGCATCAATATGTTTTGACCATGTCAGTTTACAATCTAGGGTTACACCAAGCAGTTTAGTCTACTCTAGCTGCTCGATTGCCAGATTATTCATTACAAGATTTACTTGAGGTTTCAGGGTTAGCAAATGATTTGTCCCAAATACAATGCTTTCCGCTGTTGATTATATTTAGGACTAGCTTATTACTTGCCACCCATTCTAAAACTGTCTGCAGCTCTTTGTTTATTGAACTGCATAGATGTCTCTCTTTGTTCAGCTAGATAACATTGCTGTCCTTTTCTGTTCTTTCTCTCGTAACTTCTTCAAACTCTGTAAGGTCTGAAATCTGGATGGTACTGTACATTTGAATCATTAAAAGGCAGTGGATGGGGTAAGGGTGATAGACTAGAGACACATCTCAATTCTTCACTGGCTAGCCATATCAGCTCTGTGCTGCACAGCTAACCGCCAATATTCCCATGAATCCTAAATAGTAGCTAGCTAGTTAACACTGGTGCTAGGTGCATTTTTGTTTCTGAAATCATATCAGAGAATGACACACACACACAATAATTACCAATATTTCCATCCAAAAACAAGAGAGGGAGTTGTTTGAAGACAAGGTAGCATGGTTTCAGAGGAGAGTGAGTGGGAGGTATAAATACGCTCTATGCCTCTGCATCTGCAAAAGGTATGATGAGATGAGAATAGCAACTGTATGTTTGGCAGTAGAAAGGGCTAAGACACTGCACACACACATTTATCTCTGTGTGTGTGTGCAGTGTCTTAGCCCTTTCTACTGCCAAACATACAGTTGCTATTCTCATCTCATCATACCTTTTGCAGATGCAGAGGCATAGAGCGTATTTATACCTCGCAGAAATCATTCTTACAATTTGATATCGTCCTGGTCTATGCCAGACTTCTATGGTGAAGTTAGCTAACCTTTAGCCAAAATATGATAGCTGCCTGTCTGTGCCTTCTGTCTGTTGGCCTGTGCAGTTGGCTGGGCAAGGATAACCTTCTCAATACAGTGCATTCGGAAAGTCTTCAGACTCATTGACTTTTCCCACATTTTGTTATGTTACAGCCTTATTCTAAAATGGATAAAAAATACATCAATCACCATCAATCTAAACACAATATCCCATAATGACAAAGCAAAAACAGGTATTTAGAAACACAGTGGCCCCCATCATTCTTAAATGGAAGAAGTTTGGAACCACCAAGACTCTTCCTAGAGCTGACTGCCCGGTCAAACTGAGCAATCGAGGGAGGAGGGCCTTGGTCAGGGAGGTGACCAAGAACACGATGGTCACTCTGACAGAGCTCCAGAGTACCTCTGTGGAGATGGGAGAACCTTCCAGAGGGACAAACATCTCTGCAGCACTCTACCAATCAGGCCTTTATGGTAGAGTGGCCAGACGGAAGCCACTCCTCAGTAAAAGGCACATGACAGCCCGCTTGGAGTTTTCCAAAAGTCACCTAAATGACTCTCAGACCATGAGAAACAAGATTATCTGGTCTGATGAATTCAATATTGAACTCTTGGCCTGAATGCCAAGCATCACGTCTGGTGGAAACCTGGCACCATCCCTACGGTGAAGCATGATGGTGACAGCATCATGCTCTGGAGATGTTTTTCAGCGGCAGAGACTAGTCAGGATCGAGGGAAAGATGAACGGATTAAAGTACAGAGAGATCCTTGATGAAAACCTGATCCAGAGTGCTCAGGACCTCAGACTGGGGCAAAGGTTCACCTTTCAACAGGACAACGAAGCACACAGCCAAGACAACGCAGCAGTGGCTTTGGGACAAGTCTCTGAATGTCCTTGAGTGGCCCAGCCAAAGCCTAGACTTGAACCCGATCGAACATCTCTGGAGAGAGCTGAAAATAGCTGTGCAGTGACACTCCCCATCCAACCTGACAGAGCTTGAGAGGATCTGAAGAGAAGAATGGGAGAAACTCCCCAAATACATGTGTGCCAAGCTTGTAGCATCATACCCAAGAAGACTCTGGGCTGTAATCGCTGCCAAAGGTGCTTCAACAAAGTACTAAGTAAAGTGTCTGAAAACGTATGTAAATGTGATATTTCAGTTTTTTAGTTGTAATAAATTAGAGAGAAAAAAATTGACACCCCTGTTTTTGTTTGTCATTATGGGGTATTGTGTAGATTGATGAGGGGGGAAAAACAATTGAATCCATTTTAGACTAAGCTTGGAACCTAACAAAATAATGATTTATAGTAAGGTGTCCTTTTTAGAACCTGATTATAATCCAGCTGAGCCCTTATGTTGCCCTAAAGTGGCTCAGAACCACTCCTCAGGTTTACTGTTCATTAATCACGGTACTCCATTCTGCTTGTTTGTTTTATCTGTCGGCCGAGTTGCCTAGTCAATGCCATCTCACCTGCTGTTGTCATGCTAGCTGATTAGCTGTTGTCTCACCTACTGTTTTAGCTAGCTTTCCCAATTCAACACCTGTGTTTACTGTATGCCTCACTGTATGTCTCTCTCAAATGTCAATATGCCTTGTATACTGTTGCTCAGGTTAGTTATCATTGTTTTAGTTCACAATGGAGCCCCTAGTCCCATTCCTCAGACCCCTGATACCTCCTTTGTCCCACCTCCCACATATGCGGTGACCTCACCCATTACAACCAGCATGTCCAGAGATAAAACCTCTCTCATCATCACCCAGTGCCTGGGCTTACCTCCGCTGTACCCGCACCCCACCATACCCCTGTCTGTGCATTATGCCCTGAATATATTCTACCATGCCCAGAAACCTGCTCCTCTTATTCTCTGTCCCCAACGCTCTAGGCGACCAGTTTTGATATCCCTTAGCCGCACCCTCATACTACTCCTTCTCTGTTCTGCGGGTGATGTGGAGGTAAACCCAGGCCCAGCATGTCCCCAGGCACCCTCATTTGTTGACTTCTGTGATCGAAAAAGCCTTGGTTTCATGCATGTCAACATTAGAAGCCTCCTCCCTAAGTTTGTTTTACTCACTGCTTTAGCACACTCTGCTAACCCTGATCTCCTTGCCGTGTCTGAATCCTGGCTCAGGAAGGCCACCAAAAATTCAGAGATTTCCATACCCAACTATAACATCTTCCGTCAAGACATAACTGCCAAAGGGGGAGGAGTCGCAGTCTACTGCAGAGATAGCCTGCAAAGTAATGTCATACTTTCCAGGTCCATACCCAAACAGTTCGAACTACTAATTCTGAAAATTACTCTCTCCAGAAATAAGTCTCTCACTGTTGCCGCCTGCTACCGAACCCCTCAGCTCCCAGCTGTGCCCTGGACACCATTTGTGAATTGATTGCCCCCCATCTAGCTTCTGAGTTTGTTCTGTTAGGTGACCTAAACTGGGATATGCTTAACACCCCGGCAGTCCTACAATCTAAGCTAGATGCCCTCAATCTCACACAAATCATCAAGGAACCCACCAGGTACAACCCTAACTCTGTAAGCAAGGGCACCCTCATAGACGTCATCCTGACCAACTGGCCCTCCAAATACACCTCCGCTGTCTTCAACCAGGATCTCAGCGACCACTGCCTCATTGCCTGTATCCGCTACGGTGCCGCAGTCAAACGACCACCCCTCATCACTGTCAAACGCTCCCTAAAACACTTCTGTGAGCAGGCCTTTCTAATCGACCTGGCCCGGGTATCCTGGAAGGACATTGACCTCATCCCGTCAGTTGAGGATGCCTGGTCATTCTTTAAGAGTAACTTCCTCACCATATTAGATAAGCATGCTCCATTCAAAAAATGCAGAACTAAGAACAGATACAGCCCTTGGTTCACTCCAGACCTGACTGCCCTCGACCAGCACAAAAACATCCTGTGGCGGACTGCAATAGCATCGAACAGTCCCCGCGATATGCAACTGTTCAGGGAAGTCAGGAACCAATACACACAGTCAGTCAGGAAAGCTAAGGCCAGCTTCTTCAGGCAGAAGTTTGCATCCTGTAGCTCCAACTCCAAAAGTTCTGGGACACTGTGAAGTCCATGGAGAACAAGAGCACCTCCTCCCAGCTGCCCACTGCACTGAGGCTAGGGAACACGGTCACCACCGACAAATCCATGATTATCGAAAACTTCAACAAGCATTTCTCAACGGCTGGCCATGCCTTCCGCCTGGCTACTCCTACCTCGGCCAACAGCTCCGGCCCCCCCGCAGCTCCTCGCCCAAGCCTCTCCAGGTTCTCCTTTACCCAAATCCAGATAGCAGATGTTCTGAAAGAGCTGCAAAACCTGGACCCGTATAAATCAGCTGGGCTTGACAATCTGGACCCTCTATTTCTGAAACTATCCGCCGCCATTGTCGCAACCCCTATTACCAGCCTGTTCAACCTCTCTTTCATATCGTCTGAGATCCCCAAGGATTGGAAAGCTGCCGCAGTCATCCCCTCTTCAAAGGGGGAGACACCCTGGACCCAAACTGTTACAGACCTATATCCATTCTGCCCTGCCTATCTAAGGTCTTCGAAAGCCAAGTCAACAAACAGGTCACTGACCATCTCGAATCCCACCGTGCCTTCTCCGCTATGCAATCTGGTTTCCGAGCCGGTCACGGGTGCACCTCAGCCACACTCAAGGTACTAAACGACATCATAACCGCCATCGATAAAAGACAGTACTGTGCAGCCGTCTTCATCGACCTTGCCAAGGCTTTCGACTCTGTCAATCACCATATTCTTATCGGCAGACTCAGTAGCCTCGGTTTTTCGGATGACTGCCTTGCCTGGTTCACCAATTACTTTGCAGACAGAGTTCAGTGTGTCAAATCGGAGGGCATGTTGTCCGGTCCTCTGGCAGTCTCTATGGGGGTGCCACAGGGTTCAATTCTCGGGCCGACTCTTTTCTCTGTGTATATCAATGATGTTGCTCTTGCTGCGGGCGATTCCCTGATCCACCTCTACGCAGACGACACCATTCTATACACTTTCGGCCCGTCATTGGACACTGTGCTATCTAACCTCCAATCGAGCTTCAATGCCATACAACACTCCTTCCGTGGCCTCCAACTGCTCTTAAACGCTAGTAAAACCAAATGCATGCTTTTCAACCGATCGCTGCCTGCACCCGCTTGCCCGACTAGCATCACCACACTGGATGGTTCCGACCTTGAATATGTGGACACCTATAAGTACCTAGGTGTCTGGCTAGACTGCAAACTCTCCTTCCAGACCCATATCAAACATCTCCAATCGAAAATCAAATCAAGAGTCGGCTTTCTATTCCGCAACAAAGCCTCCTTCACTCACGCTGCCAAGCTTACCCTAGTAAAACTGACTATCCTACCGATCCTCGACTTCGGCGATGTCATCTACAAAATTGCTTCCAACACTCTTCTCAGCAAACTGGATGCAGTTTATCACAGTGCCCTCCGTTTTGTCACTAAAGCACCTTATACTACCCACCACTGCGACTTGTATGCTCTAGTCGGCTGGCCCTCGCTACATATTCGTCGCCAAATCCACTGGCTCCAGGTCATCTACAAGGCCATGCTAGGCAAAGCTCCGCCTTATCTCAGCTCATTGGTCACGATGGCAACACCCATCCGTAGCACGCGCTCCAGCAGGTGTATCTCATTGATCATCCCTAAAGCCAACACCTCATTCGGCCGCCTTTCGTTCCAGTACTCTGCTGCCTGTGACTGGAACGAATTGCAAAAATCGCTGAAGTTGGAGACTTTTATCTCCCTCACCAACTTCAAACATCAGCTATCTGAGCAGCTAACCGATCGCTGCAGCTGTACATAATCTATTGGTAAATAGCCCACCCATTTTCACCTACCTCATCCCCACAGTTTTTATTTATTTACTTTTCTGCTCTTTTGCACACTATCTGTACATGATCATCTGATCACACCAGTGTTAATCTGCAATATTGTAATTATTCGCCTACCTCCTCATGCCTTTTGCACACATTGTATATAGACTCCCCTTTTTTCTCTACTGTGTTATTGACTTGTTAATTGTTTACTCCATGTGTAACTCTGTGTTGTCTGTTCACACTGCTATGCTTTATCTTGGCCAGGTCACAGTTGCAAATGAGAACCTGTTCTCAACTAGCCTACCTGGTTAAATAAAGGTGAAATAAAATTAAAAAAATACAAAATAATTGTACCCTCAAGTTCTGTCCCATACACTCCTAAGCTTTTGATTATCAACTTCCTGCCATATATCAATCTGTTTTGATGTTGGGAAGAATGCAGTCTTGTCTGACAGTTTTCACAGGGGCTTTCATTTGAAAAATAATAGTATATGAAGTTAGCGAGGTAAAGTTACCCCTGAAGATACGATGTAGCGCTGCTGCCTCCCCTTAAAGCTGGAGTCAGTAATGGTGAAATTGCCACGTCCGTTTGCGATATTTCAACAAAGAAATGACTTCAAACAATATTATCTGTTCCATTGAAATCATTGCACATCATTGCATGCGCAATAGAACAGCTGAATATGTATTTTTTTTACACATTGTTGAATGCTCCTCCCGTTTCATAAACAAAAGAAAAACAATAACAAATGTACTGGGGCCAACCGTAGTACTGTTTGTTTCCTCTAATGTGGATTCCAGATTTAAGGTTTCCAGTACACTTTGAAGAGTCACTCATCTTTCTCTTCACAAAGGTCATTATTGTCATATTAGATTTTCAATCACATTAAAATGTGTAGTAGATAAAAGATGTATTCATGTTCGGTCCCAAACAATTAAAGGTCTGCTCCAAAAAGAGCAAACAACAAATTGATGCGTACACTGAGTAAACAAAACATTTAGAATACCTGCTCTTTCCATGACATAGACTGACCAGTTGAATACAGGTGAAAACTATGATCCCTTAATTGATGTCTCTTGTTAAATCCACTTCAATCAGTGTGGCTGAAGGGTAGGAGACAGGTTAAAGAAAGATTTTTATTCCATGAGACAATTGAGACATGGATTGTGTATGCGTGCCATTCAGAGGGTGAATGGGCAAGACCATATTTATGTGCCTTTGAACAGGGTATGTTAGTAGGTGTCACATGTACCGGTTTGTGTCTAGAACTGCAGCTCTGCTGTTTTTTTTCATGCTCAACAGTTTCCTGTGTGTATCAAGAATGGTCCACCACCCAAAGGACATCCAGCCAACTTAACACAACTGTGGGAAGCATTGGAGTCAACATGGGCCATCATCCCTGTGGAACACTGGGTGGTGCAACTCAATATTAGGAGGATGTTCCTAATGTTTGGCGTAGTGTAGCCTAGTGTAGCTCCGAAGAAAATACCAAATGTCAGTCTTCTCCTTATTCTTTAAAATTCACTGGCCCTGTCTGACTCTTTAGATGATTTAAAATACCTTTTAGTCCAGTTGAAGTTCTTGAGACGACATTCTGGTGTTATCAGTGGTACTCAGTGGTGTTATCAGTGGCACTCAGTGGTGTCATCAGTGGCACTCAGTGCTGTTACCAGTGGCACTCAGTGGTGTTACCAGTGGCACTCAGTGGTGTTATCAGTGGCACTCAGTGGTGTTACCAGTGGCGCTCAGTGGTGTTACCAGTGGCCTCACTTTTAAGCCGCAAGATTTCTCTTTCTAAAGCTTTACCTTTTATTATCTGATAAGACTATAATGTGCGTGTGCCCTCCAAAACGTGTTCATTGTTACCTCTTCTCAAGTACATCAAGGTGATGCCTTATAACATCTTTATCCCCCAACGCTCATTTAGAAGTGTGTTGCGTCCTACACATTTGCAAAGATGAATTACCCAGAGGATTAATTTATTGATCTTGATTATTATACATTCCATAGAGAGCATGGTAGATTCCTCTCTGTCTACATAGCAATAAGCTTTTAGAAAGTTCATCCAGCAAATCAATACACTTTCAGTTATGCCCAAACAGCCAAGCTGTGTATCACATAGTTACCTCTGAGTAAACGTTGCCCCCCCCCCCCCCTTAACATACATCTTTAACCTCACCCTAGAATGTAATTACATCTCTACGTTGTGGAAATCAGCATTTGTCCTACCTCATTTGAAAGGAGGCGATCCCACACTATTGAATAACTATTGGCCCATATCTAAATAGTCTGTTCTGGCAAAGGTATTGAAGTCCCTAGTCAATAAGCAGCTTAAGGTCTAGCTTCAGGAAAATAATATTGTGAGTGGTATGCAATCAGATTTCAGGTTTAGCCGCAAAACTGTCACATCAACTTTGAAAGTTGAATGATATTCACTATGCTTTGGATAAGAAACTGCATTTTATATCTGTATTCATAGACTTGCCAAAGGCGTTTGACACTGTGGTCGGTACTGTCTTGGTGCAGAGATTGGAGTGTATTCAGATTACTGTTCATGCTCTAGAGTGGTTTGTGAACTACCTGTCATATTGAACCCAGTGTGTTAAGGCAGGTGGTTTTATGTCGGACATTGTAGAGTTGTGCTCGGGTGTGCCTCAAGGATAAATTTTAGGTCCCCTTCTATTTATTCTCTATGGGAGACTATTGAGACAGATTATTTTCATGTAGATGACACTGTTCTCTATTCAGCTGGCAGCAGTTTGACTTCAACTTTTTGAAAAGAATCAAACAGCTTTTAACGTCATTTAACAGAATTTGTATGATTTAATCTTGTTCAGAATTCCTCTATTTTCCAATACTAAACACTCTGAAAACCATGTAATTACCTTGGAAGGACATTCAATAGAGAAAGTCAAAACGTCCAAATATCTGGGAATTTGTTTAAAATTCTACACTGAAGGCTCTTGACTCTGTATCTTACAGCCCTTCATTTTGTCACCAATCAGAGATGTCTAACTCTCCATTGTGATCTCTATAGTGCTCTCTGGTGGACATTACTAGCAACACGCAGGCTCAAGCACTGTTAGATTCTTATTTATAAGGCCATTTTAGGAAAACTGCCATTTTGTCTATCCTCTGTTCTAGCTCAAAACACGTTCAAGTTCAGATCTCAATCTTGGGTTGTGCTAACAGTCCCAAAAATGTTTACAGAGCACAGATAAAGGTCATTTCATTATTCAGCCCGCAGAATTCCCTCCAAGCCAACCCAAAACTCTAGAACCTGGTGTTCAAAGTTCAAGGGACAAATAGATGAACAGGTTGTTTGGGCATGTAGTTGTTTCTAATTGTCACCCAATGTTATTGGTTTGCATTGCCTTATGTAAGAAATCATGTCCAGTTCAAGGGACAAATAGATGAACAGGTTGTTTGGGCATGTAGTTGTTTCTAATTGTCACCCAATGTTATTGGTTTGCATTGCCTTATGTAAGAAATCATGTTCAGTGGTGGAAAAAGTACCTTGATAGAAAATGACTCAAGTAAAAATGAAAGTCACCCAGTAAAATACTACTTGATTAAAAGTATTTGGTTTTAAATATAATTATCAAAAAGTAAATAAAAAAGTAAATGTAATTGCTAAAATATACTTAAGTATCAAAGTAAAAATCATATATTCCTTATATTAAGCAAACCAGAAGGCACAATTTTCTTGTTTTGTTTTTATTGACGGATAGCCAGGGTCACACGCCAACACTCAGACATAAAGTGTAGTGAGTCTGCCAGATCAGAGGCAGTAGGGATGAATAGGGATGTTCTTTTGATAGAATGCCTTGCAAAAGTGTTCATCCCCCTTGGCCTTTTAACCTATTTTGTTGCATTACAACCTGTAATGTAAATTGATTTTTATTTGGATTTTATGTAATGGACACACAAAATTGTCCAAATTGGTGAAGTGAAATGAAAAATAGAAAAAAAAGAAAAGTGGTGCGTGCATATGTATTCACCCCCTTTGCAATGAAGCCCCTAAATAAGATCTGGTGCAACCAATTACCTTCAGAAGTCACATATTTAAATTGCACACAGGTAGACTTTAATTTATTGCGAGCTCACAGAACAGGGCTCCGGGCAGCCGAGCGGAAATGGAGGAAAACTCGCCTCCCTGCGGACCTGGCATCCTTTCACTCCCTCCTCTCTACATTTTCCTCTTCTGTCTCTGCTGCTAAAGCCACTTTCTACCACTCTAAAGTCCAAGCATCTGCCTCTAACCCTAGGAAGCTCTTTGCCACCTTCTCCTCCCTCCTGAATCCTCCTCCCCCTCCCCCCCCTCCTCCCTCTCTGCAGATGACTTCGTCAACCATTTTGAAAAGAAGGTCGACGACATCCGATCCTCGTTTGCTAAGTCAAACGACACCGCTGGTTCTGCTCACACTGCCCTACCCTGTGCTCTGACCTCTTTCTCCCCTCTCTCTCCAGATGAAATCTCGCGTCTTGTGACGGCCGGCCGCCCAACAACCTGCCCGCTTGACCCTATTCCCTCCTCTCTTCTCCAGACCATTTCCGGAGACCTTCTCCCTTACCTCACCTCGCTCATCAACTCATCCCTGACCGCTGGCTACGTCCCTTCTGTCTTCAAGAGAGCGAGAGTTGCACCCCTTCTGAAAAAACCTACACTCGATCCCTCCGATGTCAACAACTACAGACCAGTATCCCTTCTTTCTTTTCTCTCCAAAACTCTTGAACGTGCCGTCCTTGGCCAGCTCTCCCGCTATCTCTCTCAGAATGACCTTCTTGATCCAAATCAGTCAGGTTTCAAGACTAGTCATTCAACTGAGACTGCTCTTCTCTGTATCACGGAGGTCCTCCGCACTGCTAAAGCTAACTCTCTCTCCTCTGCTCTCATCCTTCTAGACCTATCGGCTGCCTTCGATACTGTGAACCATCAGATCCTCTCCACCCTCTCCGAGTTGGGCATCTCCGGTGCGGCCCACGCTTGGATTGCGTCCTACCTGACAGGTCGCTCCTACCAGGTGGCGTGGCGAGAATCTGTCTCCTCACCACGCGCTCTCACCACTGGCGTCCCCCAGGGCTCTGTTCTAGGCCCTCTCCTATTCTCGCTATACACCAAGTCACTTGGCTCTGTCATAACCTCACATGGTCTCTCCTATCATTGCTATGCAGACGACACACAATTAATCTTCTCCTTTCCCCCTTCTGATGACCAGGTGGCGAATCGCATCTCTGCATGTCTGGCAGACATATCAGTGTGGATGACGGATCACCACCTCAAGCTGAACCTCGGCAAGACGGAGCTGCTCTTCCTCCCGGGAAGGACTGCCCGTTCCATGATCTCGCCATCACGGTTGACAACTCCATTGTGTCCTCCTCCCAGAGCGCTAAGAACCTTGGCGTAATCCTGGACAACACCCTGTCGTTCTCAACTAACATCAAGGCGGTGGCCCGTTCTTGTAGGTTCATGCTCTACAACATCCGCAGAGTACGACCCTGCCTCACACAGGAAGCGGCGCAGGTCCTAATCCAGGCACTTGTCATCTCCCGTCTGGATTACTGCAACTCGCTGTTGGCTGGGCTCCCTGCCTGTGCCATTAAACCCCTACAACTCATCCCAGAACGCCGCAGCCCGTCTGGTGTTCAACCTTCCCAAGTTCTCTCACGTCACCCCGCTCCTCCGCTCTCTCCACTGGCTTCCAGTTGAAGCTCGCATCCGCTACAAGACCATGGTGCTTGCCTACGGAGCTGTGAGGGGAACGGCACCTCAGTACCTCCAGGCTCTGATCAGGCCCTACACCCAAACAAGGGCACTGCGTTCATCCACCTCTGGCCTGCTCGCCTCCCTACCACTGAGGAAGTACAGTTCCCGCGCAGCCCAGTCAAAACTGTTCGCTGCTCTGGCCCCCCAATGGTGGAACAAACTCCCTCACGACGCCAGGACAGCGGAGTCAATCACCACCTTCCGGAGACACCTGAAACCCCACCTCTTTCAGGAATACCTAGGATAGGATAAAGTAATCCTTCTCACCCCCCTTAAAAGATTTAGATGCACTATTGTAAAGTGGCTGTTCCACTGGATGTCTTAAGGTGAACGCACCAATTTGTAAGTCGCTCTGGATAAGAGCGTCTGCTAAATGACTTAAATGTAAATGTAAATGTAAATTTAACTAAGTGTCGCATGATCTCAGTATTTATACACCTGTTCTGAAAGGGCCCAGAGTCTGCAACACCGCTAAGCAAGAGGCACCACCAACAAGCGGTACCATGAAGACCAAGGAGCTCTCCAAACAGGTCAGGGACAAAGTTGTGGAGAAGTACAGATCAGGGTTGGGTTATAAAAAAATATCAGAAACTTTGAACATCCCACGGAGCACCATTAAATCCATTATTATAAAATGGAAAGAATATGGCACCACAACAAACCTGCCAAGAGAGGGCTGCCAACCAAAACTCACGGACCAGGCAAGGAGGGCATTAATCAGAGAGGCAACAAAGAGACCAAAGATAACCCTGAAGGAGCTGTAAAGCTCCATAGCAGAGATTGGAGTATCTGTCCATAGAAACACTTTAAGCACCATACACTCCACAGAGCTGGGCTTTATGGAAGAGTGGCCAGAAAAAAGCCATTGCTTAAAGAAAAAAATAAGCAAACACTTTTGGTGTTCGCCATTAGGCATGTGGAAGACTCGCCAAACATATGGAAGAAGGTACTCTGGCCAGATGAAACTAAAATGTAGCTTTTTGGCCATCAAGGAAAATGCTATGTCTGGCGTAAACCCAACACCTCTCATCACCCCGAGAACACCATCCCCACAGTGAAGCATGGTGGTGGCAGCATCATGCTGTGTGGATGTTTTTCATCGGCAGGGACTGGGAAACTGGTCAGAATTGAAGGAATGATGGATGGCCCTAAATACAGGGAAAGTCTTGAGGGAAACCTGTTTCAGTCTTCCAGAGATTTGAGACTGGGACAGAGGTTCACCTTCCAGCAGGACAATGACCCAAAACATACTGCTAAAGCAACCCTCGAGTGGTTTAAGGGGAAACATTTAAATGTCTTGGAATGGTCTAGTCAAAGCCCAGACCTCGATCCAATTGATCTGATCTGTGGTATGACTTAAAGATTGCTGTATACCAGCGAACCCATCCAACTTGTAGGAGCTGGAGCAGTTTTGCCTTGAAGAATGGGCAAAAATCCCAGTGGCTAGATATGCCAAGCTTATAGAGACATACCCCAAGAGACTTGCAGCTGTAATTGCTGCAAAGTATTGACTTTGGGAGGGTGAATAGTTATGCATGCTCAAGTTTTCTGTCTTTTTTATATTTCATTGGTCTTAAAAAAATGTGTCTTGAAAGTGGTAGGCATGTTGTGATACAAATGATACACCCCTCTTCCCCAACAACAAAATCTATTTTATTTCCAGGTTGTAAGGCAACAAAATAGGGGAAATGCCAAGGTGGGTGAATACTTTCGCAAGCCACTGTAAGTGCGTGAATTTGCCAACTTTCCTGTCCTGCTAACCACCCATACTTTTGGGTGTCAGGGAAAATGTATGGAGTAAAAGGTACATTTAAAAAAATAGATATTTTATTTCACCTTTATTTAACCAGGTAGGCCAGTTCAGAACAAGTTCTCGATTACAACTGTGACCTGGCCAAGATAGAACAAAGCAGTGAGACAAAAACAACAACACAGAGTTACAGAGTTACACATGGGATAAGCAAACGTACAGTCAGTAACACAATAGAAAAATCTATGTACAGTCTGTGCAAATGTAGTAAGATTAGGGAGGTAAGGCAATAAATAGGTCATAGTGGTGAAATAATGACATTTTAGCAATTAAACACTGGAGTGATAGATGTGCAGATGATGATGATACGCAAATAGAGATACTGGGGTTAAAAAGAGCAAAAAAATAAATTACAATATGGGGATGAGGTAGTTTGTTGTGCTATTTACAGATGGGCTGTGTACAGGTACAGTGATCGGTAAGCTGCTCAGACAGCTGATGCTTAAAGTTAGAGAGGGAGATCTAAGACTCCAGCTTCAGTCATTTTTGCAATTCGTTCCAGTCATTGGCAGCAGAGAACTGGAAGTAAAGGCGGTCAAAGGAGGGTGTGTTGGCTTTGGGGATGACCAGTGAAATAACCTGCTGAAGCGCGTGCTATGGGTGGGTGTAGCTATAGTGACCAGTGTGCTGAGATAAGGCGGGGCTTTACCTAGCAAAGACTTATAGATGACCCGCAGCCAGTGGGTTTGGTGACGAATATGAAGCGAGGCCCAGCCAACGAGAGCATACAGGTCGCAGTGGTGGGTAGTATATGGGGCTTTGGTGACAAAACGGATGGCACTGTGATAGACTGCATCCAATTAGCTGAGTAGAGTGTTGGAGGCTATTTTGTAAATGACATCGCCGAAGTCAAGGATCGGTAGGATAGTCAGTTTTACAAGGGTATGTTCGGCAGCATGCGTGAAGATGGCTTTGTTGCGAAATAGGAAGCAGATCCTATATTTCATTTTGGATTGGAGATGCTAAATGTGAGTCTGGAAGGAGAGTTTACAGTCTAACCAGACACCTAGCTATTTGTAGTTGTCCACATATTCTGTCAGAACCGTCCAACGTAGTGATGCTAGGCAGGCGGGCGGCCAGGTGCGGGCAGCAATCAGTTGAATAGCATGCATTTAGTTTTACTAGCATTTAAGAGCAGTTGGAGGCCACGGAAGGAGAGTTGCATGGCATTGAAACTTGTTTGGAGGTGGCGGTTATGATATAGTTTAGGACCTTGAGTGTGGCTGAGGTGCACCTATGACCAGCTCGGAAACCAGATTGCAGAGTGGAGAAGGTACGGTGGGATTCGAAATGGTCGGTGATCTGTTTGTTAACTTGGCTTTCGAAGGCTAGAAAGGCAGGGCAGGATGGATATTGGTCTATAACAGTTTGGGTCTAGAGTGTCTCCCCCTTTGAAGATGTGGATGACCGCGGCAGCTTTCCAATCTATGGGAATCTCATACGATACGAAAGAGAGATTGAACAGGCTAGTAATAGGGGTAGCAACAATTTCGGCAGATAATTTTAGAGAGGGTCCGTATTGTCTAGCCCAGCTGATTGGTAGGGATCCAGATTTTGCAGCTCTTTCAGAACATCAGCTATATGGATTTTGGTGACGGAGAAGCGGTGGGGGGGGGGGGGGGGGGGTTGGGAAAGTTGCTGCGGTGGGTGCAGAGCTGTTGGCCGGGGTAGGGGTAGCCAGGTGGAAAGCATGGCCAGCCGTAGGAAAATGCTTCTTGAAATTCTCGATTATTGTAGATTTATCGGTGATGACAGTGTTTCCTAGCCTCAGCGCAGTAAGCAGCTGGGAGGAGGTGCTCTTATTCTCCATGGACTTTACGGTGTCCCAAAACTTTTTGGGATTAGTGCTGCAGGATGCAAATTTCGGTTTGCAAAAGCTAGGCTTAGTTTTCCTAACTGACTGTATATTAGTTCCTGACTTCCCTGAAAAGGTGCATATCGCGGGGGCAATTCGATGCTAATGCAGTATGCCACAGGATGTTTTTGTGCTGGTCAAGGGCAGTCAAGTCTGGAGTGAACCAAGGACTATATCTGTCCTTAGTTCTACATTTTTTGAATGGGGCATACTTATTTAAGATGTTGAGGAAAGCACTTTGAAAGAACAACCAGGCATCCTCTACTGATGGGATGGGGTCAATATCCTTCCAGCATACCAGGCCATGTCAATTAGGAAGGCCTGCTCGCTATAGTTTTTTAGGGAGCGTTTGACAGTGGTCATTACAGACGCAGGCCCATTACGGATGCAGGCAATGAGGCAGTGATCGCTGAGATCCTGGTTGAAATACAGAGGTGTATTTAGAGGTTAAGTTGGTCAGGATGATATCTATGAGGGTGCCCATGTTTACGGATTTAAGTTTGTACCTGGTAGGTTCCTTGATCATTTGTTTGAGATTGAGGGTGTCTAGCTTCGATTGTAGAACGGCCGGGGTGCTAAGCATATCCCAGTTTAGGTCACCTAATAGTACGAACTCTGAAGATAGATGGGGGGCAATCAATTCACATATGGTGTCAAGGGCACAGCTGGGGGCTGAAGGGGGTCTATTTCAAGCGGCAGCAGTGAGAGACTAATCCTGGATAGGTGGATTTTTAAAACTAGCAGCTCAAACTTTTTGGGCACAGACCTGGATAGTATGCCAGAACTGCAGGCTATCTCTTCAGTAGATTGCAACTCCTCCCCCTTTGGCAGTTCTAACTTGTCGGAAAATGTTATAGTTAGGGATGGACATTTCAGGGTTTTTGGTGGTCTTCCTAAGCCAGGATTCAGAAATGGTTAGGACATCAGGGTTGGCGGAGTGTGCTATAGCAATGAATAAAACAAATGTAGGGAGGAGGCTTCTGATGTTAACATGCATGAAACCAAGGCTTTTATGTTTACAGAAGTGTAGGTAGGTGTAAAGGTGTAAAGCTGAGGGCTACAGGACCTGGGTTAACCTCTACATCACCAGAGGAGGAGTAGGATAAGGGTACGGAGGAAGGCTATAAGAACTGGTCGTCTAGTGCGTTGGGAACAGAAAATTAAAGGAGCTGATTTCTGGGCATGGTAGAATAGATTCAGGGCAAAATGTACAGACAAGGGTATGATAGGATGTGAATACAGTGGGGGTAAAATTCGGCATTGAGTGACGATGAGAGAGCTTGTATCTCTGGAAACACCAGTTAATGTGCAGTCCGATGTGCTCTGGGTTGATATCGCGCTGTGCAGACTGGCAGGTATTGACCGAGCTAAACCTGGCTGGTGTCCGAGCTAAAGGTGAAGACCGCTAAAGGTGAAGACCGCCAGCTGTGGCTAACAGTGACTACTAGCTAGTAGCTAGTTAGCTGGCTAGGTTCTGATGGAGGTTCCAGTTATAACGTATAAAAATAGCAGATCCGTACCACATTGGGTGAGGCGGGTTGCAGGAAAGTATATTTAGATCGTAGGTGGAAAGTGAGATTAAAAATATACAGTATTTGAAAAAACAACAACAAAACCATTATTTTCTTTAGGAATCTATTGAAGTAAAAGTAGTCAAAAATATAAATAGTAAAGTAAAGTACAGATACCCTAAAAAACGACTTAAGTAGCACTTCAAAGTATTTTTTATTAAGTACTTTACACAACTGAACGTGTTTTACTTCACACGTACCACACACATGCTTGCACGCACACACACAGACATCCACTGTTAGTTTGCTGTTGTATTTGTGCTGTTGCCAGTGTCTTCTGTCTGTTGTTCGTCTTGTCTTTCATTGTTTTTTTTTTGTTTTTTTGGGGGGGGGGGTCTTCATTGTAAATAACAGTATGTTCTTAATTGACTTACCTGGTTAAATAAAGGTAAAACAAAATATTTAAATCATAATATAGATAATTGTATCAGGGGCTTTCTCTGGGGTGTTGAGTTCTGCAATTGGAAATTCATTCAAACAGTTGAATATACACTAACTTTCTCTTTCGTCTTGTCGCCTTGAGCGTTTCTGCTTCTTGAACTGCTCTGAAAATAATGCGTTTCCGAAAAGACTATGTTTCTGTGTGTTCAGGAAGTGTTTTTCAGTTGTTCAGTCGTTGAGAAGTGACACATAAGAGGTTGATGTTTGTGTTATAGTTCTTGCAGTCAGTGCATGGTCCTTGGTGGCACAGCTGTGGACAGATAGAGATGAACTTTATTGCATTGAGGTTGGGTTCACTTTTCTGTCAATAACACATGCTGAAAGACCTCCTGCAGGCAGTCTTATAGACAGTACACAGTCTGTCCCTTTGTGCTCAATGTCAGATATCAATTTACTGATGGTAACTGAAGAGGAGGTAGGAAGGCACGCATTCAGGCACACACTGACACACACGCACGCATGTACGCATGCGCACAGGCACGCACACACACACACAGGCACACACAAACACACACACTCACTCAAAAGAAGGAAGCGAAGGACTAATTTCTGTCTTTTTGTATTTGTTTTGTTTCTGATTACTTTTCTGTGTGGCATTGTCAGTGATGGATTCTTAGTCTACACATATGAATTGTTAGTAATCTCACCATTTGTCCATGGCAAGGTATTTTAGGAGGTTACCACAGTGTTCACTGTAGCAAAACGTTCTCTAGGTGTAGCTCATGAGAGAACATGGATATGAAATAGAAAAAAAGAAGGGAAGCGCTGCTAAGGTAAACAATACTAGGTCTTTGTAGATAGAAGATGCGCTTTTGTAAAAGGGGTAAATTGGTCATCAGAAAGAATGGAAGACCAAGGCACTCTTCATGTGTCTTTGTACTCACTGACGAATGCCATGCAGCCGAAACGTATCAGAGTTATAACGTCTTGTTCCATTGAACATGCTATACAAATGAAGTGCCTTGGTCCTCCTTTCTTTCTGATAGAGAAAACAATAAATCACAGACCGGAGTAGAGGCTGAGGTATAACTAATTTAATCGATTTTGTCTGGATTCTAAAAGAGGACAACACAATGCACTTGTTTTATTCTTGTGTATTTCACCATTGTATTTCAACACAGTGAAAGGACACTTTTATGAATCATTTCAGTGAACTCCGCTCAACTGATCAACACTAAGTTGTGAGGATTTCTGAATTTCTGGAGTTTAGGCTATGTGTACCTTCACTTTTTTTGAAGTTATCAAACATGTTTTTAGTACAGTACTCTATATTGTATGGAAAGGGTACACCTTGATTTGTAGGCCTACCCATCTTTCAACATAAATATTATACGCTCCAATCAGAATTGACCTCTTTATCATAATGTCCACAGCAGGTATTTGATTCAAAGAGCAGTTGGTGCCCATTGTCCTCAGACAATAGACTTCATTGGCCCTATTCAGACCTTGATTGACTGCAGGAGGACAGAAGCGTTCAAGTTTTTCCGAATGGAGCAGCGAACGGTGCTGGTGGCCCACTGAATAGCCTCAGACAGATGCCCTAGCTTATCTTTCTCTCTGCATTGTTGGAAAAGAACCCGTAAGTAAGCATTTCACTGTTAGTCTACACCTGTGGTATACAAGCATGTGACAGATAACATTGGATTTGATATGTAAACTCAATACCCTGCTGGGCTGGCATGCATTCTTAATCTCACTAGTTAACGCCCATGACTTATTGATGATGGCGTTTCATGGGAGAAGTTTACCCCCACTCACAGGGAAGGGCTTGACCGCTCTCAGGCCATCGCTATGGCTATGTGATAGTTGAGTGATAGATCATGTGACAGGTGTCAGAAGACTACCAGACTAACCTGTCTGGAACTGCAAGGTCACCTGTTCAAGTGTTTACGCCTGTGTTTCAGAATCATGACTTCAAGTCTCTCCACTCTCCAATTATTTTCTTCAACCCCATATGTATCTGTTCCCTATCCACCTGTCAGAGATACAGTACCCCCACTCTGCTTTTGCCCCTCTGACTTCCAAGGCTCACCTGGTTCCTGTGGAACATCCATTTTACACTACACAGCAGAGAGGGGTAGAGATGGAGAGAGAGACTGAGAGACAGAGAGACATTTTGAGAAGTAAAGCCACTCATGTAGAGGTGCAGGGACTAGGTGGATGGCTAACTTTTACAGTCCACACCTGAAAATAGAATGCATAAAACGACAAATGGAAAGACAGAATTGGTTATTTTCTCTTGGTGGTTTCCTACTCTTTTTGTTTAGTCAGTTGGGGGAGAGCTAGAAGGAGAGAACTAGAGAGAGAGGGAGAGATGCACTACAGGGGCTTTGTTTTGGTGTGGTGTTTGTCTGATGAGAACAGCGGAGGTGAAAATGGCTCTGGTCCTCATTTATTTATGGAGCCTCTTATTGTTATCAAACTCTGTGCATGCTGGCTTGATTTTCACACAGGCTAACACACGAGGACAGCTGAATTCAGGAGACTTCCCTTCCCATGCCCAAGTAAGCGCTCTCAAGAGTTCTGCACTTCGTCTTGTTTTCAGAGAAAGTATTCTTGACTCTTTGTGGGCTCATGACCCCTTTTGGTGATGGTGGATGAGTCTACCTTCTGGAGAAAAGCTAAAGTTGGAGTTTGTACAAATGTTTGTAAAGATGTCTGTGTAATGTAGAGCTGGAGCAAACCGATCTTAATTTGATAGAGCAGGAAATGCAAACGTTTAGTCTATTTGAGTTTTAAAAAGGCTTCTAAAGTTTTTAATTTCCACTTTAATTTCGACATTTGCCCTAATGAAAAATGTATCAAGCCCTACAAAAATGTCAATTAATTATAATCTACATAATAATTCAAATGTCCTGTTGCTGCAGTATTATATTCCTGTTATAGCAAACTGGCTCAAATTTAAGATCCTACATCAGTATGGCTTGTTTGTTGGCAGATAGGACAAAAATAACATCTGAGTTTTGTCTGCCTCTATTATTCCGTGGGGAGTGTTGTTGGTTGGTGCCAATGGAGGTCTTGGTACATCATTTTTTTTTAACTTCAGTAGAGTATTTTCAGTCTTTGTTAGCTCAGAATTCTTCTCTTTGTTGAGATGGTAAACAACAATAGAAGAATATTGTACAAACTAATTTAGTGAATTTATGTTGATTAGAGTGCATGTTTATGAATGGCAAAGTGCTTGTGGTTCTGTGTGGTACTGTGTGGCTCAGTTGGTTGAGCATAGGGCTCACAATGCCAAGGATTGTGGATTTGATTAATGCTGGGGCTTCCCATATGAAAAATGTATGCACAATTGACTGTAAGTCACTTTGGATAAAAGTGACTGCTAAATGGCATATATTATTCATTTATGTTTTTCCATCCAATTTGACTCTTTCAGTGCATGAAGGAGTATGAACACAAATCATTTGGTCCTTTATATTCAGTACAGGTACTGTGTGTTTTCAGGCTACAAACACAAACAACCTGGTATGTTTTATGTGGAGGCAATGGGCCTAAATTCACCTATTGTCACAGCAGCATTTGTTCTATTGTTGCTAGAGGATGAGATATGGAGGGGACTGACAGTAGCTAGCAGTAACCAGGTGGGTGGTTCAGATAACACCAGCAGCTGGCAGGTGTTGGTGAAACGATGAACTGAGGAACTTTTGGCCGACACACAAGTTGCTACAGGAACTGAGAAACACACAAACAAACAAAAGAGATATAAATAGTCTCTGTTCTAAGGTGATGTAGTGTTGGCAACTTGTATAAAGATAACTGTGTATTTTGATTAGGAAGTAAGGTGTAGGGATGTTTCTGAAATACTTGCAATTTTGTTTACTTCTCAAAGGCTCATACAGGCCCGCCCTAAACCCATGTTGAACAGCCCTACTGTGAGCATCCCGCCCCAAACCCATGTTGAACAGCCCTACTGTGAGCATCCCGCCCCAAACCCATGTTGAACAGCCCTACTGTGAGCATCCCGCCCCAAACCCATGTTGAACAGCCCTACTGTGAGCATCCCGCCCCAAACCCATGTTGAACAGCCCTACTGTGAGCATCCCGCCCCAAACCCATGTTGAACAGCCCTACTGTGAGCATCCCGCCCCAAACCCATGTTGAACAGCCCTACTGTGAGCATCCCGCCCCAAACACATGTTGCACAGCCCTACTGTGAGCATCCCGCCCCAAACCCATGTTGAACAGCCCTACTGTGAGCATCCCGCCCCAAACCCATGTTGAACAGCCCTACTGTGAGCATCCCGCCCCAAACCCATGTTGAACAGCCCTACTGTGAGCATCCCGCCCCAAACCCATGTTGAACAGTCCTACTGTGAGCATCCCGCCCCAAACCCATGTTGAACAGCCCTACTGTGAGCATCCCGCCCCAAACCCATGTTGAACAGCCCTACTGTGAGCATGTTGATAACATAAAGCGAAGGAATAAACTGGAAAGGAGGAGAAGACTCCCCAGCTAGCACATAACATTCTGAGAACCAAATGTTTCTTAGAGCTTGGTGAGAGTGTGTTTGTTTAATGGTTATTTTGCATACAACCTTCTGGGAATGATGCAGGATAGTTGCTTGGCTTTGGATCATTCTCAGCGCATTTAAGGAACTTGACAAAAAAAAAAACATTATTTTCTTGGTACGTATTTCATTGCTTTATCAGAACGTTTCCTAAAGGTTCAAACATGGTTACATTTAATTTCAATTTTGGAATTGTTTTAGGATCGTTCTCCAACTGGTTTAACATTGGGAATGTTCTCAAATATTTCAGAGAATGTTGACAAACAACGTTCTTCTGTGGGAAGAACTTCAGCATAATGTTTCCTCATGGTTCTATTTAAATTCATGTTTTCAAATTGTCCCAAGAATATTAAGAAACAATGTTCTTCTGTGGAAATTTCAGTACTTCAGCATAACGATGTTTACGAGAGCGTTAAGATAACTTTTGTAACGTTCAGAGAAGGTTATTTGAAAACATTAATGGCAAACGGAAGATGGCAGTGCTGAATGCCTTGTGAAAAAAACGTAGGATACGATGTCCCCAAAACCAACTAAATAGTAGCACATTATGCCAACGCTGATCAGCTCACTCCTGGGCAATAATATCCAAGCTGGATAACAACAAGGCTAGAGAACTTTATTGACAAATACTACCAATGCAGTCAACGCCAAAACATGTCGGAGAGTAGCCAACCACGGAAAACATGGAGAACCAGACACAGATGACCTATGCTTTTCACCACCCTCTACAGTAAGCGTGGAAATCGTTCGGCTAAAATCAGTAAATGACTAATTGAGCGTAGGCCTACTTGAACTAGTCAACACGGATATACATGAGATGAAGGCGAGCCTTGAGGTGAGTAATGAGAGAGCCGCGACACTTGAGAAAGAAGCTCAAAGGTACTGTCAATACTATCTAAACTGACATTAATGAACAAAGAAAAGAGAACATGTTTCTAAGAGAACCCTTACTTCATATACAGACTAGATCTATGCAAGAAAATCTGGTGCTACCATAATTAAAGAGAATGAGGTGAAAATCCAGAGTGTGGTCAAAGAATTCCTTTTTAAAGCGCTACAGATCCCAGGCGATACTGTCGACAAAATCAAACTCCAACTTGTACATCGACTCGGATCGAGAGGACATTGATACGAGCGCCCAATTGTTGCCAAATGTGCATACCTTAAGGACGAACTAATGGTTAAAGGTTTGGGCAAAAGAGTCGCCATCGTGACAATAGGCATGAACGATCAGTTCCCAAAGGAAATCACAGAACGGCGCAAAGTACTGTTCAAAGTTAAAAGGGAAATGTGTAGCTCTCGTAGTCGATAAGCTGTACATTGATAACCAACTGTTCCGAGACACCAAGACTACTCCATGGCTATTCTAAAATAGAAGGTTCCCATATAAAAAAATGAGAAAATAAAATAATACAACAATTGATAAAGAAATAAACTACAAATATGCTTTACTCCTCTAGGTCGTGAATGTTGTTGTAAAATTATTGTATTTTATTTTATTTATGAATAGATAAAAGACAGCATCAGAAGAATGTCTAGTCACAAAAGTACTCAAAAGCCCAAAATGAGGTGGTAATACAAACAAAACAGAGGACAAAGAAGGGGGATACCTAGTCAGTTGTACAATTGAATTCATCTAAAATGTGTCTTCTGCATTTAACCCACCCCTCTGAATCAGAGAACTGCAGGGGCTGCCTTAATTGACGCCATAGGCGTCCAGAGAACAGTTGTTGTTGGGGGTTAACTGCCTTGCTCAGGGGCAGAATAGCACTTATTTCCTTGCCAGCTCAGGGATTCAAACCAGCGACCTTTCAGTTACTGGCCCAGCTCTCTTACCCCACATACTGCAGATAGCCTAGAGGTTATGTAAATGTGTGGGTGTGTTGAAAAATGGGGTGCCTGAGTGTTTGTGATTGGAAAAGTGTGAGGAGTTGAAAGTGAGTGAGCAAAGAAAGTGGTTGCAAATGTCAGAACCCATATGTGTCTGCGAGCAGGAGTTGTGACCAAGCGAGAGTCTCCACTTTTGCTCAGACATGGGATATACATTTAAAAATAAATTACAAATAAAAATGTCATTTATTTTGTCCTATCATGATGGAATGGTGCCCAACCCTACCTGCCCTAGACACCCATCTGAGCGACCCATCCACTAACGAGAAGTCCTTACCCATTTTATAGGCCTACCCCAAGTAGCCTACACGGGCAAGATAGAAAGATTAACGTGGTCAGAAACCCACTAAAGCAGTACCGCCCCCTCAAGAGTCTAAGCCTGCCTGGCAGGGTTGGCCCAACAAAGCCAAAGCCTCTGGATGGGAGAGCATAATATACAAGGATTTTGTCAAAGCTACTTATGAGAACCTTGACGACTTCTCAGGGAGGGGGAAAATTATTGTGGCCCTGGCGTCACATAATAATCAAATCGAATAAAATGTTATTGGTCACATAGACGTGATTAGCAGATGTTATTGCGGGTGTAGCGAAATGCTTGTGCTTCTAGCTCCAACAGTGCACTAATATCTAACAAGTAATATCTAACAAATTACACAGCAGGGTAGCCTAGTGGTTAGAGTGTTGGACTAGTAACCGAAAGGTTGCAAGTTCAAATCTCCGAGCTGACAAGGAACAAATCTGTCGTTCTGCCCCTGAACAGGCAGTTAACCCACTGTACCTAGGCTGTCATTGAAAATAAGAATTTGTTCTTAACTGACTTGCCTAGTTAAATAAAGGTAAAATGAAAATATACCAAATACACACAAATCTAAGTAGGAATGAATTAAGACTATATAAACGCAGCAAATAAAGAAACGTCCCCTTTTCAGGACCCTGTCTTTCAAAGATAATTGGTAAAAATCTAAATAACTAAACAGATCTTCATTGTAAAGGGTTTAAACATTGTAAAGGGCTTAAACAATTAAGGTCTCAGTTATGAAAACTTAGGACACTAAAGAGGCCTTTCTACTGACTCTGAAAAACACCAAAAGAAAGATGCCCAGGGTCCCTGCTCATCTGCGGGAACGTGCCTTAGACATGCTGCAAGGAGGCATGAGGACTGCAGATGTGGTCAGGGCAATAAATTGCAATGTACGTACTGTGAGACGCCGAAGACAGCGCTACAGGGAGACAGGACGGACAGCTGATCATCCTTGCAGTGGCGGGACAGGTACAGGATGGCAACAACAACTGCCCGAGTTACACCAGGAACGCACAATAATTCCATCAGTGCTCAGACTCTCCACAAGAGGCTGAGAGCGGCTGGACTGAGGGCTTGTAGGCCTGTTGTAAGGCAGGTCCTCACCAGGCATCACCGGCAACAACGTCGCATATGGGCACAAACCCACCGTCGCTGGACCAGACAGGACTGCCAAAAAGTGCTCTTCACTGACAAGTCGCGGTTTTGTCTCACCGAGGGTGGTACTCTGGAGCGGGATTGATTTGGAGGTGGAGGGTTCACCATGGTCTGGGGCGGTGTGTCAAAGCATCATTGGACTGAGCTTGTTGTCATTGCAGGCAATCTCAACGCTGTGCGTTACAGGGAAGATATCTTCCTCCCTCATGTGGTACCCTTCCTGCAGGCTCATCCTGACATGACCCTCCAGCATGACAAAGCCACTAGCCATACTGCTCGTTCTGTGCATGATTTCCTGCAAGACAGGAATGTCAGTGTTCTGCCAGCGAAGAGCCCGGATCTCAATCCCATTGAGCACATTTGGGACCTGTTGGATCAGAGGGTGAGGGCTAGGGCCATTCCCCCCCCAGAAATGTCCGGGAACTTGCAGGTGCCTTGGTAGAAGAGTGGGGTAACATCTCACAGCAAGAATTGGCAAATCTGGTGCAGTCCATGAGGAGGCGATACACTCTCTTACTTAATGCAGCTGGTAGTCACACCAGATACTGACTGTTACTTTTGATTTTGACCCCTCTCTTTGTTCAGGGACACATTATTCAATTTCTGTTAGTCACATGTCTGTGGATCTTGTTCAGTTTGTCTCCGTTGTTGAGTCTTGTTATGTTCATACACATATTTACACGTTAAGTTTGCTGAAAGTAAACGCAGTTGACAGTGAGAGGACGTTTACATATGGACAAGTGATGTCAGAGCGGAACTGAATAAGTATAGAATAGTATAGAAAACAGTAATGCCAGATATGTAAACATTTTTAAAGTGACTAGTGTTCCATTCCTTAAAGTGGCCAGGGATTCCTAGTGTATGCCTATAGCCAGCAGCCTCTAATGTGCTAGTGATGGCTGTTTAACAGTCTGATGGCCTTGAGATAGAAGCTGTAGTTTGGCCCCGGTAATGCGTTGGGCAGACCGCACCATCCTCTGGAGAGCCTTGCTGTTGCAGGCGGTGCAGTTGCCATACCAGGTGGTGATACAACCCGACAGGATGCTTTCAATTGTGCATCAGTAAAAATTTGTGACAGTTTTAAGTGACAAGTCAAATCTGACTGCACAGAGGTACCTGGGAAGAAGGGTCAATGGGGGACCTGTGTGTGTGTGTGTGTGTGTGAGAGAGAGGGGTAGAGGTGTTTGTGGGGGTAGGGTGTGTGCATGTATGCATCCCACATCCGTTGCTACGGGGTACTGATGTTGGTGATAGTATACAGTGGTTTCTCAATTTAAAGTTTTGAGCTCATGCTGCAGCAGTTTGTTGTAGATGGTGGTAAATTACGCCATTCTTTCGTTGTGAAACACTGTCACAAGTGGGAGTTAGAACGCTGATCTATCAGTAGTCTAAACTGTGGTACAAATTGGGGGATTTTTCACATCTATTAGACTATCCTTTTGTAAAAAAATTAAGATGTGAATGTTTCAGTCCGAGAGTCTCTCTCCTCTGACACTAGAGTCCTGCATCAGGCAACAACAAAAAAATAGCTGGTGGGTGGTCCCATAGTTGAGAGAGCTTGGGTAAATAGAATGTGCAATTACACTTGACATGTGGACTGACAATTTTCGAAAAATTGGATACTTGTGCTTTGAAGCCCATTACATAAACGAAGAGTGGGTGTTATCCACCATGGAGTGGGACAGTGCAGCTCAAAACTGCAGATAACATACAGTAAGACTAGTTATTGTGAAAGAATACTTGTGTGGATCTTGTTGCTTTCCTCTATCGCTTCAAGAGGCCTACTATCCACCTGGTAATTGTGTGGCGTCACCTACAAATGGATTTGTGGTTTCAGAGAGAAGCCAGCTGCAACCCTGTTACCAGACACTGTGGGCTTTTGGTTTCTCTCCCTCTAAAAACAGAAAGAAAGAATTCTAAATAGCAAACTGGCTTGATAGCCCCTCTATATAAAGTGAATTTCTGAAACACAGAGTCCTTCTTTGCTGATGTGAAGAAGAAACTGAATGAAAGAGTCCAGCGAGGATAGGAAGCGGAAAAAGGTTGACCATGTTTTCAAGACCTGAGCTACTTAATTCATTTATTTTATTTATGAAATGTATTAGTTTATTTAGGCACTTTAATATATTAGTTAGGCTTAGCCTATTTAGTAGGCTATCATATAGCATAAAACTATATTTCACTCATGCATGGCTTTGGATCAAAATAAACAAGTACCAACATTCTTTCTGATTGTCTTTAACAGGTTGAAAATGTCTTTAACAATCTGCTCGTGTGTGTGTGTGTGCAATTATTTGACATTGTGGTTACAATGAACAATGGAAACAAAATAAATAAAATAAATACTACTCATAATGAATAATCACATGGTTGTTGCAAGCTTTCATTTTTCCTTTTTCATTTTTTTTTTTTGTAAGATTATTTTGTATTGTTTTGACAATACGAAACATACACATACAAACGGCAACTCCATCACACCTGCCCAGACCCACATCTCACTCTCCACCACATTACCTTTACATTTGAGTAATGACTGCATATATTATCATACTGGTACCCTGTGAGAATCAAACCTATAACCCTGCCGCTCCAAGCGCCATGCTCGACCAACTGAGTTACGCGGGGCACAAGGCCTCAAACTGCACCATTTTGTTTCTCTCCATACAGCCTTATTCTAAAATAGACTGAATCGCCCCCCCCCCCATCTACACACAATACCCAATAATGACAAAGAAAAAACAGGTTTTTAGACATTTTTGCAAATGTATAAAACATTTCAAATTGAAATATCACTTTTACATAAGTATTCAGACCCTTTACTCAGTACTTTATTGAAGCTTGGCACACCTACAGTATATTTGGCGAGTTTCTCCCATTCTTCTCTGCAGATCCTCTCAAGCTCTGTCAGATTGGATGGGGAGCATCGCTGCATAGCTATTTCCAGGTCTCTCCAGGACTTGTCCCAAAGCCACTCCTGCGCTGTCTTGGCTGTGTGCTTAGGGTTGTTGTCCTGTTGGAAGGCGAACCTTCGCCCTGAGGTCCTGAGCACTCAGGAGCTGGTTTTCATCAAGGATGTCTCTGTACTTTGCTCTGTTCATATTTCCCTCGATCTAGTTTCCCAGTCCTTGCCGCTGAAAAACATCCCCACAGCATGATGCTGTCACCACCATGCTTCACTGTAGGGATGGTATTGGCCAGGTGATGAGCGGTGCCTGGTTTCCTCCAGACGTAACACTTGGCATTCAGTCCAAAGAGTTCAATCTTGGTTTCATCAGACCAGATCATCTTGTTTCTCATGGTCTGAGTGTCCTTTAGGTGCCTTTTGGCAAACTCCAAGCGGGCAGCTAAGTGCCTTTTACTGAAGAGTAGCTTCTGTCACTCTACCATAATGCCCTGATTGGTGGAGAGCTTTAGAGATGGTTGTCCTTCTGGAAGGTTCTCCCATCTACACAGAGGAACTTGCGAGCTCTGTCAGAATGACCATCGTGTTCTTGGTCATATCCCTGACCAAGGCCCTTCTCCCCCGATTGCTCAGTTTGGCTGGGTGGCCAGCTCTAGGAAGAGTCTTGGTGGTTCCAAACTTCTTCCATTTAAGAATGATGGAGGCCACTGTGTTCTTGGGGACCTTCAATGCTGCAGACATTCTTTGTTACCCTTCTCCAGATCTGTGCCTCGACACAATCCTGTCTCAGAGCTCTACGGACAATTCCTTCGACATCATGGCTTGGTTTTTGATCTGACATGCACTGTCAGCTGTGGGACCTTACATGTGACCGACCCGCTCGATTCAGTCATATGTAGCAAAATTTGAAATTGTGTTCTTTGGATTAAAGTAGAGGCTCAAAACTATAAAATGGTAAATCATACACTACAGTTGAGGAACAATGGGAAAGTAATTCTGCTTTGAAAGTTGACAAACTTGTAACCTCACTTTTGAGAAAATGGCCTTTCAATGTTTTGGTACACCTATTGGAGAGCTCTTCTTTAAAGAGCCTATCCCTCTTAAAACCTCTTCAGGATAGGGGGCAGTATTTTCATGTCCGGATGAAATGTGTGCCCAAAGTAAACTAGGATAGAAGCTAGGATATGAAGCTAGGAAGCTAGGATATGCATATAATTGGTCGATTTGTATAGAAAACACTCAAGTTTCTAAAACTGTTAAAATTATGTCTGTGAGTATAACAGAATTTATTTGGCAGGCGAAACCCAGAGGACAAACCATCCAGGATTTGTTGTTGTTGTTAAGGTGACAGTGTTTTCAATGGGTTTTCTATGTGGATCTAGATTTATAAGGCACTTGCTTGCAGTTCCTATCGCTTCCACTGGATGGCAACAGTCTTAACAAATTGGTTGATGTTTTTCCTTTCAGAAATGAAGATGTAGCCATTTCCTATCTGGGTGGATAGCCAAGTGTACTGTTGTGGTTGGGGCGTGCGACCTGAAAGATCGCTCCACTTTGTTTTTATCTGCTATTGAACGCAGTTTATCCCGTCTTAAATTTGATCGATTATTTACTTAAAAAAATACCTAAAGTTGTATTAGGAAAGTTGTTGAAATGTTTGGACCAAGATTACAGGTAACTTATTAGATATTTTGTAGTCATGTTGCGCGAGTTGGAACCAGTGTTTTTCTGAATCAAACGCGCCAAATAAATTGACATTTTGGAGATGTAACGACAGAATATATCGAACAAAACGACCATTTATGATGTTTATGGGACATATTGGAGTGCCAACAGAAGAAGATCTTCAAAGGTAAGGCATGAATTATATTGTTATTTCTGAGTTTTGTGCCGCGCCTGGTGGGTTGAATTATGATTGTCATGTGTTTGATGGGGTGCTGTCCTCAGATAATACATGGTTTGCTGTCGCCGTGAAGCCTTTTTGAAATCTGACACGGTGGCTAGATTAACAAGAAGTTAAGCTGTATTTTGGTGTATTGCACTTGTAATTGTATGAAAGTTAAATATTTCTAATAATTGTTTTTGAATTTCGCGCTCTGCAATTTCACCGGATGTTGTCGAAACGTTAATAATGAGACATTATTTGATTACAAAACTGAAGATGATGTTGGTGAAGAACCATTTTTAAGAGACTACAGGAGGGTGCACCAACTACACAATAAAAGTTGACAGGCAAGTAATTTTTGTTTTTACCGGAAGGCTAGCCAACTAATCAACTATCTAGTAAACACTTCGGATACGAGGTTGGTGTCTCTTTTTTAAACAAAATTAAACTGATATATCTTGTAATTGAACAAAATAGTAAGATGGCCAATAACTGGGGAACGTATGCCGATAATATGGGACATATTGTTTTTGCTAAAACGCTTATCAAAAAGCTGATAGTAGTAGTATTTCCACTGAAATGTCAAACATGCTAATTGCTAACCCGTTAGCTAAAATATTTACGACACCAATAATCACAAAACATTGATGGCTTGATCACAAGAACACTTTTGAAGGTAATATATTTTTTAAACGCTGTTGAATATACCGATAATACATTTTACATTACATTTAAGTCATTTAGCAGACGCTCTTATCCAGAGCGACTTACAAATTGGATGGTGCTATGGTGCTATGCTAGCTATCTAGCTAAACAATGAACCATGATCCCAACTCATAACGTTACTACCCTGCATGAATCTGCAGGTAGCTAACCAACCAGCTTCAATGTTAGCTAGCTAACATTAGGCTATAACTAGCAAAGCAAATGGCTCTGAGATACAAATTACATTACTACACAGATCACAAACGTAATGTTAGCTAGCTGACCTAACAGCAGTCAAGCACCCAAGCTAACTGGCTAATGATAGCTAGCTAATTCCAGACACAAATGAGAAAACAGCTCACTCTGACCATTTTACTTGCCCTAGCAGAGCTGGTTAGGCTGTTTATGTTATCCAGAGGGTTGGTGACTGCAACTGTGCTGCTTCTTAACACCCGCCCGCTTAACCCGGAAGCCAGCTGCTCCAATGTGTCGGAGGAAACACTGCTCAACTGACGACCGAAGTCAGCCTGGAGGCACCCAGCCTGCCACAAAGAGTCGCTAGAGTGCCCCCCCGGCCAAACCCTCCCCTAACCCGGACGACACTCTGACAATTTTTTTATGATATCATAAAACGGAGTGGTGGAGTTATGTCACACATGCAGCTAACAAATATGTATGGAAATATGTTTGCTCTAGCCAAAATTACAACCATGTAATTGCAGCATTAACGCAAAAATGGAGGAGGCAAGTGGAAGGGGGAGAAGGTAAGGAGCTTGTCTGTCGGCCCTGCATTAAAGACCAAACTTGGTAAAAAAAAAATAGGATACATTTAAATGAAGTATACCAGTTCCATTTCAGGACCCAAAAATGTACAGCTGCGCCATACAGGTTACAAAATACTTGGATGAGATTTTCGATGTGCCGATTCCATGGCACATTGTTTTGTGTATCAGTTCATAAACAATGCTTGATTCAAAACTTAGTTTTAACAATTTCAATTATTATACAAAATTCTTGCTACCCATAGAATTTTATGTACAGTGGGGCAAAAAATTATTTAGTCAGACACCAATTGTGCAAGTTCTCCCACTTAAAAAGATGAGAGGCCTGTAATTTTCATCATAGGTACACTTCAACTATGACAGACAAAATGAGAAAAAAAATCCAGAAAATCACATTGTACGATTTTTAATGAATTTATTTGCAAATTATGGTGGAAAATAAGTATTTGGTCACCTACAAAGCAAGATTTCTGGCTCTCACAGACCTGTAACTTCATCTTTAAGAGGCTCCTCTGTCCTCCACTCGTTACCTGTATTAATGGCACCTGTTTGAACTTGTTATCAGTATAAAATACACCTGTCCACAACCTTAAACAGTCACACTCCAAACTCCACTATGGCCAAGACCAAAGAGCTGTCAAAGGGCACCAGAAGATTGAGAGATTGAAGAAATCAACTGTGGGAGCAGTTATTAGGAAATGGAAGACATACAAGACCACTGATAATCTCCCTCGATCTGGGACTCCACGCAAGATCTCACCCCGTGGGGTCAAAATGATCACAAGAACGGTGAGCAAAAATCCCAGAACTACACGGGGGGACCTAGTGAATGACCTGCAGAGAGCTGGGACCAAAGTAACAAACGCCTACCATCAGTAACACACTACGCCGCCAGGGACTCAAATCCTGCAGTGCCAGACGTGTCCCCCTGCTTAAGCCAGTACATGTCCAGGCCCGTCTGAAGTTTGCTAGAGAGCATTTGTATGATCCAGAAGAAGATTGGGAGAATGTCATATGGTCAGATGAAACCAAAATAGAACTTTTTGGTAAAAACTCAACTCGTCGTGTTTGGAGGACAAAGAATGCTGAGTTGCATCCAAAGAACACCATACCTACTGTGAAGCATGGGGGTGGAAACATCATGCTTTGGGGCTGTTTTTCTGCAAAGGGACCAGGACGACTGATCCGTGTAAAGGAAAGAATGAATGGGGCCATGTATTGTGAGATTTTGAGTGAAAACCTCCTTCCATCAGCAAGGGCATTGAAGATGAAACGTGGCTGGGTCTTTCAGCATGACAATGATCCCAAAAACACCGCCCAGCATCAGCCCCAAAACATCACTGCGCTAGAGGAGATCTGCATGGAGGAATGGGCCAAAATACCAGCAACAGTGTGTGAAAACCTCGTGAAGACTTACAGAAAACGTTTGACCTCTGTCATTGCCAACAAAGGGTATATAACAAAGTATTGAGAAACTTTTGTTATTGACCAAATACTTATTTTCCACCATAATTTGCAAATAAATTCATAAAAAATCCTACAATGTGATTTTCTGGATTTTTTTTCTCTCATTTTGTCTGTCATAGTTAAAGTGTACCCATGATGAAAATTACAGGCCTCTCTCATCTTTTTAAGTGGGAGAACGTGCACAATTGGTGACTGACTAAATACTTTTTTGCCCCACTGTATAAGGGGGATACAAACACCCCATCTCTACAAATTTTGCTGCAAAGAGACCGAGTCATTAGATCACTTGTTTTGGTACTGCCATATGTAGCTTGTTTTTGGTCACAGGTTTGAGAATGGATAAAAAAAATCACATTTACCCAAAACTAGTTAATCGATCAATAATATAATTATGCTCTTAGTAAAAATTGTAATCTTTAATTTATAATCTGTAGAAACTATCAGAAAAGAAAGGTTCAGCACATTTGAAAAATATATGGCAAGTAGAAATACAAACTGGATGGTTTTCAGAGATGGATGGGCAGCTGAATGGTGGACCTAAAAAAATATAACTTGTGTAAAATGTATATAGTATGTGTATAAGCTGGAAGTAGAAGTCTAAGTATTGTTGTCCATTAGTTTACTCCAATTCGGGTAGAATGTTTAGGGGAAAGTAATAAAGAAGAAAGAAAACATACATTCCGTTCTCAGAACATGAAGAAAAATTTCCATTAAAACTTTAACATTCAGAGAAGGTTCTAAGATTGTTATTTACAAACATATACATTCCGTTCTCAGCATCAACAAAACTCTCTCGATCCTCTATCTTGTTAAGTGTGTTCAGGTGAGTTGGCCACGCACACTAATTCGCTTCAGCTGATCTTAATGAGTGCTTGTTTTCTCTGAAATTTGGTCTTTCAATAGACTAAAATGGTTTATTCCTTGTGGAGGTCAGAGGGCAGCAGACAGTGATTTCCCGATGAACCCACAGTGTTGGGGTTTTTACCATTAGGAGGTGATAACACAGGAATATTCATTTCCTCTATCTCAGACCCTTATCTCACTATCATTTTAATATGAGGGAGATGCCTCTGTTGCAATAATATATGCACCTGCTGGTGTTGACACACACACACGCATGAGTCACCACGCACCACCACCACCATGCACCACGTACCACTCACCACCACCACGCACCACGGCCTCAACAGAAAGATGCAGAGCAACACTGATCCATATTAATCCAGAGCTGTTGATTGCCTTGTTGCCAATTAAGCCTGATCTCTATGTGCCCACAGTGACATGCTGTGCTCCAGCCACTGCTCAGAGCTCAGTGGAGGGGAGAGGGACATAGACCCTAATGAGGAGACACCACACAGAGATCTTTGCATTAATCAGTTTAGCCTACTTCCAGACCTCTAAGTGCTTTAGCCAACTCGGTTGTCATGCCTCTGGAAGTAGTCTAGACTGGAACCAGGCTAGAATCAGCCTGGGATACCAACAGATAGAGCAAAGTCTTAACCCTGATTCACCTATAGGACACTCATCCCTCTACACTCTGAACTGAGATGGTGTGCAGTGAATTATCTGCCTCAGTTTACATTCGATTGTCATTCTTATCGGGTAATCAATACAGCCACTGCACCTCCATAGGGATATAGTTAGGTTTTGTATGTCATGTGCAATTGATTGTATGTGTGTATAGTATTAGGGTTGATAGACCGTCTACCATTTGTTTGTCTCTGAGGAAAGGACAGGAGAGGCTTATCATTTCTCTCTCTCGTTCTGCATGGAGCAAGAGCACATAGTACATACGCCACTCAACCCAGGCAAATAGGCTGCAAAGAGACTCATCCTGAGCACTAGTACCATGGGGTACTGTAATACAATACTAGAGGAGGTAGAATGACTGTAGAAGCTGCAGGATGGTGATCTGTCCTACAGAAAGAGTGGGAAGAGAAGGGAACGGTGTAAAGGTGTGAAAGACTCTGGGGATATGCTCAGGTGTTCTGGATCTCCCAACGCAGCACATTTTAACATAAGGAACTGTCTTCAGCGTATTTGGTTTTTCCTGTCAATTCCCCCATCAGAGCTTATTCTGTCACTTAGATTCCCTCTAGGTTCTTTCAACAGCTGTGTGGCTGGGAGCCTATCACAGGAGTGTTGCAGTAGTAGCACAAACGCAGTCAGTGAGTACATTTACACGCACAGTAATAATATGACAAACTAATTATGGCAGTAGGCAGATTATGCAATAGTCATGTAAACACCTTACTCTGCTTACCTTAATCGGTGTAAAGGTCAACATCGAAGTAAACATACGCAGATTAAAACGACTTGTTTTCTGAGCAATGTTTAGAATTATTAGGACATGTAAACACCTTAATCGTACATGATCTGCGCATGTGCAAGCACCAGCCGAGCGAGCCTCCCTCTTTACCGTGAGTGAAGTGAGTTTGGAACGACTGAATGGATGCGTCTTAGAAGTAGTTTTCACATACAAACTTTATACAAATTATAAATCAAATATGCTTCCCAAAAATAATATGTTCGCTGTGGTAGAACATTTCTTTTGATTGGCAATGTTCTGTATTTAGTGCCATCAGGTAGCCTGATTTCAGATGTGTATCCATGTAAACGGGTCTGTATTTAGTGCCATCAGGTAGCCTGATTTCAGATGTGTATCCATGTAAACGGGTCTGTATTTGGTGCCATCAGGTAGCCTGATTTCAGATGTGTATCCATGTAAACGGGTCTGTATTTGGTGCCATCAGGTAGCCTGATTTCAGATGTGTATCCATGTAAACGGGTCTGTATGTGGTGCCATCAGGTAGCCTGATTGCAGATGTGTATCCATGTAAACGGGTCTGTATTTGGTGCCATCAGGTAGCCTGATTTCAGATGTGTATCCATGTAAACGGGTCTGTATTTGGTGCCATCAGGTAGTCTGATTTCAGATGTGTATCCATGTAAACGGGTCTGTATTTAGTGCCATCAGGTAGCCTGATTTCAGATGTGTATCCATGTAAACGGGTCTGTATTTGGTGCCATCAGGTAGCCTGATTTCAGATGTGTATCCATGTAAACGGGTCTGTATTTGGTGCCATCAGGTAGCCTGATTTCAGATGTGTATCCATGTAAACGGGTCTGTATGTGGTGCCATCAGGTAGCCTGATTTCAGATGTGTATCCATGTAAACGGGTCTGTATTTAGTGCCATCAGGTAGCCTGATTTCAGATGTGTATCCATGTAAACGGGTCTGTATTTGGTGCCATCAGGTAGCCTGATTTCAGATGTTTATCCATGTAAACGGGTCTGTATTTAGTGCCATCAGGTAGCCTGATTTCAGATGTGTATCCATGTAAACGGGTCTGTATTTGGTGCCATCAGGTAGCCTGATTTCAGATGTGTATCCATGTAAACGGGTCTGTATTTAGTGCCATCAGGTAGCCTGATTTCAGATGTGTATCCATGTAAACGGGTCTGTATTTAGTGCCATCAGGTAGCCTGATTTCAGATGTGTATCCATGTAAACGGGTCTGTATTTAGTGCCATCAGGTAGCCTGATTTCAGATGTGTATCCATGTAAACGGGTCTGTATTTGGTGCCATCAGGTAGCCTGATTTCAGATGTGTATCCATGTAAACGGGTCTGTATTTAGTGCCATCAGGTAGCCTGATTTCAGATGTGTATCCATGTAAACGGGTCTGTATTTAGTGCCATCAGGTAGCCTGATTTCAGATGTGTCCATGTAAATGGGTCTGTATTTAGTGCCATCAGGTAGCCTGATTTCAGATTTGTCCATGTAAACGGGTCTGTATTTGGTGCCATCAGGTAGCCTGATTTCAGATGTGTATCCATGTAAACGGGTCTGTATTTAGTGCCATCAGGTAGCCTGATTTCAGATGTGTCCATGTAAATGGGTCTGTATTTAGTGCCATCAGGTAGCCTGATTTCAGATGTGTCCATGTAAATGGGATTATTAGGGAAATCGTTCTTCTTGCAAAGCCTGTCAACGTTTTAATAGAACTATATTAATCTGATTATCCACAATAATCACATTATTGTGTGTATGTAACCGTACTCATCGCCTCCCCTTCATTATCCCCCATTGACCTCTATTAACTTTTGTGTGTGTTTGTGTTGCAGGACCTGGTGGGCAGTGCCCCTCCACAGAGGAACTGGAAGGGGATAGTCATTGCCCTGCTGGTCATCTGCATCATCTTGTCTCTGATCGTCACCTCTGTCATCCTGCTCACCCCAAGTATGTAACACACAATGCTGCATCACACTACATTACACTTATTACATTACACTTATTAACACCTATTACACTGCATAGCAGAAAATACTCATTTGTGGTGTAGACAAGGTTAAAAAAAGGCTTCTGAAGTTTGTAATTTCCACTTTAAAATGTCTGACTTGATTTGCCCTAACTAAAGATGTATCAATCCCTACAAATATTTCCATTCATTATAATCCACATAATAATTCACATTTCCTGTTGCTGCTGGATTATTGTCCTGATGTGAGAAACTGGTCAAATTAAGATCCTACAGTACATAAGTACCTGAGTCAGGCCACCAAAAGAAAACTTCTAGTTAGAGATTGCAATTGGCCTTGCTAGCAGACAGCCCAGTAGGTAATTTAATTTCCTAAACCCATTCATTCAAAGACAGACAGGAGTAGAGATGTTGAGATGTGTCAGCTTGGAGATTGCATATTGGTTTTTCAGAAGGACGAAGTGAGGTCATCCTCTCACTAGGTAATGGGGCTTTAATGTAAAATGTCATTCAGTCTTGTTTAATGAAGATTATTATGCAGTAATAGCTCTAGTCATTTTTACAATTGCCAGTGCATCAGAGGTGCTGTTTGCCTCATGTTGGGAATCCCTCTCAATGGTCTTTTACCAACAGATGAAGATAATTTGCAAATTCAGAGACTTGCAAAGGTACTGTATATATGTAGTTACATTTTTAAATGTGTTATTTTTTAGTTCTCTGCAAAAGCTACTTACTGGCACTATTTTATTTTACCTTTATTTAACTAGGCAAGTCAGTTTTTTGTATTGTAGACCAATTGTATTTTTATTTTACCTTTATTTAACTAGGCAAGTCAGTTAAGAACAAATTCTTATTTTCAATGACGGCCTAGAAACAGTGGGTTAACTGCCTGTTCAGGGGCAGAACAACAGATTTGTACCTTGTCAGCTCGGGGGTTTGAACTTGCAACCTTCCAGTTACTAGTCCAATGCTCTAACCACTAGGCTACCCTGCCACCCCATACATACATCACATACATCCCTTCTAGAATCTCTTACTGATGGTACTCTACATACATCCCTTCTAGAATCTCTTACTGATGGTACTCTACATACATCCCTTCTAGAATCTCTTACTGATGGTACTCTACATACATCCCTTCTAGAATCTCTTACTGATGGTACTCTACATACATCCCTTCTAGAATCTCTTACTGATGGTACTCTACATACATCCCTTCTAGAATCTCTTACTGATGGTACTCTAATGTCTTTTCCTGAATAAACTGACAGGTGAATGTAGAAGATAAATATGTAAAGCTCCCATATGGGGTTGAAGGGGCATACACACACACACACACACACACACACACACACACACACACACACACACACACACACACACACACACACACACACACAGTCTCTATGAAACGCAACCCTCTAGCGCTGCTGTCTACCTTGACCGGTCTCAGCTGTTTACCCTGTGCAGCTAGAGGGAGTTACGGCTGCCTGGAAAACTGGCCATGCTGTGGTGAGTTGATGCTGGCGGATCAATGGAGTGTCTCTTTCTTCTTTGTAACATTTCATGAATCGCTGTGCCTGTGATATGGGAATTACAGTCCTACTATATCCAGAGACACAAACAGCGCATAATAGTCCGACTCTGACAGATGTCTCCTACCCTATTTTTATGACCCCCTGCAACTTTTTGCAGGAAAAGTGACAGTCACCAGGTAACAAAGGTGGCCAGGTCCCTTTTTTTATGTGAAAGAGAATTGAAACATAACAGTATCATATTATTGTACCTGATTAATTCTATGACTTCTTCCACTTTTGTTTTGTTGATCTATTCCACTGGCAGTTGCAGATGATAGCCTTGCCCTCAAGAAGAAAGTCACCATTGAGGACGTCTTCGGAGGAGATCTTCAGGTGCACGACCCCGCCGCTACATGGCTCAGTGGTGAGTTGTTATAGTTACGCCCTGCCCTTTCATCTGCCAATAGAAACTGAAGCTAACACAGCACCCACCAACCAGGAACTGTTACGTGTCAGTTGACATTATTAGAGCACCACATTTACATATTGTAGACGGCGGTCGCTAAGGCAATGACTCTATCTCCGTGAGCATTCCAAGCCGTATTACTTTTCCCATTAGACAGCCATTACTATCAAACACATAAAACATATTGAAACCTAACTAGCACTTCAATTGCCTATTGAATTTAAACAGAATCATAGAAACCCAAATCCTGATTTAAAGGCATAATGGATCACTCAGCCAATGTGTTTACTGTGAATGCTTATTATCAAGCCCTCAAGGATTACATGGTTATAGTCTCATGGTTATTCCCTTACAACAGAGACAGACAGCCCACAGAACTAAGTAAGTGTTATACAGAGAGACAGAGCCATGTAATCCAGTGAAACCTTGAAATGTGCCCGTTTATGCTGTTATGCACCATACAGTATTGTAGCTATAATGTATGCAGAGCATGTACAGGACAGGCCCACATTAAACAGATATAAGGCTGGTCTGATATGACCTTTTTTAACCTTGACAACGTAATGTGGAAAGCAAGCTGCAGAACACATGAATGTTGGATCAAGCTACTGCTCGTGTTAGAGACTCAAACTACTTTGTTTTTTCATTGACTCTCCATTAAGCACAAAAGTAGTGCCAGAATTTATTTTATTTCCACATACTTTTACATACTGATTTAAATACAACTTTATCCACTGTATGCAGCAGTAACATAGCTTATCTTCTTCTCCAGGAAGTAACCTTTTCACAATATAATATAATTACTCACTCCGTCTGGATATCTCGGAAGAGAATTTAAACTGAATTGAAAATTCAAATCTTGGCAGAATATTTTGGCCCAGTCGGTCCTGCCATGACGTTGGCAACATGCTGATGTCCAGTGTTTTGTGTAAAAGACAGTCAAAAGACAATGCAGGGAAATGGTGTCTGCAGAGAAGTTCAACAGCAGGCTAAAGGGCTTTTCCCTCATCAAATGGACCATGATAATTAACCTCACCAGCAGAAATTCACACACACACACACAAACTTCAAAGTGTGTATTTTTCTAACGACACATTGGAATGTTCTCTATCATTCTTCTCCGATAAAATCTTAGTGATTCATTGTCTGACATTCCTCCGTGTCAAAGTTAAGTTAATGCAATCAGCTCAACATTTGGTTCTGATGAGCAGTGATAATGCGTAGGATCGTGCAACCTTGTACTTCAGTAGTCCTCGTCAATATGTGGTGCGTTGGTTTCATTACGAGTGATGCATAATTGATTCAGCGTTGCTCTTTGACCACCGCTTGTCACCGGTTTCTTTGAACCTCTCCTTTGAGCAGGGCTCAACTTTTTTAATCGCCGTCCCAGAATTGTCCCGAAGTGCAATTTCAACCGTTCCAAACTGAAGATGAACCATCCTAAATGCTAAAATACTTTGTTTATTTTTTATATGTTTTGATATGCCAACATAGGTTTACTGTAGGACCTACAGTTGAAGTCAGAAGTTTACATACACTTAGGTTGGAGTCATTAAAACTTGTTTTTCTACCGCTACACACATTTCTTATTAACAAACTATAGTTTTGGGAAGTTGGTTAGGACATCTACTTTGTGCATGACACAATACATTTTTCCAACAATTGTTTACAGACAGATTATTTCACTTATAATTCACTGTATCACAATTCCAGTGAGTCAGAAGTTTAAATACACTAAATTGGACTGTGCCTTTAAACAGCTTGGAAAATTCCAGAAAATTATGTCATGGCTTTATACGTTTCTGATAGGCTAATTGACATAATTTGAGGCAATTGGAGGTGTACCTGTGGATGTATTTCAAGGCCTACCTTCAAACTCACTGCCTCTTTGCTTGACATCATGGGAAAATCAAAGGAAATCAGCTCAGAAAAACAATTGTAGACCTCCACAAGACTGGTTCATCCTTGGGAACAATTTCCAAACTCCTGAAGGTACCACGTTGATCTGTACAAACAATAGTACGCATGTATAAATAACATGGGACCACGCAGCCGTCATTCTGCTTAGGAGACGCGTTCTTTGGTGTGAGAAGTGCTAATCAATCGCAGAACAACAGCAAAGGACCTTGTGAAGATGCTGGAGGAAACGGGTACAAAAGTATCTATATCCATAGTAAATCGAGTTCTATATCGACATAACCTGTAGGGCCGCAGAGCAAGGAGGAAGCCACTTCTCCAAAAACGCCATAAAAATGCCAGACTACGGTTTGCTACTGCACATGGGGACAAAGATCGTACTTTTTGGAGAAATGTCCTCTGGTCTGATGAAACAAAAATAGAACTGTTTGGCCATAATGACCATCATTATGTTTGGAGGAAAAAGGGGGAGGCTTGCAAGCCAAAGAACACCATCCCAAACGTGAAGCACAGGGGTGGCAGCATCATGTTGTGGGGGTGCTTTGCTTCAGGAGAGACTGGTGCACTTCACAAAGTAGATGGCATCATGAGGACGTAAAATTACGTGGATATATTGAAGCAGCATCTCAAGACATCAGTCAGGAGGTTGAAGCTTGGTCGCAAATGGGTCTTCCAAATGGACAATGACCCCAAGCACACTTCCAAAGTTGTGGCAAAATGGCTTAAGGACAACAAAGTCCAGGTATTGGAGTGGCCATCACAAAACCCTGACCGTAATCCTATAGAAAATGTGTGGGTAGAACTGAAAAAGCCTGTGCGAGCAAGGAGACGTACAAACCTGACTCAGTTACACCAGCTCTGTCAGGAGCAATGGGCCATTCACCCAACTTATTGTGGGAAGCTTGTGGAAGGCTACCCGAAAATTTGACCCAATTTAAACAATTTTAGGCAATGCTACCAAATACTAATTGAGTTAATGTAAACTACTGGGAAAGTGATGAAAGAAATAAAAGCTGAAATCAATCACCCTCAACTATTATTCTGACATTTCACATTCTTAAAATAAAGTGGTGATCCTAATTGACTTAAAACAGAGAATTTTATTCGGATTAAATGTCAGGAATTGTGAAAAACTGAGTTTAAATGTATTTGGTTAAGGTATATAAACTTCCGACTTCAACTGTAGGTCATTCACAGTGATTTAAAATGCTAATAAAAGTAGGTCCACTACTGAAATGGATAAATGGGTCTGTCAACTGAGCCAGAAATTCACATGAAATAATTTGCCTCTAAAATGGCCAACGTTGGAATAATATTCACATGTATTTTACATGAATGTACAGGTAACTGACAAAATAATAGAAACACTTGAGGTATACAAAGTATATTGAAAGCAGGTGCTTCCACACAGGTGTGTTTCCTGAGTTAATTAAGCAATTTAACATCCCATCATGCTTAAAGTCATGTATAAAAATCCCCAGTTGCCCATTATTTTTGCTACCATGGCTAGAAGAAGAGATCTCAAAAAAGGGGTTTCAAAGGAGCATAGGGAGTTTAAAGCGTGTGTCTGTCTCTCAGTCACCAGATCTCAACCCAATTGAACAGTTATGGGAGATTCTGGAGCGGCGCCAGAGTCTGCGTTTTCCATCACCATCAACAAAAAAACTATTATGGAATTTCTCGTGGAAGAATGGTGTTGTGTCCAGTAGAATGGAGTTCCAGACACTTGTAGAATCTATGCCAAGTTCTCTTCTGGCATCTCTTGGTGGCCCAATGCCCTATTTGTCACGCCCTGATCTGTTTCACCTGTCCTTGTGATTGTCTCCATCGCTGATTTTCCCCAGTGTATTTATCCCTGTGTTTCCTGTCTCTCTGTGCCAGTTCGTCTTGTATGTTTCCAAGTCAACCAGCGGTTTCCCCGTTCTTTTGCTTTTTGCATTTCTCCTTTTTCTAGTCGCCCTGGTTTTGATTCTTGCCTGTTTCTGGACTTTGTACCCGCCTGCCTGACCATTCTGCCTGCCTTGACCACAAGCCTGTCTGCCACTCTGTACTTCCTGGACTCTGATCTAATCTTGACCTTTTTGCCTGTCCACGACCTTACTCTTGCCTACTCCTTTGGATTAATAAACATAATGACTGCGACCATCTGCCTCCTGTGTCTGCATCTGGGTCTCGCCTTGTGCCTTGATACTATTAAGATCCTTTATGTTGAATTGTCCATTATGTTTGCAGTTACCTGTACATATAAAATTTGCATACATCTCAGTGTAGCTTAGGTGATGTGTCCACATCAATTTTGACATGAGGGAGGCGCCAGAAAATGTAGTCAAACTTTAAGGAGACGTTTTATTTACATGAATATAGGACAATCTCCAGTCATGTTTGACAAATATAATGTAGGATAATTAATATTAACGTCTAAAGGCTTGATTCTGTTGGAGTAGGCCTACTTGAGGAATGTTTCATTCATCAATTACAAGAGCGGAGAGAAAGACCCGTATCTGTTTTGCACCAAGTATCACCCAGCTTGCAATCTTAGTGGAGGCAGTCAGCATTTAAAACCTGTAGGTTTTATGCCATGTCATGGGGCATGTCTTTCCTTGATTCAAGTAGCCTAGCCATTATCAGACCATAGACTTTTTTAGGGAATTATTTGATAAACACTTCCTTATGCCATTGAAACCAGCTTTCTTTTATTGTCCAGCAGCCAGACACAAGCTTAGACATATTAGCAACCCATGCTAGTTGTTGCATCTTTAGATCTCCCCTCTTTCAACCTTTCGCATGGATATTTTCATCTGTCACGTGAAACCGCTCGCATGTGTGATGCACTTTTTAGAACATTGTGTTCCTGCTACATTTAAAAAAAATATTCGCGCATAGCTTACTGCTGTGTGCACATTGCTGCGCTTATAATGTGAAGAAATAATAGTTTATCATTTTAAGCTAAACATTCTGATCTGTTACATCAGCCTCATTGCTTTTTAAATGTTTTTGATGTACAGTGGTTGTATGAACATTGGATCTATTGTCCCAGAGTCTGTTTTGAAGACTCTCCGGGAATATTTTGTCATCAGGACAACGGGACATTGTTAATTTCGAGCCCTGCCTTTAAGACACAGAAACAGGAAGGAGACTGAGTCACTTTGCCTTCACTCTGTCTGTGGTCTTATAGGGACACTGTGTACTGTACTCTGCTCTCATTCGTTTTCATTGATTAAAGCAATTCAATGAATGGCTTTTGTTAAAGATGTCAGGCCTTCGGCAGTTTGGACTCACATTATTTTTTTAAAAACTAGGCAAGTCTGTTAAGAACACATTTTTATTTACAATGACAGCCTACCGGGGAACAGTGGGTTAACTGCCTTGTTCAGGGGCAGAACGACAGATTTTTTTACCTTGTCAGCTCAGGGATTCGATCTAGCAACCTTTCAGTTACTGTCCCAATGCTCTAACCACTAGCCTACCTGCCACCGAGGATACTCATACACTTTCCATTATTCCTAATTCATCCATTTTGATAGTTTTGTGAGCAGAACTGTCATGACTGAGCAAATATTTGGACTAGAGCAGGAAAAGGTTTTCAAAACAGAGTACAAAAGCAAACAAACTTGAAGTTAATTACGTAGAAAAACACACTACCACAAAATCCAAATAAATCTTCATTATGTCTAGCAATATGAAGTCCTTCCAGTATCAGTAGCATCAACACTTTACTGCTATTGCTGTGGCAAATAGTAAGTAAGGGAGATGAGATGGCTATTCAATCAACCTTAATTTGAATGGTTGAAACATTGGAGAGAGCAGCAAGGACCTTTTCTCTGCACTTCTCTTGGTAGAGGGGTTTATCCGAACAGGACACAGTGAGACTGAGGAATCGGCTCTGGTCTAGAGGACAACACTACCAGTATCACACTACTGAGCAGAGCTGAGTGGAGCAGAGCTGAGTAGAACCAAGCCAAGCTGTACTGTCCTTGCCTTTTTATGCATCCACCATAGGAACCAAATACCTGAGCCAGCTTAATATGTTTTGGGTCGGCACAATAATGTGAAAATGGTCTACCACTTGGACCATCCCACTCGGCAGACACTGGTTGAATCAACATTGTTTCCACTTCATATTAATGAAAATACGTTAAACCAACCTGGAATAGATGTTAAATTGACGTCTGTGCCCAGTGGGATCACACTGTATGTATCCACACCTTACAGCTCCTGTATATGCTGCAGAGGTAACAGGATACCAGCAGGGCCTGCTCCAGTTGTACCTTGGTGCCCCCCTAAAAGATATCTGCTCTCAGTCTGGTGTGGAAGGCTGGCCCCTCATTGCCCCATTATAAGTACTGTTTGAAACAGCTGGATGCGTATTCCACAATGTAATGCTCTTTTTCTATGCTGTTTATTGTTTCCAGACAATGTAATGCTCTCTCTTCTATGCTGTTTATTGTTTCCAGACAATGTAATGCTCTCTCTTCTATGCTGTTTATTGTTTCCAGACAATGTAATGCTCTCTCTTCTATGCTGTTTATTGTTTCCAGACAATGTAATGCTCTCTCTTCTATGCTGTTTATTGTTTCCAGACAATGTAATGCTCTCTCTTCTATGCTGTTTATTGTTTCCAGACAATGTAATGCTCTCTCTTCTATGCTGTTTATTGTTTCCAGACAATGTAATGCTCTCTCTTCTATGCTGTTTATTGTTTCCAGACAATGTAATGCTCTCTCTTCTGTGCTGTTTATTGTTTCCAGACAATGTAATGCTCTCTCTTCTATGCTGTTTATTGTTTCCAGACAATGTAATGCTCTCTTCTATGCTGTTTATTGTTTCCAGACAATGTAATGCTCTCTTCTATGCTGTTTATTGTTTCCAGACAATGTAATGCTCTCTCTTCTGTGCTGTTTATTGTTTCCAGACAATGTAATGCTCTCTCTTCTGTGCTGTTTATTGTTTCCAGACAATGTAATGCTCTCTCTTCTGTGCTGTTTATTGTTTCCAGACAATGTACTGCTGTATCGAACACGAGAAGGGGACGTTGTCAAACTCAACATCGAAACACAGGAGAGGGTCATTTTGGTGGAGAACAGGAAGTTTGTGAGTATTAACTCGTTTTATTCCCGAACATGTATAAGTAGGTGATAAGGTATTGAAAAATGTATGATGACATTTTGTAATAAATATGACTCAAACATGCTTTTTTGTTATCCAGGAAATGTTCAAAGCCACCAAGTACCACATATCTCCAGACCTGGAACATGTGTTGTTGGCCTACAACGTGGCTCCAGTAAGTAGAAAGGACCACACTTCTTATTTTGTCTCAGATGCAGAGTTTATGGGTTGTTTCTGCCATGCGAGGTTGAATGCTTGATGCTGAAGTTGTGTTTGTCTCTGCAGGTCTACCAGCACTCCTACATGGCCTTCTACATCATCTGTAGTCTCACCACCCCGTAAGTCAGTCTGTCTCTGTTTCTCTTCTTTCTTTCTTTCTTTCTTTCTTTCTTTCTTTCTTTCTTTCTTTCTTTCTTTCTTTCTTTCTTTCTTTCTTTCTTTCTTTCTTTCTTTCTTTCTTTCTTTCTTTCTTTCTTTCTTTCTTTCTTTCTTTCTTTCTTTCTTTCTTTCTTTCACTCTCTTACTCTCTCATCTTATTTTTGTCTAAGTATTAGATGAAACAGGAAACTGTTGAATGTTTTCGGGGACAGCTTGACCTTCTGCTACATAAGTGCTTAGTGTCGGTGGTCACATCTGGTGGATGAAGTTAAAACCCCATCCCTAATATCAGCCAATGTAATGGTCTCTTCCCAGCAAACCAAAATTGGGTTCCCAGAACATTTGTTAGGTCACGGCAAATGTTCTCTTAACACAAAAACTGCCCAGTCGTGGTGATGATTATAGAGTGTTTGCATAAAACATCTGCCAGATGGTGCAAGAACATTCCTAAAACATATTTAATCTGTTCCCAAAAGACAAAAACTGTCCAGTTGCGCGGATGATTCAACCAATGTTTATTTTAGGGTACCAAAAACACTCACCTGGGGCCTCATATATAAATGTTGCCTACAGACAAAATATGGCCCAAAACGCTACTGGATTTTTCTTGCTCAACAGTTTCCAGTGTGTATCAAGGATGGTTCACCACTGAAAGGACATCCAGCCAACATGGAACCTATCTTGTGATGTAACTGTTCACACCTAATGAAATGTTCTGGGAGCCTTTAAAGAACTCAAAGGCTGTTCTGTCAACATTCTTGCACTATCATAGGATTGTTTTATGCACCCTGATACAGACATTATCTGAATGTCAGCACAACTGGACAGTTTTAGTGTTCTGGGAACCATCTCCTGTCATATCCCCACAAAGTTCCAACAACCTAAATAATTGTTTTAGGAACTTTTAAAGAACATTAGGCAAATGTTTTTTTGCAACCTAATAGAGACATTGTAATAATCAGCACATAATCAGTCCTGTGTGGCTCAGTTTGTAGCTCTTGCAACTCCAGGGTTGTGGGTTCGATTCCCACGGGGGACCAGTACGGAGGAGGAAAAGTATGAAATGTACAGTTCCAGTCAAAAGTTTGGACACAGCTACTTAGTCTTTCTTTCTTTTTACTATTTTCTACATTGTAGAATAATAGTTAAGACATCAAAACTATGAAATAACACATGGAATCTTGTAGTAAACAAGTGTTACAGAAATCTAAATATATTTTATATTTTTGATTCTTCAAATTAGACACCATTTGCTTTGATGACAGCTATGCACACACTTGGGCATTCTCTCAACCAGCTTCACTGGAAATGCTTTTCCAACAGTGGAAGGAGTTCCCACATATGCTGAGCACTTGTTAGCTGCTTTTCCTTCACTCTGCAGTCCAACTCATCCCAAACCATCTCAATTGGGTTGAGGTTTGGTGATTGTGGAAGACAGGTCATCTGATGCAGCACTCCATCACTCTCTTTCTTGGTCAAATAGTTCTTATACAGCCTGGAGGTGTGTTGGGTCATTGTCCTGTTGAAAAACAAATGCTAGTCCCACAAAGTGCAAACCAGATGGGATGGCGAATCGCTGCAGAATGCTGTGGTAGCCATGCTGGTTAAGTCTAGTTTAATCACAGACAGTGTCACCACCAAAGCACACCATCACACCTCCTCCTCTATGCTTAATGGTGGGAACCACACATGCAGAGATCATCCGATCACCTACTCTGCATCTCACAAAGAGCTGACGGTTGGAACCAAAAATCTCAAATTTGGACTCATTAGTCCAAAGGACAGATTTCCACCGGTCTAATGTCTCTTCTTCTTATTGGTGTCCTTTAGTAGTGGTTTCTTTGCAGCAATTTGACAACGAAGGCCTGATTCACGCAGTCTCCTCTGAACAGCTGATGTTGAACTCTATGAAAAACTTGAACTCTGTGAAGCATTTATTTGGGCTGCAATCTGAGGTGCAGTTAACTCTAATGAACTTATCCTCTGCAGCAGTGGTAACTCTGGGTCTTCCTTTCCTGTGGCGGTCCTCGTGAGAGCCAGCTTCATCATAGTGCTTGATAGTTTTTGCAACTGCACTTGAAGAAACGTTAAAAGTTCTAGAAATGTTCCGGATTGACTGACCTTCATGTATTCAACTAATGATGGGCTGTCATTTCTCTATGCTTATTTGAGCTGGGGGCTATCTTTTGTATACCCATCTTACCTTGTCACAACATAACTGATTGGCTCAGACGCATTAAGAAGGATAGAAATTCCACAAATCAACTTTTAACAAGGTACACCTGTTAATTGAAATGCATTCCAGGTGAGTACCTCATGAAGCTGGTTGAGATAATTCCAAGAGTGAAAACCTGCAAGGCAAAGGGTGGCTATTTTGAAGAATCTCAAATATAAAATAAATGTAGATATTTTTTAAACACTTTGTTGGTTACTACATGATTCCATGTGATATTTCATAGTTTTGATGTCTTCACTATTATTCTACAATGTAGGAAATAGTAAAAATAAAGAAAAACCTTGAATGAGTAGGTGTGTCCAAGCTTTTGACTGGTACTGTATATAAAGAGGATGAGTAAAGTGATGGTGAACAACCCGGTTACCAATATTTCCCTGGGTTAGTTACAGTTGAAGTCAGAAGTCTACATACACCTAGGTTGGAGTCACTAAAACTCGTTTTTCAACCACCCCACACATTTCTTGTTAACAAACTATTGTTTTGGCAAGTTTGTTAGGACATCTATTTTGTGCATGATACTAGTCATTTTTCCAACAATTGTTTAAAGACAGAATATTTAACTTATAACTCACTGTATCACAATTCCAGTGGGTCAGAAGTTTACATACACTAAATTGACTGTTGTGAAATCTGAGTTTGTATGTATTTGGCTAAGGTGTATGTAAACTTCCGACGTCAACTGTATATCTTGTCATGTCCTAACAATGTTAACACAACCTAATGAAACATTCTGGGAACCTTGTTAAGAACAGACAAAGTGTGTTCTGGGAACGTTCTTGCAACATCAGGTGACTGGACAGTTTTTATGTTTTGGGAACATATCTTTTGTGATGTTCCCACCAGACTGTTTCCCACACCGTAATGAAACATTCTGGGAACCTTTTATAGAACATCAGTCAATTTTTTCAAACAAACTTTTGGGGAAAGTTTCTGTGGTGGTTGTTACAGATGTTGTACATAACATTTTAGTGAATGTTAGAACCTTCCAATGATATTTCATCTAAAACATTTTTGTTAAATAAATATATTAGATCAAAAATGTTCTCCGAATGCTTTTTGGATGTTATCATCCTAATATTAGATTTAAAAAAAGCTTAACTTGAACTTAATTGTTGTCACACACTCTGTCTGGCCTGCTTTTTGTTCCATATTTATACTTAGTATTAAAGTTAAGGAAACTTTTCTAGTGCTAAATTTAGCTTTGGATGATTGATTTGACCATTACAGAAGCAACCTAGATAGCTCACTGGAAGATTCCATGTATTTTTGTGCACAGTCTGAGGCACACACTCTGAAACACATACACACACAGACACCATGACAGAGTGTGTGTTTTATCTCCACAGGGAGACATGGAGTCTGAATCCTCCTGAGGTACGGAACGCCCCGCTGCAGTATGCTGGATGGGGACCTAAGGGCCAACAGCTGGTAAGAGACCCCACACACATGTCTACACCCTCACTGTCTCACTGAAAAAAAACACACATGCACACAAACGCGCTCACACACACACACACACCTCAATTACCAATATGTTCCAGCCTTGAACTTGAAACAAATGTTGATCCAGCATTTTGAAGGTATGACAAAGGGAGAGAGTTGACAGACACCGTGATAAGCCCCTCTATGCTTTCCCTTTCTCCACAGCACCACTTTGGATGTGATGTCAAAATGCTGTTACTATGGTTAAAACAACAACATTGTTGTTTTTGTGGGAAAGGAGAGAGGTCTTCTAAAAAGAGCAGTGTCTCTCACAGCTACAATATCTTTGTTGTTTTCCCTCATTAATACACACTTCCTCATTCACCTCATAACACACAGCACTTTAGACATGACTAATTACAGAACAACAGTAATGGGCTGTATTCCCTTGTGTTTCTCCACTGACTTACCTTTTATTGCAAATCTGTAGGTTTTGTAATTGCTCTTATCATATCATTTGTCTACATTAGGCTACAGACACATTTAGAGGGAGAAAATATTAATATTTGAAGCTGCTACAATATGAGATTTCGTCGTCTGCCAAGTGAGAAAGCGGCTAAATTTGCATATGGTAATATAGTACCTGATTGGTTTATTTTTGTTTTGATGTTTATCTGCGTGTTTGGTTAATGAAGAGCTAGAGCTGTATGGGTGAACTGTCTGAGCCGATGTGTTTACTCTCACCTGATAATACCAGATAGTTATTCGTCTCCCATTTCTGGACGTAATGATTTTGCATATGTAAACCTGTCACAATTGTCAGATTGTCCATTATATGACATTGCATATGAAACGTGTGTTTGGATCCAGTGGTGCTGATTCTTCTGTCATGTAGAGTAATTGCCCATGGCTTAATGATCACAGCAGGATGCTTCTGGTTCCACATCACACACACACACACACACACACACACACACACACACGCACACACACACACACACACACACACACACACACACACACACACACACACACACACACACACACACACACACACACACACACACACACACCCTCACACACACACACACACACACACACACACACACACACACACACACACACACACACACAAGCCTCATGTACAAAGGGTATAGAAAATTAAGAGAGTAAATCAATGTTTGAGAGTTTGTCTGACGGACACAGCTCAGATATAACCCTCTCCCACTGACACAGGGTGAAGTTGAAGGACAGGAGAGGAGAGTGGATTGACAGCAGTAGTCCCCCAGCCCCAGCAGTAGTCTTCTTAATCCCTACTACTCACTATGGTACCATGGGCACAGTGGTGATACACCAGCAGTCCAACATAGCATCAGCAGCTTAACACAGTAATGCCAACCTCCCCACTCCTCACAACCTCCCCACCCCTGTCTGAAGCAGAGGGGTGTTTTGCTTACTACTCTATTTGTAGATGGAGTGGAATATGACCTCTAATGAAATCTGCTTCCTTTTATATCTGCTGTATTCAATGCTTTAAGGCATGTTTTGTCACTCAGTCCAGATTGGGTTGACGTGTCTATTTGTGTGAGTGGAAATGTCTCCAGGCTGAAGGATGGATGGGTGTTTTTAGTACTGAGTGAATGTCACACTGTGATGAAAATTGCCCAGAAGGAGTGTCAGTCTTTTTTCTTTATCTAGTAATTCATTAAGGGTTATACAGTTTTATTATTATAAGGTAGTAATTATGTTTTATCTACTGTAGTAATTATAAGGCAGCCATAGTGTCAAGCTGAAAAGAACGCATTTGAAAGCCTGGCAAGAAGCAAAAGCAAAATCTCTGAAATGTAATGGTACGATGCTGTATTCACTCCAGCGTCATGTCCCTTTTTTACCCAGATCTTTATCTTTGAGAACAACATCTACTACAGAGCAACGGTGGAGAGCAGGACCATTCGCCTGGTGTCCACAGGGAAGGAGGGAGTCATCTTCAACGGCCTGAGTGACTGGCTGTACGAGGGTAGGAGAACTACAAATAGAGCATCACTACTGCATACAGAACTAGAAATACTAGCTGGATAGAGAACGCTTGTTAGTTACACCCCAGTATTGCAGCGGTATTGAAACACAGGGCATGGAATCACAAATAAACCCCTCCATCTATGCTGTACAATGTTTTAAACAAGGATAAGGAATAATACAATCATAACAAAGAATAGAGACCATTTTGTTGCCATTTTAGTAATTTAGGAGACGCTCTAATCCAGTGCGATTTACAGGAGCAATTAGGGTTAAGTGCCTTGCTCAAGGGCGCATCGACATTTTCACCTAGTCAGCTCAGGGATTCAAACCAGTGACCTTTTGGTTTCTGGCCCAAAGCTCTTAACTGCTAAGCTACCTGCTGTTTTTAAGATCAGTTTTTCCCTCTCCTCCAAGACAGCAGGCTATCTATGGGTTGTGTTTGTAAATGATTTCCTTTTAAAGACAAAACATCTGGTTGCATTTCACTATCTTTGTCCCCAGAGCTCCCCTAGCTTGTCTCTGTGTTTAGGCAGTATTCATTAATTCATGTCTGCATCGCTGCAATCTGCAGCTGGCTGTCATCTACACTACTCTGCCTCCATTTGTAATGTGATATTAAATATTTCCTGCTCAATATTGTATGTGAGCTTTCTATAGATCTACCTACTGTATTCATTTTTTCATTCATTTCTTTAACATTTTCCCCCATTTTGATTTGTTTTGTTGGCTGGCTGATGGTTTTAAAACTTTCGATGTAACCCCTTATATAACTTCATTACTGGATGGGATGTGTATGTTTTATAGTGTTTTGACTGAGTTTCATAACAGCAGGCTTAGGTTTAAGGTGAAGGTAGTACCTCCTCTCTCTGCTAGTCGCTGCAGTTCAACCACAGGGCATTCTTGATCCCAAATCAGTTTTTGAGAGGATTATAAAATCATTATAACACACTTGTTTACCCTAAGGTCACTCTATCACTATGTAGGCCCATAGAGTACCACATTATGAGTCATAATACGTATAAAACATAAAGGTCAAACAGGGAAATGGTTCCAATCATTTTTTCACCATTCACTTTGTAAATATCTCGAGGACAAGGTGACTTTTATCATTATATTCGCTTGTATTTACCCCCTAAAAATGAAATGCTAATTAGCTGCTAATGTGGCGATCATAAATAACTACAAATGCCATGATGATCTGGACGAGACTACCAAATCAAGGCAAAATAAGAATGTCTGGATTAACTATCTAATGTTAGCTAAATGTAAAATCAGCAAAAAAAGAAACATCCCTTTTTCATAAATAATCCAAATAACTTCACAGATCTTCATTGTAAAGTGTTTAAACACTGTTTGCCATGCTTGTTCAATGAACCATAAACAATTAAGGAACATGCACCTGTGGAACGGTCATTAAGACACTAACAGTTTACAGACGGTAGGCAATTAAGGTCACAGTTATGAAGACTTAGGACACTGAAGAGGACTTTCTACTGACTCTGGAAAAACACCAGTTACACCAGGAACGCACAATCCCTCCATCAGGGCTCAGACTGTCCGCAATTGGCTAAGAGAGGCTGGACTGAGGGCTTGTAGACCTGTTGTAAGACGGGTCCTCACCAGACATCACCGGCAACAAAATCACCTATAGGCACAAACCCAACGTTGCTGGACCAGACAGGACTGGCAAAAAGTGCAGTCGCTGACGAGTCGCGGTTTTGTCTCACCGATGGTGATGGTCGGATTCGCGTTTACCATCGGAGGAATGAGCGTTACACCGAGGCCTGTACTCTGGAGCGGGATCGATTTGGAGGTGGAGGGTCCGTCATGGTCTGGGTCACAGCATCATTGGACTGAGCTTGTTGTCATTGCAGGCAATCTCGACGCTGTGCATTACAGGGAGGACATCCTCCTCCCTCATGTGGTACCCTTCCTGCAGGCTCATCCTGACATGACCCTGCAGCATGACAATGCCACGAGCCATACTGCTCATTCTGTGCCATGGCCAGGGAAGAGCCCGGATCTCAAATCTGGTGCAGTCCATGGAAGAGCCCGGATCTCAAATCTGGTGCAGTCCATGAGGAGGAGATGCACTGCAGTACTTAATGCAGTTGGTGGCCACACCAGATACTGACTGTTACTTTTGGTTTCGACCCCCCCCCCCCCCCCTCCATTTCTGTTAGTCACATGTCTGTGGAACTTGTTCAAAACTATAGTTTGTTAACAAGACATTTGTGGAGTTTTAATGACTCCAACCTAAGTGTATGTAAACTTCCGACTTCAACTGTATCCTCCAAACACCGGCTTCAAGGGCATTATCACTTTTATACAATGGGTAACCAACATATTAAAATAATGATTTACATATTTTCAATAAAACTGTTATTTTGATTAATTTATTCATACTATTTCATCCTTCCACAAGATATAGTCCCGACACAAATCTAGGGTTGCTACCAAAGCCGACTGGTCGTTGGTTGTATTGGTTTGGTTGCCAGAGACGCGACCCTGTCATTTTGGGTCTGACAAGTCTTTTTGTTCTATATCTATGGATGTGACCCAGTCATTCATTCTAAATGTTCCATTGCCATACTGGCTGGCAACGTTCTTCCGATCAGGAAGGAGACACGTTCTGTCTCATTGGGGCAGTCCGTCAGACTGCCAGATGGTGAAACGTGATTCATCACTGTTTCTGCTGCTCCAGAGTCCAATAGCGGCGAGCTTTAAACCACTCCAACCGACGCTTGGCATTGTGCATGGTGATCTTAGGCTTGTGTGCGGCTGTTCGGCCATGGAAAGTCATTTAATGAAGCTCCCGGCAAACAGTTCATGTGCTGACATTGTTTCCAGAGGCAGTTTGCAACACTCACTACTGAGGTACAACCAAGGACTGACAATATATACGTGCAACATGCTTCAGCACTCGGCGGTCCCGTTCTGTGAGCTTGTCTGGCCTACCACTTCGCAGCTGGGCCGTTGTTGCTCTGAGAAGTTTCTACTTAAGTGATAATGCCAAAGAAGGTGTTTGGAAGACATATTGGCACGGGTGTTGTTGGCAAACCGTGCCAACATACAGTTGAAGTCGGAAGTTTACATACACCTTAGTCAAATACATTTAAAGTTTTTTCACAATTCCTAACATTTAATCCCAGTAAGAATTCCCTGTTTTAGGTCAGTTAGCATCACCACTTCATTTTAAGAATGTGAAATGTCAGAATAATAGCAGAGAGAATGATTTATTTCAGCTTTTATTTATTTCATCACATTCCCAGTGGGTCAGACGTTGACATACGCTCAATTAGTATTTGGTAGCATTGCCTTCAAATTGTTTAACTTTGGTCAAATGTTTCGGGTAGCCTTCAATAAGCTTCCCACAATAAATTGGGTTAATTTTGGCCCATTCCTCCTGACAAAGCTGGTGTAACTGAGTCAGGTTTGTAGGCCTCCTTGCTCGCACAGGCTTTTTCAGTTCTACCCACAAATTCTCTATGGAATTGAGGTCAGGGATTTGTACTTCACAACTTTGGAAGTATGCTTTGGGTCATTGTCCATTTGGAAGACCCATTTGCAACCAAGCTTTAACTTCCTGACTGATGTCTTGAAATGTTGCTTCAATATATCCACATAATTTTCCTTCCTCATGTAGCCATCTATTTGTGAAGTGCACCAGTCCCTCCTGCAGCAAAGCACCCCCACAACATGATGCTGCCAACCCCGTGCTTCACGGTTGGGATGATGTTCTTCGGCTTGCAAGCCTCCCCCTTTTTCCTCCAAACATAACGATGGTCATTATGACCAGTTCTATTTTTGTTTCATCAGACCAGAGGACATTTCTCCAAAAAGTACAATTTTTGTTCCCATGTGCAGTTGAAAACCATAGTCTGGCTTTCTTATGGTGGTTTTGGAGCAGTGGCTTCTTTCTTGCTGAGCGGCCTTTCAGGTTCTGTCGATGTAGGACTCGTTTTACTGTGGATGTAGATACTTGTACCTCTTTCCTCCAGCATCTTCACAAGGTCCTTTGCTGTTGTTCTGGGATTGATTTGCACTTCTCACACCAAATTCATCTCTAGATGCATAGGGCCAACTGTAAAGTTTGGTGCAGGAGGAATAATGGTCTGGTTCGGGCTAGGCCCCTTAGTTCCAGTGAAGGGAAATCTTAACACTACAGCATACATTGACATTCTAGATGATTCTGTGCTTCCAGCTTTGTTGTAACAGTTTGGGGAAGGCCCTTTCTTGTTTCAGCTTGACAATGCAACCGTGCACAAAGCGAGGTCCATACAGAAATGGTTTGTCGATCGGTGTGGAAGACTTGACTGGCCTGCACAGAGCCAACTTCAACCCCATCGAACACCTTTGGGATGAAATGGAACGCCAACTGCGAGCCAGGCCTAATTGCCCAACATCAGTGTCGAACTGCCTGACCTCACTAATGTTCTTGTTGCTGAATGGAGGCAAGTCCCTGCAGCAATGTTCCAACATCTAGTGGAAAGCCTTCCCAGAAGAGTGGAAGCTGTTATAGCAGCAAAGTAGGACCAACTCCATATTAATGCCCATGATTTTGGAATGAGATGTTCGACAAGCAGGTGTCCACATACTTTTGTATGCATGTAGTGTAGTTGCATAATATTTGTATGCCACTAGTGTTATACAGTGACTCTTGAACTGCAGAACCTGATTTATGTTTGAATGTTGTACATTTGATCAATTGTGTTCATGCAGGGCTACCTTGACAAAGAGGCATTGGTCTCAACGGGACTCCCTGTTAAAATAAAGGTGAAATAAATCAAGTAAAATAACATCTCAGAGCAACATCATCAGACTGGTGTGTGTGTGTGAGTGTGTGTCCCTCTCCCTGTCTTACCAGAGCAGAATGATTGGTGTGAGTGTGGTGTAGTATAGTAATGAGACAGGTTTATCTTCCAGCCATGCAGGACAGGAGTGATTGTCACGCAGAGCAGAGAGAGTGTCAGAGCAGAGAGAGTGTCAGAGCAGAGAGAGTGTCAGAGCAGAGAGAGTGTCAGAGCAGAGAGGGTGTCAGAGCAGAGAGAGTGTCAGAGCAGAGAGAGTGTCAGAGCAGAGAGATTGTCACACAAAACTGACAGCGCAGGGCATGGATCTCATTTCAACACCCCAGTGCCGATTTATCACCCCAGACGTGTCGCGACAGGAAACGAGAAGCTGTCTGTCTGTCTATGGGGTTATGTATTGGAATAGGAAGTGTGTTATTGATGGGTGATGTGGAGATATGTGCACTGGATCGAAGCAACACGTTCCTTTGATGGGCATTAGGCTACTGTGCATAGTAAGCATAATACTGTATTTTCACATTCAGTATATACAGTGTCTACACACACACTGACAGGTATTCATATAACACTTTAGCTTTTATAATAAACTAATGTCTTTACAGTTTACTTATTAGTTTCTAGAGCACAAAATGTGCTTCAAAAGTAGCTTGAATTCATATAGGCCCAATATAGGCTGTATTTCAATTAAAAACATCTTGTTTTTTGGTGCTCCACATTTTCAAAGTGGAAGAAAACATATAGACATTTTTCTAGTAGACCATCTGTCTCTCCTTGAGGGCTGTGGAGATCTGGGTCATGGTCCTCATGCTGTCACCATGACCACACTGAGACTGATATAATACAGTAAGTAACCAGACCCACTGAACTCAGAACTCCTTCACCAAAGCTCTGAAATGCCAGGCCAGTTTCAGCAATATTTCCTCCCATTGATTATCAGTGGGTCAGCAGAGAGCACAGCTCTTTCAGATCACCTATACCCTGCTTCGACTCCTCATACAGATGGTATTTTGCTATGCATCAATAGATTATGTTGGATATATGCTGTCATACTGTACTGAAGATTGTGTTGAACATTGTCCTTGAGAGCATTCAATCAGTTATTTAATGATCCGTATCTCATCCCTAGAGAGGCGAACGACGAGTCAACATGTTTGTCAAATCATCGTACACCGCTCTCCCACACAATCTCTGTATGCTGGTCTTCATCGTCCTTCATAGACCATCCTCATCCTCTGTCAACTGAAGTTGAGTCATATTGTGTATGTCTCAGGGAAAGGCTGCTGTTTGTACGATTCCTTTGATAGGAAGCTTTCCTGGAAGGTCTGTGCTTCCACCTGGTGGGCTTTTGTGGATTATATTTGACTGGGCATATAACTCCATTCATTTAATTACTTATCTTGTCCTTTTCTTTACCTCTGTTTTCAAATGACCTTCTGACATGCACTCTCCACACCTGATGGATGATAAAGAAATACATTGACCCAGAACATAATCTGGCATTCTACATCCCTCTGTATCTCTGTCGGTAACCCTGCAACATATTTCATCAATAGCTATGAGTAATGGACCTCCACCCCAGTGACAGTACAGTAAATGGGTGCCATAAATCAGAGACAGACCACAACACATCTGCTCCATCAGCATCTGTTTACTGTGTTGTGTGGTGGAAATAACCTTTATCAGCACACACAGCTAATGAAGTGACTCTGGGATATGATGACATACAGTTGAAGTCGGAAATGTACATACATCTTAGCCAAATACATTTAAACTCAGTTTTTCACAATTCCTGATATTTAATCCTAGTAAAAATTACCTGTCTTAGGTCAGTTAGGATCACCACTTTATTTTAAGAATTTGAAATGTCAGAATAATAGTAGAGAGAATAATTTATTTCAGCTTTTATTTCTTTCATCACATTCCCAGTGGGTCAGAAGTTTCCATACACTTAATTAGTATTTGGTAGCATTGCCTTTAAATTGTTTAACTTGGGTCAAACGTTTAGGGTAGCCTTCCACAAGCTTCTCACAATAAGTTGGGTGAATTTTGGCCCATTCCTCCTGACAGAGCTGGTGTAACTGAATCAGGTTTGTAGGCCTCCTTGCTCGCACAGGCTTTTTCAGTTCTGCCCACAAATGTTCTATAGGATTGAGGTCAGGGCTTTGTGATGGCCACTCCAATTGTTGTCAATTGACTTTGTTGTCCTTAAGCCATTTTGCTACAACTTTGGATGTATGCTTGGGGGCATTGTCCATTTGGAAGACCCATTTGTGACCAATCTTTAACTTCCTGACTCAGGTCTTGAGATGTTGCTTCAATATATCCACATACTTTTCCTTCCACATGATGTCATCTATTTTGTGAAGTGCACCAGTCCCTCCTGCAGCAAAGCACCCCCACAATATGATGCTGCCACCCCTGTGCTTCATGGTTGAAATGTTGTTCTTCGGTCTGTAAACAATTGTTGGAAAAATGACTTGTGTCATACACAAAGTAGATGTTCTAACCGACTTGCCAAAACTATAGTTTGTTAACAAGAAGATTGTGGAGTGGTTGAAAGACAAGTTTTAATGACTCCAACCTAAGTGTATGTAAACATCCGACTTCAACTGTATATACTGAACAAGAAAATAAATGCAACATGTAAAGTGTTGTTCTCATGTTTCATGAGGTGAAATAAAAGATCCCAGAAATGTTCCATACGCACAAAAAGCATATTTATCTAACATGTCCTCACCAGGGTCTTGACCTGACTGCAGTTTGACGTCGTAACCGACTTCAGTGGTAAAATGCTCACCTTTGATGGCCACTGGCACACTGGAGAAGTGTGCTCTTCACCGATGAGTCCCGGTTTCAACTGTACCGGGCAGATGGCGTTGTGTGGGCAAGTGGTTTGCTGATGTGAACAGAGTGCACCATGGTGGTGGTGGGGTTATGGTATGGGCAGGCATAAGCTATGGACAACAAACACAATTGCATTTTAGGGGGGGACCAACGATGGCAATTTGAATGCACAGAGATACTGCAACTTTTTACAGCCATTGAAGAGGAGTGGGACAACATTCCACAGGCCACAATCAACAGCCTGATCAACTCTACGTGAAGGAGAGGTGTCGCGCTGCATGAGGTGAATGGTCGTCACACCAGATATTGACTGGTTTTCCGATCCACACCCCTACCTTTTTTTAAGGTATCTGTGACCTACAGATGCATATCTATATTCCCAGTCATGGGAAATCCATAGATTAGGGCCTAATGAATCCATTTCAATTGACTGATTTCCTTATATGAACTGTAACTAAAATCTTTGAAATGGTTGCATGTTGCATTTACATTTTGTTCAGTGTACATCGTATCAGTAAACAACAGACTATTAGCTTTATTATTAATCTTATAACTATCTTGGAAACCTTATAGCCTTAAAGCCTGCCTTGAAGATGTATCACCATATTTTTTATACAGTGTGATACAGTAGTTCATTGTTTATGGGGTTTGTTGTTTCAGAGGAGATCCTTCAGACCCACATAGCCCATTGGTGGTCTCCAGATGGTCTCAGACTGTCCTACGCCACCATCAACGACACCCTGGTGCCCAAGATGGAGGTCCCTATTTTCACTGGCGCCCCATATCCAATAGGGCTGGAGTACCATTACCCCAAGGTAAATCCCAGAGACAGCCTCTTGTCTATATCCATCAACGACACCCTGGTGCCCAAGATGGAGGTCCCTATTTTCACTGGCGCCCCATATCCAATAGGGCTGGAGTATCATTACCCCAAGGTAAATCCCAGAGACAGCCTCTTGTCTATATTCTCTGTCCTCTTTGTCCTACACTGCCCTGACGTTTTTGGGTGAGTGGTATTGAATGAGAACCAATTGTTGTGCAGATCGTCTCTGGTTCAAACCCAGGTCAGAACAGAAAAGGGATAAACTCTTCAACAGAGTTGTGTGGATCTGACAGTTGACACCACACAGACAAAAAGGATCCATGTAGATACCGTATATAACCCACTGAATGATATGATTTCTGGCGTAACCTGTCTCTGCCCCTGCAGGCTGGGGAGGAGAACCCTGTAGTACACCTGTCTGTAGTGAGTTTGAACGGCCCCCTTCACACGGTGGAGATGAAGAAACCAGACGACCCCAGGATAGGGTAAGTGTCTCACTGACTGAATGACACAGTAGCACGGTTCAAGATAATCTTTATTATGCCATAGGGCAGGGATCATCAACTAGATTCAGCCGCGGGACAATTAGTTTCTTTAGCGCATGGTCAGGAGCCGGAACAAAATGACAAATCATTTGTAGACTGCAAATTGACTGCAAGAAGCACAGAAATAACTTTTGACTAAAACATAATCATTTCAAATCTTGCTTACATTTGTATACGATCACATATACATTATCTCTCTATTATGCGTGGGAATACTTTGGAACACATTTCCAAAATTAAAATCACTTGGAGATGATTTCCTGGTGTTTTTACAGTCTTTTATATCCAACTATATATACACAGTACCAGTCAAAAGTTTGGACACACCTACTCAATCAAGGGTTTTTCTTTATTTTTTTTATTTGACTATTTTCGACATCGTAGAATAATAGTGAAGACATCAAAACTATAAAATAACACATATGGAATCATGTAGTAACCCAAAAAGTGTTAAACAAATCAAAATCTATTTTATATTTGAGATTCTTCAAAGTAGCCACCCTTTGCACATTCTTGGCATTCTCTCATCCTCTCATTTAAATTAACAGGTGTACCTTGTTAAAAGTTCATTTGTGACATTTCTTCTCTTCCCTTAATGCGTTTGAGTCAATTAGTTGTGTTGTAACAAGGTAGGAGTGGTATTGTCACGCCCTGACCTTAGTATTCTTTGTTTTCTTTATTATTTTGGTTAGGTCAGGGTGTGACATGGGTGATGTATGTGTTTTTGGCCCTGTCTAGGGGTTTTGTATGTCTATCAGTGTTCACTAGTCTAGGTTTTATGTATGTCTATGGTTGCCTAGATTGGTTCTCAATTAGAGGCAGCTGTTTATTGTTGTCCCATATTTAGGCAGCCATATTCCTTGGGTATTTCGTGGGTTATTGTCTGTGTCTGCACTTATCATATATAGCTTCACGTTCGGTTTGTTGTTTTGTAAGTTTGTTTGTGTTCTTCGTTTCATTAAATAAGAAGATGTATTCATCTCACCTTGGTCTCATCCATACAACGAACGTGACAGAATAACCCACCAAACAAGGACCAAGCAGCGTGATAAAGAGGAACAGCGATTAATGGGGAAATGGACCTGGGAGGAAATACTGGATGGAGCAGGACCCTGGACACAGCCGGGGGAGTATTGCTGTCCAAAGGAGGAGTTAGAGGCAGCAAAAGCTGAGCGGCGATACTACGAGGAGAAGTACCGAGGGGAAAGGACCCTGCCATGGAAGCAGGTGGAGAAAGCACAGGAGGAACGGCGACGTTATGAGGGTACACGGCTAGCACGGAGGCCCGAGAGACATACCAATATTTTTTTGGGGGTGGGGGGTACATGAGGAGATTGTCTGAATCAGGTCGGAGACCTAAGCCAACTCCTCATGCTTACCGTGGGGAGCGTGTTACTGGTCTGGCACCCCGTTATGCGGTGGAACGCACGGTGTCACCAGTGGGCATCCAGTGGGCATCCAGCCAGGAAGGAGGGTGCCGGCTCAGTGCTCCTGGTCTCCAGTATACCTCCATGGACCAGGATATCCTGCGCCGGCTCTGCGTACTGTGAGTCTGCACAGCCCTGTGCGTCCTGTGCCAGCGCCCTGTATAAGTATAAACATCCAGCCAGGACGGGTTGTGTCAGCTCTACACTCCAGACCTCCAGTACGCTTCCACAGCCCAGTACGTCCTGTGCCTGCTCCCGCACTCGCCCTGAGGTGCGTGTCCTCATCCCGGTACCACCAGTGCCGGCACCACGCACCAGGCCTATAGTGTGCCTCGGCAGTCCAGAGCGTCCGACGACAGTACCCAGTCCAGAGTGTCCGGCGGGGGGGGGGGGGGGGGGGGTACTGTCACGCCCTGACCTTAGCATTCTTTGTTTTCTTTGTTGATGTATGTGTTTTTGTTCCTGTCTAGGGGTTTTGTATGTCTATGGGTGTTACTAGTCTAGGTGTTATGTATGTCTATGGTTGACTAGATTGGTTCTCAATTAGAGGCAGCTGTTTATCGTTGTCTCTGATTGGGAACCATATTTAGGCAGCCATATTCCTTGGGTATTTCGTGGGTTATTGTCTATGTGTTAGTTGCCTGTGTCTGCACATCATATATAGCTTCACATTCATTTTGTTGTTTTGTAAGTTTGTTTAAGTGTTCTTCGTTTCATTAAATAAGAAGATGTATTAATCTCACGCTGCGCCTTGGTCTCATCCATACAACGAACGTGACAGGTATACAGAAGATAGCCCTATTTGGTAAAATACCAAGTCCGTATTATGGCAAGAACAGCTCAAATAAGCAAAGAGAAACGACAGTCCATCATTACTGTAAGACATGAAGGTCAGTCAATCAGGAAAATGTCAAGAACTTTGAAAGTTTCTTCAAGTGCAGATGCAAAAACCATCAAGCGCAATGATGAAACTTGCTCTCATGAGGACCGCCACAGGAAAGGAAGACCCAGAGTTACCTCTGCTACAGAGGATAAATTCATTAGAGTTAACTGCACCTCAAATTGCAGCACAAATAAATGCTTCACAGAGTTCACGTATCAGACACATAATGGACACCAATAATAAGAAGAGACTTGCTTGGGCCAAGGAACACGAGGAATGGACATTAGACCGTTTGAAATCTGTCCTTTGGTCTGATGAGTCCAAATTTGCAATTTTTGTTTCCAACCGCCATGTCTTTGTGAGACACAGAGTAGGTGAACGAATGATCTCTGCATGTGTGGTTCCCAACGTGAAGCATGGAGGAGGTGGTGTGGGTGTGCTTTGCTGGTGACAGTGTCTGATTTATTTAGAATTCAATGCACACCTAACCCTGCATGGCTACCACAACATTCTGCAGCAATACGCCATCGCATCTGGTTTGCTCTTAGTGGGACTATCAAATGTCTTTCAACAGGACATAACACAGTGGATGCACTTGAGCTCAATTTCGAGTCTCATAGCAAAGGGTCTGAATACTTATGTAAATAAGATATTTTTAATACATTTGCAAACCTTTCTAAACCTATTTTCTTTTTTTTCATTATGGGTTATTGTGTGAAGATTGAGGATTTTTTTATTTCATCCATTTTAGGCTGTAACGTAACAAAATATGGAAAAAGTCTAATGTTCTGAATTCTTTCTGAAGGCACTGTATGGGTGGAGTTCAGATAATCATTTGATTATAATGATTTAGATGCACTATTGTAAAGTGGCTGTTCCACTGGATGTCTTAAGGTGAACGCACCAATTTGTAAGTCGCTCTGGATAAGAGCGTCTGCTAAATGACTTAAATGTAAATGTAAATGTAATGACCCAAAACACACCTCCAGGGTGTTGGGCTATTTGACCAAGAAGAGTGATGGAGTGCTGCATCAGATGGGGCAGCAGGTAACCTAGTGGTTAGAGCGTTGGGCCAGTAACCGAAAGGTTGGTGGATCGAATCCCCGAGCTGACAAGGTAAAAATCTGTTGTTCTGCCCCTGAACAAGGCAGTTAACCCACTGTTCCTAGGCTGTCATTGTAAGTAAGAATTTGTTATTTTAACTCACTTGCCTAGTTAAATAAAGGTTAAATAAAAAAATAAGCTGGCCTCCACAATCACCCAACCTCAACCCAATTGAGATGGTTCGGAATGAGTTGGACTGCAGAGTGAAGGAAAGAGAGATTGCCAAGAGTGTGCAAAGCTGTCAACAAGTCAAAGGGTGGCTACTTTGAAGAATCTCAAATATAAAAATCTATTTTGATTTGTTTAACACTTTTTTGGCTACTACATGATTCCTTCCATAAGTGTTATTTCATAGTAGAAATGTAGAAAATAGTAAAGATAAAGATTCTTGTTTTTAAATGAGTAGTTGTGTCTATGTACAGTGGGGCAAAAAAGTATTTAGTCAGCCACCAATTGTGCAAGTTCTCCCACTTAAAAATATGAGAGAGGCCTGTAATTTTCATCATAGGTATACCTCAACTATGACAGACAAAATGAGAAAAGAAATCCAGAAAATCACATTGTAGGAATTTTTATGAATTTATTTGCAAATGATGCCGGAAAATAAGTATTTGGTCAATAACAAAAGTTTATCTCAATACTTTGTTATATACCCTTTGTTGGCAATGACAGAGGTCAAACGTTTTCTGTAAGTCTTCACAAGGTTTTCACACACTGTTGCTGGTATTTTGGCCCATTCCTCCATGCAGATCTCCTCTAGAGCAGTGATGTTTTGGGGCTGTTGCTGGGAAACACGGACTTTCAACTCCCTCCAAAGATTTTCTATGGGGTTGAGATCTGGAGACTGGCTAGGCCACTCCAGGACCTTGAAATGCTTCTTACAAAGCCACTCCTTCGTTGCCCGGGCGGTGTGTTTTGGATCATTGTCATGCTGAAAGACCCAGCCACGTTTCATCTTCAATGCCCTTGCTGATGGAAGGAGGTTTTCACTCAAAATCTCACGATACATGGCCCCATTCATTCTTTCCTTTACACGGATCAGTCGTCCTGGTCCCTTTGCAGAAAAACAGCCCCAAAGCATGATGTTTCCACCCCCATGCTTCACAGTAGGTATGGTGTTATTTGGATGCAACTCAGCATTCTTTGTCCTCCAAACACGACGAGTTGAGTTTTTACCAAAAAGTTATATTTTGGTTTCATCTGACCATATGACATTCTCCCAATCTTCTTCTGGATCATCCAAATGCTCTCTAGCAAACTTTAGACGGGCCTGGACATGTACTGGCTTAAGCAGGGGGACACGTCTGGCACTGCAGGATTTGAGTCCCTGGCGGCGTAGTGTGTTACTGATGGTAGACTTTGTTACTTTGGTCCCAGCTCTCTGCAGGTCATTCACTAGTTCCCCCGTGTGGTTCTGGGATTTTTGGTCTCCGTTCTTGTGATCATTTTGACCCCACGGGGTGAGATCTTGCGTGGAGCCCCAGATCGAGAGAGATTATCAGTGGTCTTGTATGTCTTCCATTTCCTAATAATTGCTCCCACAGTTGATTTCTTCAAACCAAGCTGCTTACCTATTGCAGATTCCGTCTTCCCAGCCTGGTGCAGGTTTTTTTCTCATTTTGTCTGTCATAGTTGAAGTGTACCTATGATGGAAATTACAGGCTTCTCTCATCTTTTTAAGTGGGAGAACAATTGGTGGCTGATTAAATACTTTTTTGCCCCACTGTATGTGTATTTATGTGTGTCTAATATATATATATATATATATACAGTGCCTTGCGAAAGTATTCGGCCCCTTGAACTTTGCGACCTTTTGCCACATTTCAGGCTTCAAACATAAAGATATAAAACTGTATTTTTTTGTGAAGAATCAACAACAAGTGGGACACAATCATGAAGTGGAACGACATTTATTGGATATTTCAAACTTTTTTAACAAATCAAAAACTGAAAAATTGGGCGTGCAAAATTATTCAGCCCCCTTAAGTTAATACTTTGTAGCACCACCTTTTGCTGCGATTACAGCTGTAAGTCGCGCTTAATTTTGCACGCCCAATTTTTCTGTTTTTGATTTGTTAAAAAAGTTTGAAATATCCAATAAATGTCGTTCCACTTCATGATTGTGTCCCACTTGTTGTTGATTCTTCACAAAAAAATACAGTTTTATATCTTTATGTTTGAAGCCTGAAATGTGGCAAAAGGTCGCAAAGTTCAAGGGGGCCGAATACTTTCGCAAGGCACTGTATATATATATATACATATACACGTGTGTGTGTGTGTGTGTGTGTGTGTGTATGCATGGAGTATATGTATACATGTGTATAAATGTTTTTTTTAACTTGGTGGGGGCATATAAAATCACCTGCTGGCCAAATTTGGACTACGGGCCATATTCATCATGGAATAAGCTTGCATCATAATGTATACCGCATTAACCATGGCAATTCTGAAACAATAGGAAATGAATTTACCTAAACTTGTAACTCATCCCATTGTGTTATTTTTGTAGAATGGAATATTACATCACAATGGTTATGTGGGCCACCACCACCAAGCTGGCAGTCAACTGGCTGAACAGAGCCCAGAACAACTCCATATTGACACTGTGTGAGGCCACCACAGGAGTCTGCACTAAGGTGAAACTCTCTCTCTCTCTCTCACACACACACACACACACACACACACACACACACACACACACACACACACACACACACACACACACATGAACACACACACACACTCACAAGAACACACACACTCACAAGAACACAAACATACACTCACATGCACACGCATGCATGCATGCCACCCTCTTACACTGGCCCTAGCCCTTACTTGCTATCTCATACTTTTCCAGAAACATGAGGATGAAAGTGATAGCTGGCTACACAAACAGGTAAGTGATATGAACAGTAAAAGCATTTTATAACATTTATCACTCACAACACACATAAAAAACAACCCATACATTACAGTCAACACTTACAGAAGAAGGGGAGGCGGTTGGAGGGACAGAAGTGCATTTTACCGATTTAGTTGTCTCATGTACTCAGACTCACTCCTCCTTTCTCTCCCTACTGTAGAACGAAGCGCCACTCTTCTCCCATGATGGATACAAGTTCTTCTTTACCAGAGCTATACCTCAGGGTGGGAGGGGCAAGTTCTTCCATATCTCCATGTCAACCTCCCAGGTAGAACAACACTGTCCTCCTTCCTGGAGTTATGTCCACTACCATTCAAATGTTTGGGGTCACTTAGAAATGTCCTTGTTTTTGAAAGAATAGCTCATTTTTTGTCCAAATAACATAAAATTGATCAGAAATGTTGTAAATGACTATTGTAGCTGGAAACGGCAGATTTTTTATGGAATATCTACATAGGCGTACAGAGGCCCATTATCAGCAACCATCACTGCTGTGTTCCAATGGCACATTGTGTTAGCTAATCCAAGTTTATCATTTTAAAAGGCTAATTGATCATTAGAAAACCCTTTCACAATTATGTTAGCAACTGAAAACTGTTGTTCTGATTAAAGAAGCAATAAAACTGTCCTTCTTTAAAGTAGTTGAGTATCTGGAGCATCAGCATTTGTGGGTTCGATTACAGGCTCAAAATGGCTAGAAACAAAGACCTTTCTTCTGAAACTCGTCAGTCTATTCTTGTTCTGAGAAATGAAGGCTATTCATTGTGAGACATTGCCAAGAAACTGAACATTTTGTACAATGCTGGGTACTACTCCCTTCACAGAACAGTGCAAACTGGCTCTAACCAGAATAGAAACTGAGCAAGAGGATAAGTACATTAGAGTGTCTAGTTTGAGAAACAGACACCTCACAAGTCCTCAACTGGCAGCTTCATTAAATAGTACCCTCAAAACACCCGTCTCGACGTCAACAGTGAAGTTGCGACTCCATGATGGTGGTCTTCTCGGCAGAGTTGCAAAGAAAAAGCTGTATCTCAGACTGGTAAATAAAATATTAAGATGGGCAAAAGAACACAGATGCAAGATCACGGTTGAACCAGGGGCTGAACTTGTTTTTAATTCTCGTTTTCATTATGGGGCCTTGTTTGATAACAATACCACTGAGAAAAAAAATGGAAAAAAAGAAGGGCGTCTTCCAAGCGTCTTCGACAGAGAAGATCAAGATGTTTCTATACCAATTTACAGAGTCCAAGTCATGAAGGATGGCTTGCTCATTAAAGTTTTTTTGCCGAGCGTCTATGACAAATCAGGATATGTAATTTCACTGAGCAGCCATTACGAACACAGGCTGTAAAACAGTGATCACTAAGGTCATTACAGAAAACACCAGACTGATACCTATCAGGATTATTTGTGAGGATAACATCGAGGAAAGTAGCCTTTTCTGGGTGTTTGGAGTCATACCTTGTGGGATTGGTAATAATCTGAGAAAGATTTAGGGAGTCCCATTGCTTTAGGACTTGGTCAGGTGGTTTAAACATGTCCCAGTTTAGGTCACCCAACAGGACTTAGTGTAAGGGGCCAGGAGAGAGCTAAGGGCAGGTAGGGTACAGCAACAGTAGATGGGCCAGGGTGGACATGCACATTTCCCGATATCATCAACAGTAATACAATCAAGGCACGGCAGAGGACAGGGAGAGCTCTGCGAGAGGTGGTTATAAGGAGGCCAAAAGTCTGTGTAACCAATAGAGTGTTAGTCCTGACTGTGGGAACAAACATAGTATGTAGCACGGTTGGGTAAATAAGAAAGCTCATAGTCAACAAAGCATACAGGAGTCATGAGGCAAATAGTACAATGCACAATAAAAAATACATAATGACTTGGGGCTAGCCATTGTAAGTTCAGTCACTCTCCCCAATGGTGCCTGTGTGCTGGAGGTGAACGAAAGCTCGGGAGAGAGAGGGGAGTGTCTGTACCAGACAGGGAGAGACAAGACAGGGCAGATGGTGAACAGATCGAAAGCTCGGGAGAGAGAGGGGAGTGTCTGTACCAGACAGGGAGAGACAGGCCAGGGCAGACGGTGAACAGAGAGGGGAGTGTCTGTACCAGACAGGGAGAGACAGGCCAGGGCCGATGGTGAACAGAGAGAGGGGAGTGTCTGTACCAGACAGGGAGAGACAGGCCAGGGCAGACTGTGAACAGAGAGGGGAGTGTCTGTACCAGACAGGGAGAGACAGGCCAGGGCAGACGGTGAACAGAGAGGGGAGTGTCTGTACCAGACAGGGAGAGACAGGCCAGGGCAGACGGTGAACAGAGAGGGGTGAGGGAGTGTGGTGGGGGTACCTGTACCAGACAGGGAGAGACAAGACAGGGCAGACGGTGAACAGATCGCCAGGTGGACCCCAGCAGCAGGCAACAGGAGTAGGTATTACACCCACTTGGGAAAAGCTTTTATTTCTGGAGGCAGATTTCTTGTGGAAAATGCCAGTGGGTGGTCTCTGAACAGCGGGAGGGCTTCAAAAGCCTCTGGATTTGGGTGGGGTAGCCTGCGAGATTCCTGCCATTTGTTGGGATCAAAGGCTTCGACAACTCAGATTATTGAAGTTGTATCTGGTCTGTTTCAGTTCCAGGTTGGATGGTGTCCTCAGGTCTCTGCTGTTTGTTTGCCAGAGCCAACTGTAGCCAACTGTTCTTTAACCTGTAGTTGTCATGTTGACATGTATTGTTCCATTCCAGCCCAACACCAGCACAGACACTCTGCAGTGCCTGACATCAGGAGACTGGGACGTTACTCAGATACTAGCTTACAGCCAAGACAAGCAGCTCATGTAAGTCTCTCCACCCATACATTACAGTAACGTGACCAAATAGTACCACTATGATTCCTAAATACATATAATTTGTTATCACTTATAGTTGATCAAATGTTACCATGGGAATTTGACTTACCTTCTCTTGTTCAGGTAATAGTCTTCGAACTCCAAACTGATCTTCATCACAATGTTTTACAGATACTTTTTGAGCACAGAGGATGATCCAAAACGACGACACCTCTACAGGTATAGTTAGAGGGTTTATTCTGTGAGAGATTACTATGTAATTGTTTTTATCTAACAGGGTATAATCAATCAATCAAATGTATTTATAAAGCCCTTTTTACATCAGCCGATGTCACAAAGTGCTATACAGAAACCCAACATAAAACCCCAAACAGCAAGTAATGCAGATCTAGAAGCACGGTTGCTAGGAAAAACTCCCTGGGAAGGCAGGAACCTAGGAAGAAACCTAGAAAGAAACCTAGAACCAGGCTCTGAGGGGTGTCCAGTCCTCTTCTGGCTGTGCTGGTGGTGATTATAACAGTACATGGCCAAGATGTTCATAGATGACCAGCAGGGTCAAATAATAATAATCACAGTGGTTGTTGAGGGTGCAACAGGTCAGCACCTCAGGAGTAAATGTCAGTTAGGCTTTTCATAGCCGATCATTCAGAGTTAGAGACAGCAGGTGAGGTAGAGAGAGGGAGTCGAAAACAACAGGTCCGGGACAAGGTAGCACGTCCGGTGAACAGGTCAGGGTTCCATAGCCGCAGGCAGAAGAGTTGATACTGGAGCAGCAGCAGGTGGATTGGGGACCGCAAGGAGTCATCAGCCCAGGTAGTCCTGAGGCATGGTCCCAGGGCTCAGGGAGGGAGGGAGGGAGGGAGGGAGGGAGGGAGAACTTCACACAGGACACCAGATAAGACAGCAGAAATACTCCAGATAATGCTAATAGCGTGGTTTACTGTATCTATCCTATATCAGTGCGGACACTAAAGGCCCGTTCAACCGCCGCTGTCTGTCATGCGAGTTCAAGTGTGGCTATGTGGAGGGCTCCTTCAGCCACAACATTCAGTACTTCCTGCTTAACTGTAAAGGTGAGTGCTCCTGACCTTGAATCCTGAACACTAAGCAGTAAATGTTGCACTTTCCTGAATCAGTAGATTTTTGTAATACATAAATAAATTGAAGTCTTTGGCTATGCTGCTGAGGTTTTAGTGGGGTGTTTAGTGTCAAATATATAAAATAAATAAAACATATGAGTCAAAATATTAAATTGAATTAATGTTCAATGCTATGGCAAAAGGTTATATTGAATCTGACTGCAGTACACCACTAACCACTGTTTCTACTTGCCAATCAGATGTAGCTCAATGTGAACTGCCAGCCACGAAATGTGAACTGCCAGCCTGCATCCTATAGTGTTCCTGCTGTATCAAGCTACAGTAGTTGGCATAGTATGTCCTGCCCTGCTTCCTGTGTGTCAGACAGGTTCTGTCTGAAATGAGAGCAGGGCCCAGGGAGGGTCAGATGAGGACGGGCTCAGCGCTGCATGGCCTTTTTTATGTCTGTGTTCTCATTCTCTCTGAGAACGTTAATCATCGTTCCCTCCTACCGGTGCAGTTGCCATGGCAGCTGATTTGTTTAGAGGGTCCGCTTTGGAGAGGATAAAGGGCTACAACCTTTTCATTAATTTGATGTTGTGAGTGGAGAGCAGCCCTGGTCTGTTCGGAGTAATAATAACAGCCAGGTATTCATTCAGCTGCTCCCCAGGGTGCTACAGACAGACAGTGGCTTCTCAGTAATGACACATGGCTGGCTGAGAAGGGTTATTTCTAGACTTGCATTACTAAAGATGGAAAGAGAGTGAGAGGCATTTTTTTTACAATCTCTGTTTTTTAAATACGGTGAAATGTGTATTTTGTTGGCTTTTCCATTAGAGGCCATTTATATGAACCTTCAAGTGTTTATTCCTATAATAACCTCCACCTCTCTCTCTCTCTTTCTCTGCCCCCCACCCAACCCCCATGTATCCCCATCCAGGCCCCGATGTACCCAGTGTTGCCATCTACAGCACAAAAGACAGACAGAGTGAGTGCTATGAAGCCTGACCCTGGCCTGTACCATAAAGGGCACTGAAGCAGAGGGGCATTTTATTCAGTATAGTGTCTTTAATATCACATCACAAAAAATGAAATGTGAAATGTGTTCGATGCTTCATGAAGCTGCCACTCAGACTATACTGTAAGTGAACAATGAGACTGTTTCTTCCATGTCACTGCAGAGGTCCTGGACCTGGAGACTAACGAGGGAGTGAATAACACGTACCACAGCATGCAGATGCCCAAAGTGGAGTACGAGACCATCACCATTGACGATTACAGTAGGTATCCCTCCATGGTGCAACTATGCATAGGAAGCTAGACAATGCCCTTTTCATCTGCATTCTTTATGATGACATTATATATGTCATCAAATGGCCTCCCGAGTGGAGCTGTGGTCTAAGGCACTGCATCGCAATGCTAGCTGTTTCGCTAGAGATTCTGGGTTCGCGACCAGGAGACCCATGGGGCGGCGCACAATTGGCCCAGCGTCATCCGGGTTAGGGGAGGGTATGGCGGGCAGGGATGTCCTTGTCCCATCGTGCACTAGCGACTCCTGTGGCGGGCTGGGCGCAGTGCACGCTGACATGGTCGCCAGGTGTAGTGTTTCCTCCGACACATTGGTGCGTCTGGCTTCCGGGTTAAGTGAGCAGTGTGGCTTGGTTGTGTTTTGGAGAATGCACGGCTCTCAACCTTCGTCTCTCCCGAGTCCGTACGGGAGTAGCAGCGATGAGACAAGACTGTAACTACCAATTGGATACCACGAAATTGGGGAGAAAAAGTATGTGAACCCTTTGGAATTACCTGGATTTCTGCATAAATTGGTCATCAAATTTGATCTGATCATCATCTAAGTCACAGCAACAGACAAACACAGTGTACTTCAACTAATAACACACAAAGTATTGTATTGTATTGTATTATTCACAGTGTAGGTTGGAAAAAGTATGTGAACCCCTAGGCCAATGACTTCTCCAAAAGCTAATTGGAGTTAGGTGTTACCTAACCTGGTGTCCAATCAATGAGACGAGATTTGAGATGTTGATTAGAGCTGCCCTGCCTTATAAAAAACACTCACAAAATTTGAGTTTTCACAAGAAGCATTGCCTGATGTGAATCATACCTCGAACAAAATAAATCTCAGAAGAAATGTTGACTTGCATAAAGCTGGAAAGGGTTACAAAAGTATCTCTAAAAGCCTTGATGTTCATTAGTCCACGGTAAGACAAATTGTCTATAAAATGGAGACAGTTCAGCACTGTTGCTACTCTCCCTAGGAGTGGCCGTTCTACAAAGATGACTGCAAGAGCACAACGCAGAATGCTCAATGAGGTTAAGAAGAATCCTAGAGTGTCAGCTAAAGACTTACAGAAATCTCTGGAACATGCTAACATCTCTGTTGACAAGTCTACAATATGTAAAACACTAAACAAGAATGATGTTCATGGTAGGACACCACAGAAGAAGCCACTGCTGTCCAAAAGAAAACATTGCTGCACGTCTGAAGTTCGCGAAAGAGCACCTGGATGTTCCACAGAGCTACTGGCAAAATATTCTGTGGAAAGATTAAACAAAAGTTGAGTTGTTTGGAAGGAACACACAACACTGTGTGGAGAAAAAAGGCACAACACACCAACATCAAAACCTCATCCCAACTGTAAAGTATGGTGGAGGAAGCATCCTGGTTTGGGGATGCTTTGCTGCCTCAGTGCCTGGAAAGCTTGCCATCATCGACGGAAAAATGAATTCCCAAGTTTATCAATACAGTTTGCAGGAGAATGTAAGACTCTCTGTCCGCCAATTGAAGCTCAACAGAAGTGGGTGATGAAACAGGACAACAACCCAAAACACAGAAGTAAATCAACAAAAGAATGGAAGAAAATACGCCTTCTGGAGTGGCCCAGTTAGAGTCCTGAACTAAACCCGATTTGAGATGCTGTGGCATGACCTTGAGAGCGGTTCACACCAGACATCCCAAGAATATTGTTGAACTGAAACAGTTTTGGAAAGAGGAATTGTCCAAAATTCCTCCTGACCGTTGTGCAGCTCTGATCGGCAACTACAGAAAACATTTTGTTTTAGGTTATTGCTGCCAAAGGAGGGTCAACCAGTTATAAATCCAAGGGTTCACATACTTTTTCCACCCTGCACTGTGAATGTTTACATAGTGTGTTCAATAAAGACATGAAAACGTCTAATTGTCTGTGTGTTATTAGTTTAAGCAGACTGTGTTTGTCTGTTGTTGTGACTTAGATGAAGATCAGATCAAATTTTATGACCAATGTATGCAGAAATCCAGGTAATTCCAGAGTCCACATACATTTTCTTGCCACTGTACTCTCACAGTAATCACACAAACCTTCCATTCGCTCCTGAAACTGCCTCTTTGAAGATAGGCTAGCCAGCCTGTCGATGGTTCCCATTGGGGGGTGAGAGTAGCATACTACAGTGATTTGAGAAGAGTAGTAGAATGGTCCCACTTAAATTCACTTTTCTAGATACTTTACTTAGGACAGCTAATCATCCTTACCAATGATTGTCCCTCCCAGGTGAGTTTCTCACCTCTACCTTGTGTTGATATTCAGAGTTCGAACCACTTTGGATGTGAGCTGCAGCTACACGGCTCTCTGGTCTGAAAGTTCATTTCTTTACCAATCCTTTATGCACTCTGGTCGAAAGGGGTGGTTCCGTCAGGCTGACACGCGCTCTGACCTCATTCGGGCGTGGCTACTTACTGTGCAAAGTTTATAGGAGACAAATGATCTATTATGGCTCCTAAAATCCCATTCTTATCTTAACAAAAATCATTTAATAATTTTTCATATTTCATACACAACGTTAAGGATGGAGGCTTTGTACATGTAATGTATATATAATCTTCAAGTTACAGTATTTATTTTTTAACATTTTTAATGACATCACAAAATAACCCATATGACATTATTTTTTATTTTTTATTTCACCTTTATTTAACCAGGTAGGCTAGTTGAGAACAAGTTCTCATTTGCAACTGCGACCTGGCCAAGATAAAGCATAGCAGTGTGAACAGACAACACAGAGTTACACATGGAGTAAACAATTAACAAGTCAATAACACAGTAGAAAAAAAGGGGAGTCTATATACATTGTGTGCAAAAGGCATGAGGAGGTAGGCAAATAATTACAATTTTGCAGATTAACACTGGAGTGATAAATGATCAGATGGTCATGTACAGGTAGAGATATTGTTGTGCAAAAGAGCAGAAAAGTAAATAAATAAAAACAGTATGGGGATGAGGTAGGTAAAAATGGGTGGGCTATTTCCCGATGGACTATGTACAGGTGCAGCGATCGGTTAGCTGCTCAGATAGCAGATGTTTGAAGTTGGTGAGGGAGATAAAAGTCTCCAACTTCAGCGATTTTTGCAATTCGTTCCAGTCACAGGCAGCAGAGAACTGGAACGAAAGGCGGCCAAATGAGGTGTTGGCTTTAGGGATGATCAGTGAGATACACCTGCTGGAGCGCGTGCTACGGATGGGTGTTGCCATCGTGACCAGTGAACTGAGATAAGGCGGAGCTTTACCTAGCATGGACTTGTAGATGACCTGGAGCCAGTGGGTCTTGCGACGAATATGTAGCGAGGGCCAGCCGACTAGAGCATACAAGTCGCAGTGGTGGGTGGTATAAGGTGCTTTAGTGACAAAACGGATGGCACTGTGATAAACTGCATCCAGTTTGCTGAGTAGAGTGTTGGAAGCAATTTTGTAGATGACATCGCCGAAGTCGAGGATCGGTAGAATAGTCAGTTTTACTAGGGTAAGTTTGGCGGCGTGAGTGAAGGAGGCTTTGTTGCGGAATAGAAAGCCAACTCTTGATTTGATTTTCGATTGGAGATGTATGATATTAGTCTGGAAGGAGAGTTTACAGTCTAGCCAGACACCTAGGTACTTATAGATGTCCACATATTCAAGGTCGGAACCATCCAGGTTGGTGATGCTGGTCAGGCGTGCGGGTGCAGGCAGCGAACGGTTGAAAAGCATGCATTTGGTTTTACTAGCGTTTAAGAGCAGTTGGAGGCCACGGAAGGAGTGTTGTATGGCATTGATGCTCGTTTGGAGGTTAGATAGCACAGTGTCCAAGGATGGGCCGGAAGTATATAGAATGGTGTCGTCTGCGTAGAGGTGGATCAGGGAATCGCCCGCAGCAAGAGCAACATCATTGATATATACAGAGAAAAGAGTCGGCCCGAGAATTGAACCCTGTGGCACCCCCATAGAGACTGCCAGAGGACCGGACAGCATGCCCCTCGATTTGACACACTGAACTCTGTCTGCAAAGTAATTGGTGAACCAGGCAAGGCAGTCATCCGAAAAACCGAGGCTACTGAGTCTGCCGATAAGAATATGGTGATTGACAGAGTCGAAAGCCTTGGCAAGGTCGATGAAGACGGCTGCACAGTACTGTCTTTTATCGATGGCGGTTATGATATCGTTTAGTACCTTGAGCGTGGCTGAGGTGTACCCGTGACCGGCTCGGAAACCAGATTCTTTAGATCGCCTCTGACAATTCCCCACATTCTATGTTACAAATATTGTTCCAGTATTCGCTTTAGAATGTGTTTGAGTTTCGGCTGGAAAACGTCTCTGGGGACAAAGCACATTCCTTGGTGAATTTGGAGAGGGAGACCCTGGATCTCCTCCAATTTAAAACAGGGCATGAGGTGTCAACCCCCACCAGTTACCTTCTCCCCTCTCTGTCGGTGAGAGAGGGCCTGGTTGAAGTCATCCATTGCCAAGCTGATCTGACCTATTTGTATCCTCACAGGACAGTCATGACACAGCATTCAAGATTAGACTCACCCTTTGTATAATGTCTTCATAAATTCTGATATGCACTACTGGGCTGCACTCTAACAATGGCATTAGTTATAAGATTTGATATGATAATTTAAGAAGAACCACATTTGATTTAGTCTTGTTTCTTGCAGCTCTGACGATGCAGATTCTGAAGCCAGCTGGTTTCATAGACACAGCTCACTACCCCCTCCTGCTACTAGTGTAAGTATGGCAACAACTACCCCCGCACACACACAATACAGTTACTATGTTTTTCTAGATAAAAAATATCATACAATCCCCAGTAGAGATTATATTATAATTAAAGCATATTCTGTTTTGACATTGGACTCATGACTTTGGACCATCACAGAGCGCTATAATGGATCATTGGTTCTGCCTGTCCTGTTTCCCCCAGGGACGGAACTCCTGGCGGACAGATGGTGACAGAGCAGTTCCGTGTGGACTGGGCCACGGTGCTGGTGAGCAGTTATAGCACCATTGTGATCCGCTTTGACGGCCACGGGTCCGGGTTCCAGGGCACCAACCTCCTCCACCGCATCAGGAGGAAACTGGGCGTGATCGAGGAGAGGGACCAGATGGAGGCCCTCAGGTGGGAAGGAGGGAGAGACACACCTGGACACAGTATAATCTTCTTTGAGAATTCAAATAATTGCTCCCTCTTTATATGCTAACACCATGTTACCACATCTTACAGTTGCTATTTGCAGGTACAGTTTAACTACAGTGGGAAAAACTATGATACAATTCTTCATTATAGTACGTTACTGGGTTGTTGGAAATATAATACCAACAAAGCATTGATTGTTTATTCTTCTTTATTCTAGACTGATATCGAAAGAAATGTACATCGACAAAAGTCGAATTGGAGTATATGGAAAGGTAGGGAGAATCAATGCTTGAAGAAAAGAAGCTAGCTACTTATTCAAACCATGTAAAAAAAAAAGCAATGTACTCCTCTTCTTGTCAATTCAAGTACAGTATCTGAGCTGAAGAAAGAGTGGGCGAGGGTTTTACTCTGTCTGGAACATAGAGCAGAAGCTCACTCCCACATATCTAAACTCAGCAAAAATAATCTTTGTCCCTTTTTCAGGACCCTGTCTTTCAAAGATAATTTGTAAAAATCCAAATAACTTCACAGATCTTCATTGTAAAGTGTTTAAACACTGTTTTCCATGCTTGTTCAATGAAATATAAACAATTAATGAACATGCACCTGTGGAACGGTCATTAAGACACTAACCGCTTACAGACGGTAGGCAATTAACGTCACATTTATGGAAACTTACGACACTAAAGAGACCTTTCTTCTGACTCTGAAAAGATGCCCAGGGTCCCTGCTCATCTGTTTGAACATGCCTTAGGCATGCTGCAAGGAGGCATGAGGACTGCAGATGTGGCCAGGGTCCCTACTCATCTGTTTGAACGTGCCTTAGGCATGCTGCAAGGAGGCATGAGGACTGCAGATGTGGCCAGGGTCCCTGCTCATCTGTGTGAACGTGCCTTAGGCATGCAGCAAGGAGGCATGAGGACTGCAGATGTGGCCAGGGTCCCTGCTCATCTGTGTGAACATGCCTTAGGCATGCTGCAAGGAGGCATGAGGACTGCAGATGTGGCCAGGGTCCCTGCTCATCTGTGTGAACATGCCTTAGGCATGCTGCAAGGAGGCATGAGGACTGCAGATGTGGCCAGGGTCCCTACTCATCTGCGTGAACGTGCCTTAGGCATGCTGCAAGGAGGCATGAGGACTGCAGATGTGGCCAGGGGCAATAAATTGCAATGTTCGTACTGTGAGACGCCTAAGACAGTGCTACAGGGAGACAGACAGACAGCTGATCGTCCTCGCAGTGGCAGACCACGTGTAACAACACCTGCACAGGATCGGTACATCCGAACATCACACCTGTGGGACAGGTACAGGATTGCAACAACTACCCGAGTTACACCAGGAACGCACATTCCCGCCATCAGTGCTCAGACTGACCGCAATAGGCTGAGAGAGGCTGGACTGAGGGCTTGTAGGCCTGTTGTAAGGCAGGTCCCCACCAGACATCACCGGAAACAACGTCGCCTATGGGCACAAACCCACCGTCGCTGGACCAGACAGGACTGGCAAAGAATGCTCTTCACTGACGCGGTTTTGTCTCACCAGGGGTGATGGTCGGATTCGCGTTTATCGTCGATGGAATGAGCGTTACACCGAGGCCTGTACTCAGGAGTGCGATTTGGAGGTGGAGGGTCCGTCATGGTCTGGGGCGGGATCGAGGTGGAGGGTCCGTCATGGTCTGGGGCGGGATCGAGGTGGAGGGTCCGTCATGGTCTGGGGCGGGATCGAGGTGGAGGGTCCGTCATGGTCTGGGGCGGGATCGAGGTGGAGGGTCCGTCATGGTCTGGGGCGGGATCGAGGTGGAGGGTCCGTCATGGTCTGGGGCGGGATCGAGGTGGAGGGTCCGTCATGGTCTGGGGCGGGATCGAGGTGGAGGGTCCGTCATGGTCTGGGACGGGATCGAGGTGGAGGGTCCGTCATGGTCTGGGGCGGGATCGAGGTGGAGGGTCCGTCATGGTCTGGGGCGGTGTGTCACAGCATCATTGGACTGAGATTGTTGTCATTGCAGGCAATCTCAACACTGTGCATTACAGGGAAGACATCCACCTCCCTCATGTGGTACACTTCCTGCAGACTCATACTGCTCGTTCTGTGCGTGATTTCCTGCAAGACAGGAAATGTCAGTGTTCTGCCATGGCCAGCGAAGAGCCTGGATCTCAATCCCATTGAGCACATCTGGGACCTGTTGGATCGGAGGGTGAGGGCTAAGGCCATTCCCCCCCAAAAAATGTCCGGGAACTTGCAGGTGCCTTGGTGGAAGAGTGGGGTAACATCTTACAGCAAGAATCTGGCAAATCTGGTGCAGTCCATGAGGAGGAGATTCACTGCGGTACTTAATGCAGCTGGTGGCCACACCAGATACTGACTGTTATTTTTGATTTTGACCCCCCCTTTGTTCAGGGACACATTATTCCATTTCTGTCAGTCACATGTCTGTGGATCTTGTTCAATGTATGTCTCATTTGTTGAATCTTATGTTCATACAAATATTTACACGTGTTACGTTTGCTGAAAGTAAACGCAGTTGACAGTGAGAGGACATTTCTTTTTTTTGCTGAGTTTAGATATGATGTGGTGAGCTTCTGCTCTATGTTGCACTATAAAAGGAATAGGGTCCCATTTGGGATTCATAACTACGAGAGCAACTACACACTACGGCCCAGCAACGACAAATATTTCAATCAGGTTTCAGTTTGGAACTCGGTCCTCATTTGTCTATAGAAAGTTAGAATTTGTATGCAGTTTGTCTTTGGAGTGGTGTATGTGAAGGCTCGAGCCTTGATGTGTCAACAATGTATTTCTACACTGTTTGTTCAAGGAACACGATGCTATTAAGTGTCCCTCACTAACTGTACCTTATCTGTTTATATAGGTTTATGGAGGATATTTAGCCACCCTGCTTTTAAGTTCTGAAGACTCCCTGCTTAAATGTGGAGCAGCCGTCTCGCCCATCACAGATTTCAAGTTATATGGTATAACGTAATGATTTGCTTTTGCAGCATCTTTTCTTGCTGCATGAATAATTTCTCACCACAAACAATGTATTTTAGTTTGAACAGTGCCTTATAACAAGCTATTATGTGTTCCTTCTTTATACACCAGCTTCAGCATTTTCAGAGAGATACCTTGGATCACCAAAGACAGACTCTCGAGTCTACTCGGTAAAGATCCATCACTTCGTACACTTTATCCGCTAGTCAGACAAGATGTTAAATCATCTGTATTTCATGCTGCTGTTCGCTGTCCTCTTTCCTTCAGGTGGCAAGTTTAGCACACCGGGCAGCTCACCTAATGGACAGGAAGTACATGATCATCCATCCAACTGCTGATGGTACAGTCATTACTATCGATAAGTTAGCCTTTCCTAGATCGATCGGTTTGTGCTGTCTTGCCAACTGCTATTTGGGCATTGGCTAAGTTACTGTCAAAGCAGTCTTATTAACTGATTAACTTTGAGGCTGAATGTTGAAGTACTGTGACTGAATATACACATCTTACATGTCATGTTACTCTCTCTCCTTCCCTAAAGAGAAAGTCCATTTCCAGCACTCTGCAAAATTCATTAACCATTTAATCAATGAGAAGGCAAATTACTCTCTACAGGTAAGCTTGACAACATGTATTAGGACATTGTTATGAAGGCATTATGAGCAGTGTGTCAAATATTACCTCTACCTACGTGCCTTTTATTTTGTAATGTCTCTGTACTGTAGATCTACCCAGATGAGGGACACTTCCTGCATAGCGATGGCACACGGCAACACCTGAGCCAATCACTAGTTAACTTCTTTGAGGAGTGTTTCCGACTGCCGGACTTACCAAGCGAGGAGAAGAAGGACAAGGAGGATGAGGGAGATGTTTAAACCAGCTGACATGTGGTTAACACTTCAGCTACCACAGCACAATATGCAACAAATCCTTCTCAACTCATTACCCCCACCCCTAGCCTGGCCCAGATCGGTTTGTGCTGTCTTGCCAACTCTGGTGGTCAGCTGTGACAATGCTCATTTAGTGTTGGCATTGACATGCCAGATCTATGAGCAGGCCAACCTACTCCACCCTCTGTATAATTTGGGCTCCTCTTTAGAGCACAGTACCTGCATGTACCAAGGACCTCACACCTCACTCTTTATTCTTCATCACTTTTGGTTGGCTGACAACTGGACTGGCCAGCAAGACATCTCCATCGTGGATGTTGTTGACTTTGGTAAAAAAAATATTTTAAAAATGTCTTAGCAGTGAACAAATAATCTGGTCACTGAAGAGCCCTCTAGTAACCCCCCTTGTGGACAGCTAAAGTAGTGAACCACCACTCCAACCGGGATGCATTTCCTCTCCCACCACACACACACAAGTAAATCTATAGTGGGCAACGAACATCAAGGGTCATTTTCATTGCAGTAAATATGGAAGAGCTACCGGTTGTTGACTCCAGCAGAGTTTGTGTCCATGATTCTGATGTTAAAACAGCAGCACACAGATCAATGTATTTCTCTTAATTGCTGTTTGTAATGTTCAATATGTCCTTCAGTAAGTAATGTGGCTTTGAGTTAATGTATGGTGGTCACATCGGCCCATGATTTCCTTTCCAAATGACTGAGGATACAATGTTATGATCCCAAAGTTAAAGTAATACATTGAGTGGTTGCTCTAGTGTTATGGAAGGGCACAATTCAATCAGTAGCGCTGAAGATCTGTGTTATAGTGCAATTGAAATGTAAAGGTAACTTCAATGTGGGAACATTGCTTTAAAATATGTAGTGCAGGTTCTTCAGTGCTACTGATTGAGTCGAGCGCTTAGTCACTGTGCCTTACTACTGGGGGTAAACATATCCATGTCAAGGACTATAACACTTTTGTAACATTTCATTTTTCATCTAAGAAAGATTTGTACGTTGAATCATTGCTCAGACTAGTCCATATGGTTGAAAATGTACTGCGATTTTATAACTCCCATTATAAAAGTGTACTATTATTCTTGTATAATAGACACAAACATGACAGTTCTGGCTGTTGTAACTACATCAAAAGGTTCATGAGGCATATTCAGTGTAGGTTTTAGAATGTGTTTTTTTGTTGGTGAGTTAATGTTTGGTTCTCTGTCAGCTCATGTAAATGAAGTGTTCAGTGGCTTGACACTGTCCCCATGACCTCACTTCTGTTAGTAGTCAGTGAAAGTTGTCAGCTGTTTTACAAAATGTTGAAAAGTCTAACTAGAACTGTGTGTGTGACTTGTACATAAAGCATTTTCAAATTTACTTGTACATTTTGTTCTTGGTGGCTTTGTTTTCATTGGACACTGCCCAGCTAAAGAAGGAAGTTTACCATAACGGATGTTGAGGTGGGCATGATAGTTATAGAATAATACTGTTTAGTAGGAACTAACCAGGGAAGGTAGTGCAGTAGATTGTAAAAACACCAGCCATATGCTTGTAGCCATTGATAAGATTTATTTCCAGTGTTTAGGAGCCCATGCCCCTCCACTCAGAGAGAACATGCCATAATGATACAAACGGTCCGGCAGCTCAATGAAGCCTTTTCACATGCAGGGAGGAATTTCTCCCCAGAGAACCACTGGACTATCACCAGTCTGTAATCTAACACCCAGCCTACCATCAGCAACATCTCAATACTGTGCTTTTTACTTAGAAAAAAAAATCTGGAAATTTGATGGAAATGAAACAAAAAGGCAGCTAAAACATGGCATTTATGGTACTTTATACAGAAATATTTTAAATTCAAGTTCTGCTAATCCAAAATGAAAAAACAAAAGTATAAAAAAGGTGAAGACCAAAGTGGAATGCCTAGGAAATGGAAGCTCGGCGTTCCTCTGTTTAAGATAGAACCCTGTAGAATGACAGTGTGAGTCCACGATAATGTCATTCACAGTAATATCTTTATGCATCTCAACAAAGACGATTTGGCACCCTTTACATTTCATTATGAGGCACTTCCTATTGCGAAAGAAACATGATTTCTGATTTGATTATTCATATTTTTCTCCCTCTTGACCCCCCATCTGATGCCCTTAATTGACCAAAGCACGAAACCACAAGCACACAGCATATTGAATTAGAGTGAAGTAGTTCACTGCTTTTTTCTTAACAGGGTGGAATAAAGTTTTTTTTGTATTTTCATGACGCCATTAGTCCAGAGTCTTGTCACTCGACGGCGGTCACAGAGCACATATGGCAGTCCAAAACACAGGCTATCCCGAAAATAAAAACACACTTCAAGTAGAGAGAGAGGGAGTGGAATCTGTACAATTTAAAATGTGAACAAGCAACTAAAGCTTTAGTCAGTATTACAGCAAGCACGTCATACATTCTTAAAATTTGGTTACTGAAGGACTCACTTTTAACCAACAGAGACCCTCATACAACAAAAATAGTTCATCTGCAATACTTAAAAAAAAATCTATTTTTTCACTACTGTAGCCTACCTCCTACAAGTCAGTTACTGTATTTTCACAATCTTTAACTTGAAACATCAGCCATGTTTACACTTCCTTACACCAATCAACTTTCTGACTCATCAGTTCATCCATGAGCAAGAGGCCCTCGAGTCGCAATCTTCAGCATAACAGGGATGAGGAGTGAGCAGGAGTGAGGATATCTCTACCCCAACGCCCATCCCAAAGTCTGTCATTTGTCATGAAAAAGGAGAAAATGTATCAACATGAATTGAATGTTTCGTTCCATGCCTTGTGTCAGTCAGATAAACCACCCCTGTGCAGTAACCCTTATTACTTTAAGCGTACAAACACACACCACCAAAAAGACTGAGTAAACACTAACGTCACTTCACAGTACCTGTACATGCTCACTGGTCATTTACAAACATCACGCACATCCACTCACAGACTCTCAAACACATACACATCTCACAGACAGAAAGACACCACCTCTCACAGGTACTGGTAGAAGCGAGACTGGACCACCTGAGCACCAGAGAGTTTGTGTGGGTGTGCGGTGGCCGACAGATTCAGGCTTTTACTCTGGGGACCTGTGTCTCCGTTCAGCAGCTCAGCTGGAGTTGGGCGTGGTGAGAGGGGGTCTGAGAGGGACGACGACGGGGCCTCCTGGACCTGGTGGTTGGGGTTTTGGGGGTCGGGGTTGCGTAGGAGGAGCAGTGCCCCCTGGTGTTCAGAGAAGTCCAGGCTTACCTCGGGGTTGGAGGTGCGGTGGCGCTCACGGGCAATCCACTCCCGGATGGAGAAGTCCTGGGAAGAACACTTGGGCTTCAGCCGGTCCACGGCCGACAGCTCTGCCCGCGAGCCCCCGCCCATCCCCCCCTGCCAGTCCCCCATCACAGACAGCTCAGCAAAGTCCCTCTGGCCTCCCATGGTGTGTCTGCGTCTGATGTTCTTCTTCTTGTCCCTGCGTCCCTCTGGAGAGCGGCTCTGCTGGGTACCCACCCCGAACATGTCGTCTACGGACGTCCGCAGACGGAACTTCAGCCGGTCTGTGATCTTGAGACGCCATGCAGGCTCAATCCCCTTCTCTGACTCGCTGCGGGAGGAGGAGCTAAGGCTGCTGGTGGAACGCCCCTTAACCACCCCCAGAACGCGAGACAGCCTATTGGAATCCTTGTCGCTCTGCCCTCCGTCCAAAGAGGAATCGCTGTCAGTCTTCTGACGCGCAGCAGATTTCTTCCTGGAGAGAGTATCACACTCGATGAGTCTGTGGGAGGGGAGGGGCCTGGGCGCATCCGGCACGTCTGATTGGCAGAAATCTTTCCCCGGCCGGGTCTCCTTCACGCTCCCAATAAACACCGATAGGTCGCTCTCGCTGTCCGTCTCCATGGGCCGGCCCTCACTAATCAGCTCACTACGCTCATCATCAGCGTCATCTCCTCCCCTGCTCTCGGCCACCGAGTGTACCTCTGGACAGAGCGTGCTCAGCTCGGCCCCGGTGAGGAAGGTCATGGAGGAGGTGGTGGAGTAATCTGAGGTGATGGAGCTGACCTCGGCCCCCAGGCCACTGGCCCCAGTTTCTGGTCCCAGGGCCCCTGTCCTGCCATGCCTCACCCTGGGTCGTGTCACAGATGCCTGAGAGCTGGTGCTGTTCATGGTGCCCAGGTCTGAGACCTCATCGTAGTTGGAGGGTGGGTCCGACAGAGATGACTGGTGGGCCACCTGCCTGCGGTGGCCGAGGCGAGGGGACTGGGAGGTGTAGGGCGAGCGTGTGGAGGAGGTACGGGGGCAGGGGGATGGGGTGTGTTTGGGAGAGGGGGATGGAGAGGGCTGAGACATGAGGCCGTCTGAACGGAACTCTTTCCCGTTGGTTTGGACCCTTTCCCCTGGCTGTTCCCCTCTCTCGCTGGCCTCCCTCTCCACATCCGTCTGGCTGTCTGGGGACCAGGTTGGGTGGAGGTCCTGGTGGCTCATGCTTTGTTGTTCTGGCTGCTCCTTCTTAGCAAACACGGCGTCCAGGTCGTCGTCAGAGCTGCTGGGCTGAGCCTTGTCCTTGGGCTTCTTACGCTTGCGGCTGACAAAGAAGGAGGAGCGAAGCATCTCCCTGCTACACTGGTCCTTCCCAGAGCCCCACAAGCCCTGCTGGGACAAAACACCAGGACGTCAGTCACACACACCAATCACTAATGTCTACTTCTAAAAAAATCCACCTTTCCAGAAACAAGTCTCTCACTGTTGCCGCTTGTTATAGACCCCCTTCAGCCCCCAGCTGTGCCCTGGGCACCATATGTGAATTGGTTGCCCCCCATCGATCTTCAGAGTTCGTACTGTTAGGTCACCTAAACTGGGATATTCATACTGTTAGGTGACCTAAACTGGGATATGCTTATTAACACCCCGGCCATCCAACAATCTAAGATTGAGGGTATCTATCTCACACAAATTATTATTAAGGAACCTACTAGGTACAACCCTAAATAGGTAACCATGGGCTCCCTCTTAGATATCATCCTGACCAACTTGCCCTCTAAATACACCTCTGATGTCTTCAACCAGGATCTCAGCGATCACTGCCTCATTGCCTGCGTGCGCGATGCGTCCGTGGTCAAATGACCACCCCTCATCACTGTCAAACGCTCCCTTAAACACTTAGCGAGCAGGCCTTTCTAATCGACCTGGTCTGGGTATTCTGGAAGGATATTGACCTCATCCCATCAGTTGAGGATGCCTGGTTGCTCTTTAAAAGTGCTTTCCTCGCATATTAAATAAGCATGCCCCATTCAAAAAATGTGGAATTAAGAACAGATATAGTCCTTGGTTCACCCCAGACTTGACCAGCACAAAAACATCCTATGGAGTTCTGCGTTAGCATCGAATAGCCCCCGCAATATTAAACTTTTCAGGGAAGTCAGGAACCAATATAGTCAGTTAGGAAAGCTAAGGCCAGCATTTTCAAACAGAAATTTGCATCCTACAGCACTAATACCAAACAGTTTTGGGACATTAAAGTCCATGGAGAATAAGAGCACTTCCTCCCAGCTGCCCACTGAACGGAGGCTCGGAAACACTGTCACCACCGATAAATCTAAGATAATCGATCATTTCAATAAGCATTTTTCTACAGCTGCCCATGCTTTCCACCTGGCTACTCCTACCCCAGCCAACAGCTCAGCCCCTCCTGCAGCAACTTGCCTGCCCCCCCCCCCCCTTCACACAAATCCAGACAGCTGATGTTCTGAAAGAGCTGCAAAATCTGGATCCCTATAAATCAGCTGGACTAGACAATCTGGACCTTATCTTTCTAAAATGATCAGCCGAAACTGTTGCAACCTCCATTACTAGCCTGTTCAACCTCTCTTTCAAATCGTCTGAGATCCCCAAAGATTGGAAAGCTGCCGTGGTCATTCCCCTCTTCAAAGGGGGAAGACACTCTAGACCCAAACAGTTATAGACCTATATCCATCCTGCCCTGCCTTTCTAAAATCTTCGAAAGCCAAGTTAACAGATCACTGACCATTTCAAATCCCACCCTACCTTCTCCACGATGCAATCTGGTTTCCGAGCTGGTCATGGGTGCACCTCAGCCACGCTCAAGGTCCTAAACGATATCATAACTGCCATCGATAAAAGACAGTACTGTGCAGCCGTCTTCATCGACCTGGCCAAGGCTTTCGACTCTGTCAATCACTGTACTCTTATCGGCAGGCTCGATAGCCGTGGTTTCTCAAATGACTGCCTCGTCTGGTTCACCAGCTACTTCTCAGAGTTCAGTGTGTCAAATTGGAGGGCACGTTGTCCAGACCTCTGCCAGTCTCTATGGGGGTGCCACAGGGTTCAATTCTCAGGCCTACTCTCTTCTCTGTATATATCAATGATATCGCTGCTGGTGATTCTCTGAGCCACCTCTACGCAGACGACACCATTCTGTATACAACTGGCCCTTCTTTGGACACTTATCAAACCTCCAAATGAGCTTCAACGCCATACAACACTCCTTCAGTGGCCTCCAACTGCTTTTAAATGCTAGTAAAACTAAATGCATGCTCTTCAACCGATTGTTGCCCGCACCCGCCCGCATCACTACTCTGGACGGTTCTGACTTAGAATATGTGGACAACTACAAATACCTATGTGTCTTGTTCGAGTGTAAACTCTCCTCCCAGACTCACATTAACTTCTCTAGGATAGGGGGCAGCATTTGGAATTTTGGATGAAAAGCATGCCCAAATTCAACTGCCTGCTACTCATCCCCAGAAGGTAAGATATACATTTGGATAGAAAATACTCTGAAGTTTCTAAAACTGTTTGAATCATGTCTGAGTATAACAGAACTTATGTTGCAGGCGAAACCCCGAGGACAAACCATTCAGATTTTTTTTAAAGTCACTCTTTTCAATGTGTTTTCATTGGGAATCCATATTTCTAAGGGACTTGCATGCACTTCCTACCGCTTCCACTGGATGTCACCAGTCTTTAGAAATTGGTTGAGGTTTTTCCTTTGTGTAATGAAGAAGTAGCCCTGTTCAAAACGAGGGTCACTTCATGTGTACTGTTTGATAGAGGCGCGTGACCAGGAAGCTAGCGTCAGTTTGTTTTCTTCCTGTATTGAACACAGATCATCCCGTCTTCAATTTGATTGATTATTTACTTTAAAAAATACCTACCGTTGTATTACAAATGTAGTTTGAAATGTTTTGGCAAAGTTTACAGGTAACTTTTGAGATATTTTGTAGTCAAGTTGCGCAAGTTGGAACCAGTGTTTTTCTGGATCAAAAGCTCCAAATAAGCTCCAAATACGCTCCACATTTTGGATATATGATACATTTGTGATGTTTATGGGACATTTTGGAGTGCCAACAGAAGAAGCTCGTCAAAGGCATGATTTATATGTTTATTTCTGCGTTTTGTGTCGCGCCTGCAGGGTTGAAATATGTTTTCTCTCTTTTGTTTACGGAGGTGCTTCCTCAGATAATAGCATCGTTTGCTTTCGCCGAAAAGCCTTTTTGAAATCTGACATGTTGGCTGGAGTCACAATACTTGTAGCTTTAATTTGGTATCTTACGTGTGTGATTTCATGAAAGTTAGATTTTTATAGGAATTTATTTGAATTTGGCGCTCTGCATTTTAGCCAAGTGGGACGCTACCGTCCCACATATCCCAGAGAGGTTAAGCATCTCCAATACAAAATTAAATCTAGAATCGGCTTCCTATTTCGCAACAAAGCCTCCTTCACTTATGCTGCCAAACATACCCTCATAAAACTGACTATCCTACAGATCCTTGACTTCGGCGAAGTCATTTACAAAATAGCCTCCAACACTCTACTCAGCAAACTGGATGTAGTTTATCACAGTGCCGTCCGTTTTGTCACCAAAGCACCATATACTACCCACCACTGTGACGTCTATGCTCTCGTTTGCTGGCCCTCACTACATATTCGTCGCCAAACCCACTGGTTCCAGGTCATCTATATATAAGTCTTTGCTAGATAAAGCCCCGCCTTATCTCAGCTCACTGGTCACCATAGAAACACCCACCCGTAGCACACGCTCCAGCAGGTATATTTCACTGGTCATCCCCAAAGCCAACACTTCCTTTGGCCGCCTATCCTTCCAGTTCTCTGCTGCCAATGACTGGTACAAATGGCAAAAATCACTGAAGCTGGAGTCTTATATCTCCCTCTCTAACTTTAAGCATCAGCTGTCAGAGCAGCTTACCAATCACTGTAGCTGTACACAGCCAATCTGTAAATAGCACATCCAAATACCTCATCCCCATATTGTTATTTATCCTCTTGCTCTTTTGCACCCCAGTATCTCGACTTGCACATCTATCACTCCAGTGTTAATGCTAAATTGTTTATATTTATTTATTGCCTTACCTCCCTACTCTTTTACATTTGTACACACTGTACATAGATTTTTCTATTGTGTTATTGACTGTCTGTTTATTTATGTGTAACTCTGTGTTGTTTTTGTTGCACTGCTTTGCTTTATCTTGGCCAGGTCGCAGTTGTAAATGACAACTTGTTCTCAACTGGCCTACCTGGTTAAATAAATTCAAATTATGCTCTGAAACTGAATGGTCAATTGCTAATCAATCTGGATAAGACCATCTGCTAAATCGCAACAAAAAAATAGAAAATAGGAGGTAAAAGATGGACAGAAAACTTGGTGTCACTTACCTTTGATTTGGAGGAGTCACTGCATGCTGAATCTGGGAGAGGAGAAGGCATGAGAAACCATCTTTAAAGCATGTACAATCTGCTGAACAACACAATTATCAAGTCAGGGAGAGAGGACAGACTGTAGGCAGATCACAGGGTAGAGTGAAGAGACCGACAGAAACCTGCACTGTGAGGGGGCAGGAGATTCAACAGAGGGGATTTGTAGCTCACAGAGATGAAGGAAGGAAACAGAAGAAAGACACTGTCCATGAGAGTGGAGGAAGAGAGGAGGTGGCCAGGACTGGAGGGATGACAGGAACAAGATGAAACCCGGCAGTGTGCACTAGGACAGGAAGCAGCTCATGCTCATAACAGGACGTACCCAAAGGGTACATCAACACATCACGGACCACAGGTTACATCAGTCACAAACGATTACAATACACAGTCAGCCACCAGCAATAGGGCATTTGTTCTCATCTCAGAGACATCAATCACATAGGAAGGGAGGACAACACATCTCTGTTAAGGGGACACAGTTGTGTGTTGTAGTTTGTTGTTCCACCCATGCAGGCTATAGCCACGATAAAATGGGCAGGTTGTGCAATATGTCTCGAACTCTATTCTATAATCCCTGTAGCACTCGTGAACATTCTGGGCTAAATCAATTGAAAATGATTGACAAACACTACAAAACAGGGTCCGTACAAAAACCTTATCAAAGAAATCATTCCCTACATAAATATTGCAACTATCAAGCCAGAATAGTGTGTGTTGGGTGGGGGGTCACGGCTTAAAGGAAAACTCCATGCAAAAACCATCTTCTGGTATTTGATTCATTAGTCCATGGCTGATGCATCATGCAGCCAGTATGAATACAGAAACATACAGTGCATGTTAAGTTACAGCCTTATTCTCAAGTTGATTCACAAAATCCTCAATCTACACACAGTGGCCTCCCTCATTCTTAAATGGATGAAATTTGGAACCACCAAGACGCTTCCGAGAGCTGGCCACCCGGTCAAACTGAGCAATCGGGGGAGAAGGGCCTTAGTCAGGGAGGTCACTCAGACTCCAGAGTTCCTCTGTGGAGATGGGAGAAACCTCCAGAAAGACGACCATCTTTGCAGCACTCCACCAAATCAGGGCGTTATGGTAGAGTGGCCAGACGGAAGCCACTCCTCAGTAAAAGGCACATGAAAGCCCGCTTGGAGTCAAACACTTAAAGACTCTCAGACCATGAGAAACAAGATTCTCTGGTCTGATGAAACCAAGATTGAACGTTTTGGCCTGAATGCTAAGCTTCAGGTCTGGAGAAAAACCTGGCAGCATCATGTTGTGGGGTTGATTTTCAGAGGCAGGGACTGGGAGACTAGTCAGGATCAAGGGAAAGATGAACAGAGCAAAGTAGAGAGAGATCCTTGATGAAGTCCTGAGCACTCTGGAGCAGGTTCTGAGACTGGTATGATGGTTCACCTTCCAAGAGATCTACCCTAAACACACAGCCAAGACAACACAGGAGTGGCTTCGGGACAAGTCTCTGAATGTCCTTGAGTGGCCCAGCTAAAGCCCAGACTTGAACATCTCTAGAGAGATCTGAAAATAGCTGTGCAGCAATGCTCCCCATCCAACCTGACAGAGCTTGAGAGGATCTGCAGAGAAGAATGGGAGAAACTCCCCAGATACAGGTGTGCCAAGCTTGTAGCATCATACCCAAGAAGACTCCAGACTGTAATCGCTGCCAAAGGTGTTTCAACACAGTACCGAGTAAAGGGTCTGAATACTTATGTAAATGTGATATTTCCATATTTATTTGTATAAAAACCTGTTTTTGCTTTTGTCATTATGGGGTATTGTGTGTAGATTGTTGTTTTTTCCCTCAACAACAACGTAATACATTTTAGAATAAGGCTATAACGTAACAAAATGTGGGAAAAGTCAAAGGGTCTGAATACTTTCCGAATGCACTGTATGATGAAAAATGCATCATAACGGCTCTATTTCTATATTTCGAAAATTCTATATCTTCAAAACGTGATCGCTGACATGCAAAACAGTTTGGGACTATATCAACAATAATATACTACTGAAACAACAGAATATTCCTTTAAGTGTGTTTGCTTGATTTACGAGTTGTGTGTGTCCGAGTTGGGGTCAATTCCATTTAAATTCTTGTCAGCTGTATTGGACATGGAATATCTCCATATAGGAAATGCTATTTACCGTAATCATTTGGAATATAGGTGCAACTGACCCCAAATCGGTTGTGTATATCAGTGTGCTACACAAGGATTCCGATGGGGAAGGTGGGTGTTTGATAGACGTGGATGGTCGGTGTGTTGTGGTAGAAGTACGTAGCAGTGAGGGAGGAGCTAGGTGGCAGTGTTTGGATGTAGTTGGTGTTTCTGATGCTGAGAAAAAAACGGTGGTTCATTGAGAAGACTAGGGGTGAATCTCAGAAGTCTTTTCCTGATTCCTTGAATCATCTCCTCACCTCTTTCACATAACATCAGAGGGAAGCAAGGAGAGATCTCCTCAGACCGTCTCCCCCAATGCTGTCCTTGCTTCCATCTAACGTTTTGAGTAGACTGCACGCAATAAATAGTACAATACCTTCGAGATTCACCCTATGATGTCCATCTCAAATGTATGATTGAGAGTCAAATGTGACAGGAGGGCAGAAAGGGACAAAAGCAACCAGAGCTACTTTACCTACTATCTCACCGGCATCCTTCTAACCTCCCTAGTCAATGTGTGTGTAACTATGTTCTGATCTCTCCTAGATGTCTTTTGAGTGTGTTAGACAACAGCCAGCTCAGCCCCCCAGACACCATGACAGTAATGCCACATGAGCAGGCGGTAGTGAAACCGTGGTTTGACCGTACCATACTACTTGTCCTCGCGATCAGCTTTAGAGACAAGAGACAGCAGAAAGGCTTTCAGAAGAAACTACTGCAGGCACTGCTCTGTATGTATCCATTAGGTTATAAGGTATTTTCATTTGAGAGAAATGTGAAAAACGTGCACACCAACAGGAAATGACAAAACATCGACGTCTCTTTCTTTCTGTTTTTCTCCGCTCCTTCATCTTTCCCCCCAAGTTAACAGAGCTGAGGGTTTCTGCAGACTAGGCAGCTACACTGGGGACAACACTCATCGTCCTTCTTCCTACAGTCCCAGCTGTCCACCACTGACATTACAGAGTCCACCAGTGACATCAGCGAGTGAAAGACGCCACCCACTTGGCCTGTGTCAGATTGGGTCAATGTGTGAGTGCTGGACAGGTACAGGGGAAAGAAAAACACACTACACACAAACCAAGGGTAGGGGTCAGAAGGGTTAATACTTCCACTCTGTTGTTTTGTTTGTTTGTTGTTTTGGGGGAAAGAACATGCCGGGTTTATATGGGAGGGGAAGAAAAGAACTGAAAGAAAAGAAGTCTTCATCTCAACATAAAGAGGAAAGCACAGGGAGAGATGACATGAGCAAAGGAAAAAATAAACATAAAAAAAGAGAGAACAGGGAAAATGATCTAACGTAAAAGACAATTTATCGTCTTGGGCAAATGAAAAAAGAATGACAACGAAACAGACCTTAACAACATTTGCAAATTATTTTCAGCAATTTCCAATTGGATAACCGAAAATCCTTCCATTGAAGAATTGCTAAAATAGCTTGCCTTTACAAAAGAACGAGACTTTTCAGTAGACTTGCTTAGCTTTAGATCATCTGATGGAAAGCAAACAAGAAGCCTCTTATTTTAGGACTAACAGGTACATTCTGAACATACCCAGGAAATGCGTGTGTCCCTTTTTCTGAGGCTCATTAGTATACTGGTAAAACGGTCACAGGAGTGTTGCATTAGAGCCACGCCAGGCGTGGAAACAATGAGAAAAAGGTGAGTTACCTGAGACTTCCGCAGCTGAGGTGGTTGTTGTGGTCCGGCCGATGTTGGACAGCAGGTGGTCGATGTTCGGCACAGGCTGAGACTGCACTGTACTCTCCTGTTCCACGGAGGTCTGCAGGAGAGAGATCCAATGAGGGAGAGGAACGTAGAGGAAAGAAGTCAACGAGGGATGCAGAGAGAAAAATGTTCACCTCATACAACACTTTAGTCAACCAGCAAGATTAACAAACATCCACTACATCACACACTGAACATTGTGTGTTATTACCAGCTGAGAGTAGCATGACCGAGTGTGTTTAGATAGGTGTGTGCATGTGGGCGGGGTGAGAAAGCAGTAGCGAGATGGTGAGAGAGATGCTACGTACAACAGGGTCATCGTCCCCCTCCTCAGTGAAGAACCAGTCAAACTGCTGAATGAGGTTCTCCACTATCTTGCACTGGTCTGGCATGTGGTTGACCATATTGGTCATGTTGTCCTCCGAGGTCCTGACCAGAGTCGGACCAAACACGATGGCCAGGTTACGAGGCTCCATCTGTGGGGGGGGGGGGGCGCGTGGGTGACATTCAGTCGAGTCCATACACAAGGCCTCTCTATTAAAAGGCTCCATTTAAAAAACATTTTATCCCTCACACTGACATACCTTATTTTTCTCACAGTTTTCAGAGACCAACTTGAGGTGTCCAGAGAGAAATTTGAGGGTTTCATAGTGATGCTCAGGCAATTCAAGGATCTGCGAAGAAAAGGGAACCAACCTTCAATGCTTGAATGCAACAATTAAAACCTACCACTAGACTACATGAAGCTCTTATTCCTATAGATCTATAAAGCCCTCATAGAATGAACTGTAACTTACCAGCCTCTTGAGCTCTTTCAACCTCTCCACTGCGTCTTCTGTTCGATTGGCTTCAATAAAATCTGCATATTTTTCTGTAAATAGAATATCAAGGACCATTTAGTTCCTTTAACAGCCATGACTAAATAAATATAATTAATTAACAATGCTTTCTTAACCAATTGTCTTTTCTTTATATGCATTTACTGTGTGTTCAGTATCTCACCATTTGTAAAAAGTGGTTCTGGAAGTTTCCGGAAGAAGGATTTCAGTAAACTACTGATCACATTTAGGTCCCTCCATTTCTGTCAGGGAAAACAAGTGAGAAAACCATTAAAGGAGTTAATGTGAGGTATGGGAGATATATATGTATGTTTCAAGTTTTAATGTCACATGCACAAGTACAGACAAGTGCCTTTCTTGCAAACTCAAAACCCAACAATGCAATAAATCAATAAGAATGTAATACTTAAAGAAAACAGTAACACAGAGCAAAAAATAAGAAATATTAAGAACACAATAAGTTAGCAAGCAAGCAAGCATACTATATACAGGGTCAGTTCCAATAGCATATTTACAATGTGCAGGGATATTGGAGTGATGGAGGTAGATATGTATAGGGGTAAGGTGACTTGGCAACAGGATATAAGAAACAGAGTCACAGCAGCTTGTATGTGAGTGGGTGTGTTTGTATGTGTAGAGTCAGTATAAATGTACGTGCATATTACGTGTCTATGAGCAGATAGAATTGTGTGTGTGTGTGTGTGGGGCCCTGTGAGTGTGTATGTGTGTGTGGCCCTGTGAGAGTGTATGTGTGTGTGTGTGTGTGTGTGTGTGTGTGTGTGTGTGTGTGTGTGTGTGTGTGTGTGTGTGTGTGGGGCCCTGTGAGTGTGTGTGTAGGGTCCTGTGAGTGTGTGTGTAGGGTCCTGTGAGTGTGTGTGTGGGGCCTGTGAGTGTGTGTGTAGGGCCCTGTGAGTGTGTGTGTAGGGCCCTGTGAGTGTGTGTGTAGGGTCCTGTGAGTGTGTGTGTAGGGCCCTGTGAGTGTGTGTGTAGGGCCCTGTGAGTGTGTGTGTAGGGCCCTGTGAGTGTGCATAGAGACAGTGCAAAAATAAAGGTCAATAAAGATACAAGGTAGACTCAGATAATCCGTGTAGCTATTCTGTTAGCTATTTAACAATCTTATTGCTTGGGGATAGAAATTATTCAAGAGCCTGTTGGTACCAGACTTGATGCACTGGTACCGCTTGCCATGCGGAAGCAGAGAGAATAGTCTATGGCTTCGGTGGTTGGAGTCAATTTTCCGGGCCTTCCTTTCACACCGCCTGATACAGATGTCCTGGACGGCAGGGAGCTCGGCTCCAGTGATGTACTGGGCTGTCCGCACCACCCTCTGTAGAGCCATGCAATCGATGGCGGCACGATTGCAAGACCAGGCAGTGATGCAGCCAGTCAAAATGCTCTCAACGGTAGAGCTGTAGAACTTTGAGGATTTGAGGGCCCATGCCAAACCTTTTCAACCTCCTGAGAGGGAGGAGGAGCTGTCGCGGCTTCTTCCCGTCTGTGCATGCGTGTTTGGACCATTTTAAGACTTTAGTGATTTGTACACCGAGGAACTTGAAGCTCTCAACCTGCTCCACTACAGTCCTGTCAATGTGGGCATGATCACCCCCCCCACCACGTTTCCTGTAGACCACCATCAGCTCCTCGGTCTTACAGACGTTGAGGGAGAGGTTGTTGTTCTGGAACCACACTGCCAGGGCACTGACCTCCTCCCTGGAGTCTGCCTCATCGTCGTCGGTGATCAGGCCTACCACCGTTGCGTTGTCAGCAAACTTGATTGTGTTGAAGTCGTGCTTGGCCACTCAGTCGTGGGTAAACGGAGAGTACAGGAGGGGACTAAGCACACATCCCTGTGGGGCCCCTGTGTTGAGGGTCAGCGCGGCGGAGATGACGTTGCCTACCCTCACCACCTGGGGTCAGCCCGTCAGGAGGTCCAGGATCCAGTTGCAGAGGGAGGTGTTCAGACCCAGAGTCCTAAGCTTGGTGACGAACTTGGGTGGGACAATGGTGTTGAATGTTGAGCTGTAGTCAATGAGCAGCATTCTCACATAGGTATTCCTCTTATCTAGGTGGGTTATGGCAGTGTGGAGAGCAATTGAGATTGCGTCATCTATGGATCTGTTGGGGTGGTATGCAAATTGGAGTGGGTCTAGGGTGGCTGGGATGGTGGAGTTAATGTGTGCCATAAACAGCTTCTCAAAGCACTTCATGATTACAAATGTGAGCGCTACAGGGTGGTAGTCATTGTGGCATGAAGCATTAGAGTTCTTGGGAACAGGAATGATGGTGGTTAGCTTAAAACATGTGGGGATTACAGACTGGAACAAGGAGAGGTTGGTGTGTGTCTGTGTGTGTCACTCACATCTTCTTGGATGTCGATGTCACTCATCAGTCCTTTATTGTCCAGCTCCTCCTGCATGCTGGAGATGGCAGCGTTGTTCCCTGGTACTCTGTAGATCCCAGTGTACTCCAGCCCCCTCTCCTCTACCAGCTTACAGCACACCTCCACGATGAGGGGAACAAACTACACGGCATTAAGCCTTTAGCATTATACACATTGGATGAATCAAGAAACAAATAAATAGATACCACTTTCATAAACATAACATACAAGTTAAACCTCGCAAATGTAAGACCATCAAAGGGGAACAAAACACATTCATTCAACATCATTTCCACCATGTCTTTCTCACATGTGAACACACGCACACTCTCTCACTTACCCTGTTGGTCTGTGCAGATGGGCAGTCATCGAGGCGCACCCCAAAGGTGACCCCAGCTGTGGCCTTCTTCTCAAAGGGCTTCCTCATGATGCCGGGGATGCCCCTCCTCCAGGCAGCCTTATCCCGTGGAGGACTGGAGTCATCTGACAGAACACACACAAAGCAGCCGTGTCAGAGCTGCTAATCCACACTAAAGGTACACACTCAAACCACACTAGCTACTGGAGGGTCAACAGCTGCTTCTGCAGACAGCCAAAGAAAAAAAAATGCAATAACATATTTCCACATGAAGGCCTACCATATTTACTGTGCACCTTTACTGTGTAGAATAGCTATACCTTCGGCACTATGCACTCCTTTTCAGCTGTTTGTAAAGGACACAGCATGTCTACTGGCGGTAAATGTAATCGCTTGCTTTAAGCTCTCTTTTGTAATCTTACCCCTCTCTCCTGTTTTGGGTGAGTGTGGGCTCTTGCCTTCTCCCTTCCCCCCCAGGAGGGTGTGTCTGATACTGAGGGACTGCCGGGAGGTTTTGGGGGAAGGCTCAGTCTTGGTGCTGGGGGCACTGGATCCAACACAGAGACACAAATATGATATTCTAGTACATTCAATAATACTATGTGTGACTTGAATGGCTTGTGCATAGGAGTGGGTCTAAAGGGACATTGCATTGTGGGTGAAATAAAGAGGGCGTGTGTCAGGCTGCATACCTCATCATGGTGTTGTACTCTCTGATCTTTCTGCTGATCAGGTCCTGGCTGGTTATACCAGCACTCTGAAACACATCACAGACAACAAAGTCAGTCCATGTAAAGAATCAAACCTAAAAGGGTTAATCACTGATCTACCGTTTGTGCAGAGAGTTTAAAGTTAACATGATTTAGTAGTTTACCACACTGAATCCTGTTTGTGCTATTTACAAGTCATGGGCTGGTCCCCAGTAGTGAGACTCTGTGGGAGACTGAGACCACAGACAAAGACCCAGGGAAGGCTAACTGAGAAGGGGCAAACCGCTGAACAACAAGTGCACTGTTAGCTCATTTCACAGGCCAACAGACGAGGTGATAGAACAGCAACAGTAAAACATTCTTGTTAGAGTCCAGCAGGGGATGTTTTCTGTAGCCTAGTGATATCATACATACAGTAAGCATTAGTAGTCGAGGGGTAGTTTCCCCAGACAGTTTAAGCATAATTCTGGATTAAAATACATGTTCAATGCCTTTTCAGGAATAGGCTTTAATCTATGTTAGGGAAACTGTCCCTAGTGTTAAAATGGTTTGACATGGTTACTTTAAGGCAGTAGTAGTCAGTCTACCCACAGAACAGGAACACCAAGGCAACCGGACAAACGCTTCATAGCAGTTAACCCAAGGGGAGGAGCAGTGAACGAAGATGGTTTAGTCTCTCTGTCCAAAATCTATTGTTTCTTCTAGTGACCAAGGACAGTGACAATGACTGGTGTAAATGAGATCCAAGAAGTGCAAATGCAGGCTATTCACAAGTGACTGCTTCAAAAAAAGGACACAGGCATTTCAAACAACTGCCTTGAGGTAAGGTTATGACCTGGTCACCTGAATCTTGGTATAAATGCTAGCTACTGTATGCAAGTCACTTTGGATAAAAACATGTGCTCAGCAAAGAATGATTCAATCTAAGATTGGACACCAAGGAATTGAAACGCACTACAATGACATCATGTGATTATGATTAGATTAGTAATGCAGTAGATTAGAGCGTAGCATCTTTCCCAGAAGAACCCACCTCATCATCCAGATTACTATTCTCCTGGATGACTCTGATCCAGGACAGCATGTCATCCCTGCCCTCCGCCTGGAACAGGTACCCGCAGTGCGACGTGGTCAGTCGCAGCACGTTCTTGCGTTTTGTGTCGCTGTAGGAGATGTCAATCAGGCAGGCCTTGATGCTGATTGGCCGTGGGTCGTCGTCGGACTGGGAGTGGGAGGAGGCGTGAGAGATGCCGTCCTTCTTGTCCTTGTAGAGCGTGAGGGCGTGGCCTCGCAGCACAGCGTACACCTGCTTCCACGACCTCGAACCCCCGCTCACACGCTACAGAGAGTCGGGGAGAGAAAGAGACGAGATCAGGCTCTGCGTGAAGATCAAGACTGTTTGCAGTGTGGGGGTGGGTGTGCATGTTTGCTTTTTCACACTATTGTGGATATTTTTGTTTGACATTGTCCTTTCCAGCATCTATGGTGGATTGTAACCAGACCAGCACAGTAGACCGCCACACGATTTGACAATATAAAAACACATACCTTGCTCTTCTCAGTGTTGAGCTGCCTGAAGTTGAGCCAGCCTTCTTTAGAAGAGTCACTGAAGATATCTGAAGAGGAGTCCCTTCTGGAACCAGAGTCATCAGACGACTTGTGTCCATCCAGAGCCTACACACACACACACACACACACACACACACACACACACACACACACACCAATAGGAGTATCAGCAGAAACAGCGAGCCTGTACTCTTAAAGAGCGTCAATCCCCAGGAGTCTCGGGAGCATCAAAGCCTGACTACCGCAGGAAAATCACAGACAGGCGAGTTCATTATGGCTGAGGAAGTCAAGATGAGCCAAAAACCACACAACACATCCTGTCAATGTGATTAGAAAACATTTCAAAGGCACAGGGAGAGTAGAAAGACTGAATTAAAAACTAATTTAATAAAAGTAGCAGCTTGTCACACCGTTGGGCACTCAATGTGGGGAAAAGCATTAGACCTTAATCATAATAGTCCCTAGCAATTTAACAGACATTATAAACACAGCCAACATGTCATGGATAAACCTTTATAGAGCTGTTATAACCCTTTACAGTTGTTATAAACACAGCCGACATGTTGTGGTTAATTAACCCTGGATAGATCCGTGTCCTCACCTTTCTTAGGCCTCTCAGTCCAGGCATGTGTTTACTGTTGGACCGGCTGGAGACCGAGAGAAGGGGGGGGGGGGGGACAAAATGGCAGATATTAGGAGGATGAACAGAGAACCATTGGAAAAGAGTATCATGAGAAATCAGACCAAATTTCAAAAGGGACTTACCCTCTGCCTTCCTCTCTGTAGTTATCCAGACCCTCGTCACAGGATTTGGACCGTTCTTGTTTGGTCGAAGCATCAGACTCCAGGATCGCATTTCTGAGAGACTCTTGAGAACGGAAGATGTATACAACGACAGTGTGAAGGGCTGTGTCATGGCAACAGGGGTACATAAGTGTTTTAAGGAGTCAGGGCAGAGTGATGTTCCAGCTGGGTGTTATTGGTGAGGGTCAGTGGTGGTATTAGAGCTCAATATCACAGGACTAGAGATTCAAATTCGGCCCATTTTTCTGCCGACTAACTGACCATCATTAACCAGTCAACAAAGAGTAACAGAAATCCCCAATGGTAAAATTACTTGACCAACAGAAAATACTATCAGATATCTGTATATAATGACGAGATGCGTATGTTTCCGCCCTAACAATGGGAGGTGTTGGCGGGAAGGCAGGCGACAAGCTTAGGCCCAAAATAAGTCCATTGAAACGCATTGGGCTTATTTTGGACAGATTTTGTCGAGGGTGAAACCTCTCGCGTTAACTCTTCCCCTCTGATACTATGCATGCATACAAGGACAGGACATGTTTCATTATGAGCTTAATGAAAACATGCAACAATAGCCTGTTATTGAACATGCAACTCCTGTAATTAAGCAGATAAAACGTCATTTTCAAACATTTACCCAAATACAATTAGCGGAAAACACAGTTGTAAACAGCAGACCTAATGTGAGCAGTTCCACACCTGACAGGGATGAACATCGCTGTTAGAAAACACAGTTGTAAACAGCAGACCTAATGTGAGCAGTTCCACACCTGACAGGGATGAACATCGCTGTTAGAAAACACAGTTGTAAACAGCAGACCTAATGTGAGCAGTTCCACACGTGACAGGGATGAACATCGCTGTTAGAAACTTAGAAAGAGTAACTACCATGATGGGTTGCTATATGACTAGGATGGATTGTGCCTTTGGCTTTCTGGACAATGAAAGAAAGTTGATATGAAAACCAATAGAGCAGGAGAGAAATGCTGGTTAATGGCTAGAGGAAGACTTTATTAAATAATTGCCTCCACGTCTCTATGGATGGATTTTCACTAGGCTACTTTGAACAAGGTAAGATATGCGTCATATTTTGAAGTAAAACAGGTTTCAAACAGGTCTACTGCCTCAAGCTCACATTGCAAAGTGGTGGTGATCACTGACAGTAGGCAGGCTATAGTTTATGCCTCCTAATGGGAATGGGAGGCACGCTTTACAAGTTGAGATTGGGAAATAAAAATAGCTACTTTTTAATTGTGGCCACCAACGTTTACCATGCGATCGCATATAGAGATGTTACTCCAGTAGCCTTGAGCAGCTACTCTGCTGCTGTCTGACAGGTGGTAGGCTATTCCGCTCCTCAAACTAGGCTCTGAAAGCTGTCTGACAGGTGGTAGGCTATTCCGCTCCTCAAACTAGGCTCTGTAAGCTGTCTGACAGGTGGTAGGCTATTCCGCTCCTCAAACTAGGCTCTGTAAGCTGTCTGACAGGTGGTAGGCTATTCCGCTCCTCAAACTAGGCTCTGTAAGCTGTCTGACAGGTGGTAGGCTATTCCGCTCCTCAAACTAGGCTCTGTAAGCTGTCTGACAGGTGGTAGGCTATTCCGCTCCTCAAACTAGGCTCTGTAAGCTGTCTGACAGGTGGTAGGCTATTCCGCTCCTCAAACTAGGCTCTGTAAGCTGTCTGACAGGTGGTAGGCTATTCCGCTCCTCAAACTAGGCTCTGTAAGCTGTCTGACAGGTGGTAGGCTATTCCGCTCCTCAAACTAGGCTCTGTAAGCTGTCTGACAGGTGGTAGGCTATTCCGCTCCTCAAACTAGGCTCTGTAAGCTGTCTGACAGGTGGTAGGCTATTCCGCTCCTCAAACTAGGCTCTGTAAGCTGTGCGTGTGATAAATAAAATGCACAAAGACTAACAAAAACACACAGGGCAATTTAATTCCACAAAAATTATGCAAATTAACCTACAGACCGATAAGCATGACTGGTTCAAATGTATTTTCAGGACAGAATTGTGTTGAAATGCACAGCCCAAAGTGAATGGGATATCTAAGCAATGTCAAACTGCAAATTTGACTTCAAAGTGATTTGGCACTGATGGAGGAGACATCCTCGCTGCTTTCAAGCCTGTACAGAGAACTGGGTCAATGTCATAAATTCTCAGAAAACAACACAATGGAGGTGGCTGAAACGGAACGGTAGTATTTCCTATATAGTGCAGTACTTTTGCCCATGGGGATGTGGTTAACATTAGTGCACTACATACGGAACCATGTTTCAGATGCCACTAATGACTGAAACAGACAACAGCATTAACAACACAGCAACAGACAGAATTGTATCTGTACCATAACCATGACAACCAGGAGCCCCACCCCCACAGTGCCTCTTACCTTGGTCATGTGACATCTGTCGGCGAATGAAAGGGCACGGGGAGGAGCTTGGGTTCAGGGGGAGTACGGCTGGAACGCCAGATATCACGGCGGAAGCAGGAATGGACGTGGCCTCATGGTCAACACTAGGGCTAGCCGGCTCGTCTGCAATCACACAACACACACTTCGGTATTACATGATGGACAAACATCATCATGATCAACCCCATGAACTTCCTCATCATAATGGATAAAAAAAATAATTCAGCTTCCTGAGATATTTCAGTTTTGCATCTTCAGCAAGTGCAGCATTAAGAAGAGTCCCAATGTAACACTTGCATGGCACTACACCAACAACACGGCTGCTAGAAATGAGGATCTCTCCTGCTCTCTTCCCCTCTCTGACATATCCCCTTTTTTTAAAAGAAAAGTGTGAAACTTAACTGCTGAGTAGTGCAGCATATCCAACTCCGCCCACCCCTGGCGCGCCAAGCCCAAAACAGCTCAGAGTACAAAGCTGCTCTCTACCTGCAGCCGTGGGGCATGTGGAGCTAAATTTAAAAGCCACTGCCCTAGTTTCCAGCCTCCCAGGCTGCACCCATCTCTCACCTCAACCAGGGCCAAGGAGAAGGGTTGTAAAGGAGCAGCGGCAATGTAACCCCATAGGCATCTGTCACTAATATAGGCATCTGTCACTAATATAGGCATCTGTCACTAATATAGGCCTAAACTATAGGCATCTGTCACTAATATAGGCATCTGTCACTAATATAGGCCTAAACTATAGGCATCTGTCACTAATATAGGCATCTGTCACTAATATAGGCATCTGTCACTAATATAGGCATCTGTCACTAATATAGGCCTAAACTATAGGCATCTGTCACTAATATAGGCATCTGTCACTAATATAGGCATCTGTCACTAATATAGGCATCTGTCACTAATATAAGCCTAAACTATAGGCATCTGTCACTAATATAGGCATCTGTCACTAATATAGGCCTAAACTATAGGCATCTGTCACTAATATAGGCATCTGTCACTAATATAGGCCTAAACTATAGGCATCTGTCACTAATATAGGCCTAAACTATAGGCATCCGTCACTAATATAGGCATCTGTCACTAATATAGGCCTAAACTATAGGCATCTGTCACTAATATAGGCCTAAACTATAGGCATCCGTCACTAATATAGGCCTAAACTATAGGCATCTGTCACTAATATAGGCCTAAACTATAGGCATCTGTCACTAATATAGGCATCTGTCACTAATATAGGCCTAAACTATAGGCATCTGTCACTAATATAGGCCTAAACTATAGGCATCCGTCACTAATATAGGCATCTGTCACTAATATAGGCATCTGTCACTAATATAGGCCTAAACTATAGGCATCTGTCACTAATATAGGCCTAAACTATAGGCATCCGTCACTAATATAGGCCTAAACTATAGGCATCTGTCACTAATATAGGCCTAAACTATAGGCATCTGTCACTAATATAGGCATCTGTCACTAATATAGGCCTAAACTATAGGCATATGTCACTAATATAGGCATCCGTCACTAATATAGGCCTAAACTATAGGCATCTGTCACTAATATAGGCCTAAACTATAGGCATCTGTCACTAATATAGGCATCTGTCACTAATATAGGCCTAAACTATAGGCATATGTCACTAATATAGGCCTAAACTATAGGCATCGGTCACTAATATAGGCCTAACCTATTAGGCATCTGTCACTAATATAGGCCTAACATATTAGGCATCTGTCACTAATATAGGCATCTGTCACTAATATAGGCCTAAACTATAGGCATCCGTCACTAATATAGGCATCTGTCACTAATATAGGCATCTGTCACTAATATAGGCCTAAACTATAGGCATCTGTCACTAATATAGGCCTAAACTATAGGCATCCGTCACTAATATAGGCATCTGTCACTAATATAGGCCTAAACTATAGGCATATGTCACTAATATAGGCCTAAACTATAGGCATCGGTCACAGTATAGGCCTAACCTATTAGGCATCTGTCACTAATATAGGCCTAACATATTAGGCATCGGTCACTAATATAGGCCTAAACTATTAGGCATCGGTCACTAATATAGGCCTAACATATTTTTTTAATATATTTTTTTACCTTTATTTAACTAGGCAAGTCAGTTAAGAACAAATTCTTATTTTCAATGACGGCCTAGGAACAGTGGGTTAACTGCCTGTTCAGGGGCAGAACGACAGATTTGTACCTTGTCAGCTCGGGGATTCGAACTTGCAACCTTTCGGTTACTAGTCCATGCTCTAACCACTAGGCTACCCTGCCGCCCCAATATTAGGCATCTGTTACTAATATAGGCCTAAACTATTAGGCATCTGTCACTAATATAGGCCTAACCTATTAGGCATCTGTCACTAATATAGGCCTAACATATTAGGCATCTGTTACTAATATAGGCCTAAACTATAGGCATCCGTCACTAATATAGGCCTAAACTATAGGCATCTGTCACTAATATAGGCATCTGTCACTAATATAGGCCTAACATATTAGGCATCTGTTAATAATATAGGCCTAAACTATAGGCATCCGTCACTAATATAGGCCTAAACTATAGGCATCTGTCACTAATATAGGCATCTGTCACTAATATAGGCCTAACATATTAGGCATCTGTTACTAATATAGGCCTAAACTATAGGCATCTGTCACTAATATAGGCATCTGTCACTAATATAGGCCTAAACTATGGGCATCTGTCACTAATATAGGCCTAAACGCGCTCTCACCACTGGCGTCCCCCAGGGCTCTGTTCTAGGCCCTCTCCTATTCTCGCTATACACCAAGTCACTTGGCTCTGTCATGGTCTCTCCTATCATTGCTATGCAGACGACACACAATTAATCTTCTCCTTTCCCCCTTCTGATGACCAGGTGGCGAATCGCATCTCTGCATGTCTGGCAGACATATCAGTGTGGATGACGGATCACCACCTCAAGCTGAACCTCAGCAAGACGGAGCTGCTCTTCCTCCCGGGGAAGGACTGCCCGTTCCATGATCTCGCCATCACGGTTGACAACTCCATTGTGTCCTCCTCCCAGAGCGCTAAGAACCTTGGCGTGATCCTGGACAACACCCTGTCGTTCTCAACTAACATCAAGGCGGTGGCCCGTTCTTGTAGGTTCATGCTCTACAACATCCGCAGAGTACGACCCTGCCTCACACAGGAAGCAGCGCAGGTCCTAATCCAGGCACTTGTCATCTCCGTCTGGATTACTGCAACTCGCTGTTGGCTGGGCTCCCTGCCTGTGCCATTAAACCCCTACAACTCATCCAGAACGCCGCAGCCCGTCTGGTATTCAACCTTCCCAAGTTCTCTCACGTCACCCCGCTCCTCCGCTCTCTCCACTGGCTTCCAGTTGAAGCTCGCATCCGCTACAAGACCATGGTGCTTGCCTACAGAGCTGTGAGGGGAACGGCACCTCAGTACCTCCAGGCTCTGATCAGGCCCTACACCCAAACAAGGGCACTGCGTTCATCCACCTCTGGCCTGCTCGCCTCCCTACCACTGAGGAAGTACAGTTCCCGCGCAGCCCAGTCAAAACTGTTCGCTGCTCTGGCCCCCCAATGGTGGAACAAACTCCCTCACGACGCCAGGACAGCGGAGTCAATCACCACCTTCCGGAGACACCTGAAACCCCACCTCTTTCAGGAATACCTAGGATAGGATAAAGTAATCCTTCTCACCCCCCCCTTAAAAGATTTAGATGCACTATTGTAAAGTGGCTGTTCCACTGGATGTCTTAAGGTGAACGCACCAATTTGTAAGTCGCTCTGGATAAGAGCGTCTGCTAAATGACTTAAATGTAAATGTAAACTATAGGCATCTGTCACTAATATAGGCCTAACCTATTAGGCATCTGTCACTAATATAGGCCTAACATATTAGGCATCTGTTACTAATATAGGCCTAACATATTAGGCATCTGTCACCAATATAGGTCTACCCCCATAGGCATCTGTCACTATTATAGGTCTACCCCCATAGGCATCTGTCACTAATAAAGGCCTACCCCATAGGTATCAGTCACCAATATAGGTCTACCCCCATAGGCATCTGTCACTATTATAGGTCTACCCCCATAGGCATCTGTCACTAATATAGGCCTAAACTATAGGCATCTGTCACTAATATAGGCATCTGTCACTAATATAGGCCTAACCTATTAGGCATCTGTCACTAATATAGGCCTAACATATTAGGCATCTGTTACTAATATAGGCCTAACATATTAGGCATCTGTCACTATTATAGGCCTACCCCATAGGCATCTGTCACCAATATAGGCCTACCCCCATAGGCATCTGTCACTATTATAGGCCTACCCCATATGCATCTGTCACTATTATAGGCCTACCCCATAGGCATCTGTCACTAATATAGGACTACCCCATAGGCATCTGTCACTAATATAGGACTACCCCATAGGCATCTGTCACTAATATAGACCTACCCCCATAGGCATCTGTCACTAATATAGACCTACCCCCATAGGCATCTGTCACCAATATAGGCCTACCCCCATTGGCATCTGTCACCAATATAGGCCTACCCCCATAGGCATCTGTCACCAATATAGGCCTACCCCCATAGGCATCTGTCACCAATATAGGCCTACCCCCATAGGCATCTGTCACCAATATAGGCCTACCCCCATAGGCATCGGTCACCAATATAGGCCTACCCCCATAGGCATCTGTCACCAATATAGGCCTACCCCCATAGGCATCTGTCACCAATATAGGCCTACCCCCATAGGCATCTGTCACCAATATAGGCCTACCCCATAGGCATCGGTCACCAATATAGGCCTACCCCCATAGGCATCTGTCACCAATATAGGCCTACCCCCATATGCATCTGTCACTATTATAGGCCTACCCCCATAGGCAGTTTCACCCTCTCTGTAGAGACAAACACCCCCTGATGTCTTTAGATCTAGTGTTAAATTAAATACAGCTAGACAACATGGGCCAAATGTACAACAACCCCATTGATGGTGTTTACATCAAAGAGCATACAAAGGAGGTATGTACACCACCCACTCAACCTTTTGAGATGGAAAATAACTGCATACAAGAAACTGTACTTCTTCTAGGTTACACACGGCCCCCTTCCTGTCTGTGGAACTCAACACGCCGTCTGGTTCCTCCAGAGTCAGATAGCGAAGCTCACACTTCTGGCAGGCCCTGCACCAGGCCCACTGGTCCAGCCAAGCCCAGGACCCCAGCCCCATGCCCAGCCTGTCCACCAGCAGCATGCTGCACAGGGAGTGATTACTAGCCCTGGGAGAGGACCGTCACCGCACCTGGCCTGGTCAGAATCAGACTGACCCAGTACCAGACCTCCTCACTCTGGGATGGAAACAACAGCCCAGATTCTCTGGCAGTGGTTGTACTCCCATACAAGTCCTGGAGTTCCATGCAAAGCTCAAAGGTGAAACATTGCAAGATAAATCCTCAACGAGGGATCGCATTTGAAGACCCTCATAACAATATTAGTTGAGACAGTCGAAGTTAAATCCACATTTGAACTCTTTAAACTAAAATTCAGTGGAAGATGGATGACCTTATTCTAATAACACCCCACATGTTTTAAATCCCAATAAAACCCAGACTGAGACTGTCAGCTGTTAGATCCAAGAGGGTAAAGAATGTAACCTTGACCAGAGCATTGGCTAAAGAAGACTAGTGAGCGACCGGCTTTGCCACTCTGGGCCACTGGAATGGAATCTGACCTCACATGACGAGGAGGGCTCCAACCGTACAGACAGTGGCCTGCTGGTCTTTCAAATGGTTCATTGATGGGAGCCTGAGGGCTGGTTAGAGCGGCTCAATCAGACCTCTGTTCTCTGAATCACATCATGGGCACCAGGCCCAGAGTTGTGGTGCTGTGGCTTCCCCATCACCCTCCCTCCTCACTGTCTGCTGTGTCTGCACCTGGCGTGGCCCTGCCTGTTCCACTACCAGCAGTAGCAGTATGGAAGTACCATGACAGGTAGATATGTAACCACTACATGCTGGATGACACAAAAATACATTTCTAACGGGTTAAATTAAGGTCATCATCACCAAGGCAGGCTGGTATAACAGAGATGATGGGGTCATAAGTGCTGTGTGGCGGGACGTTCACAAGAAATGTGAGTGATAAAATTACATTGTCTCTAATAGGCAAATCGTCTATTGAAAGGCAAATTCAAGAACAGACTTTAATCATTTTAACAATGCCTTCAGTAAGTTTGGTAACACAAAGTGCTTTCCGGGACATAGACATGTCTTATATGTGTAGAAAGATTAACAAGAATTTAAGCTAACTGCAGTGTCCAATTAACAGTAGCTATTACAGTGAAGAAAAGACAATGCTATTATTTGAGGAGAGTGCACAACAACAAAAACTTGTATCGTGGCAACTGGTTTGATACATTCACCTCTGAAGGTAAATAATGTACTTACATTCAGTAATCTTGCTCTGTGTTTGTCATCCTGAGGGTCCCAGAGATAAAATGTAGCATAGTTTTGTTTGATAGAATACATTTTTATGTTCAAATGTAGGAACTGGGGTCTACATTTTGACCCCAGTGCCGTCTCTGGCTCCACACACACCCCACCCAGCTATCTAGGTTTGAAAGTTAGTGTATAAGCTAATTATCCATCATGTATGACATTCATGGGAGTGAGTAAACTTAAATGTTTTATTACCATATCATTTTTATATGTTCTCTATAGTTATGTACTTGAAAATGTATCACATTTGGGCAAACCCGATAGAAAATATTGTGCAGTAATGTAATTCTTCACTGGATCAGTCAAACTTAGCACATACACTGCTGCCATCTGGTGGCTAAAATGACATCTAGACTCCTATCTGAAAGTATGTCTTTTTTCTTCCATTTCAAAGATGGAGCTAAAATAAAACGCATGTTTTTTGCTTGTATTATCTTTTACCAGATCTAATGTGTTATATTCTCCCACATTCATTTCACATTTACACACATTTCAAAGTGTTTCCTTAATGGTATCAAGAATATGCATATCCTTTCTTCAGGTCCTGAGCTACAGGCAGTTAGATTTGGGTAGCTCATTTTAGGCAAAAAAAAAAGAGAAAATAAAAAAGAAGGGGGTATGATCCTTATTAAGATCGTCACTTGAAAAAGCACAATAGTACTATTTGTCCATTTTGAGAAGCTGTAGCCAGTATACACTTAATCAAAATAGTCAGAATTAATCTAAGATAAATCAAGAAGAACTCTGTCATTAATTTTGAAGTTTTTGCAGGAGATTTTACATCAAATTAAGATGTTTGGTGCAGTATTTCTCAAAATAATTTGCATCAAAACGAGTCGTCCCTCGTTGAATGAGAAATATTTGATTGAAGAATCCCTACTGTTGACCAATCACTGAAGGGGCCTAGACTTTGGCTCATAACTTTAGCTTGCCTCCAGAATTGTTTTTATGCCCGAACAGCCGAAAAATAATATACGCACAAACTCTAACGAACTGTTTCGGGTGGGAAACATGCAGATGCCTTAAAGACTCCTGTCAGCTGAGCAGCACCTCCACCAACACCTAAATGAGATATGACAAGCCTCAGCGTACATCACGCTAACACAATAAGCCCAGGCTACGTACAGGTTCATCATGACTGACACACACAGGCCTCAGTAAAACAAGTCCCGGTATAAACCATGACAAGAGTTGATTTACTGTAAATATCACAGATTTAAAAACACACTATTGCTGGTAATCCACTGACCCATCAATAGGAATGACTGTATAAATGCTGCTGCTACTCTGTTAATTATCTATGCATAGTCAATTTAACTCCATCTACATGTACATATTACCTCAACTAACCTGTACCCCTGCACATTGACTCAGTACCAGTACCCCTGTATATAGCCTCATTATTGTTATTTTATTGTTGCCATTTTATTTTTTACTTTAGTTTAGTAAATATTTACTCTTGTTTTTCATAAACTACATTGATGGTTAAGGGCTTGTAAGTAAGCATTTCACGGTAAGGTCAACTCAATTTGTATTCGGTTGTATTCGGCACATGTAACAAATTAAATGTGATTTAAAGCGCAAATTAGATCTGAATGTCTGATGATGAATTGCTTAGTGGTAGTTGCTGCCCCCGTATCCCAGTGGTACAATACAACAGGCTTGGCTGGCTCTACGACCAAACTCTAGCTAACTTCTGTCCCATGGGCCATACTAAAAATCACCATGCCTCATCTCTGCTGCCTCACTGTGACCCAGTTCCAGAGAACACACACCTGTAGAATGCACAATGTTCTTCAGCGTCCTTCCAGAACACTAAGTGGATCAGCAAACAGGCGTGTCCTACCTTACTGATCGCACTTACTGAGTGGCCCAGTAAAATACGATGTACTTTAGCTAGAGTACACCCTGACCCAACTTTTCAAATCAGTAATAATACATCCATGTCTTAGCTGTCCACAAGATTGAAGAAAAACAAGTATGACTGACTCCTGAAACAAAATAACTTGAATATTGCAGGTTGTGAGCTCAGTGTAATGGATAGTCAGAACAGGCTACATTTTTATCCCACTGTCCCTTTAAGGAAAAGTTGTCTAATTCAGCTGTTTATGAAATGCTAAAAATGCTGAAAGCTTTATCAGCAAAATGAAGAGGAGATAAAAGGAAAATGCACAAATGCAAAAAATAATTATTTTAGACACGGGCTTTAGCCGGAGTGACATTTAGAGCACTTCTTATGAGGACAAGTGTTCATATCACCATCAACATCATAGATTAGGTTGTGGGCGTGGCAGGGGGAGAGAACCCCCCCCATCTTGGTTGTGTAGACCGCATGTTGCAGTTTTAAATCTCATTTCCTGCAATTCTATGAATTTTGCCATGTTCTTTTGCTCATACATAATAACAAAATCTATACTGCTAAATTCAATGTTAAAAAAAAAAATTCCATTGACCATTCGCTAAGGTTACTATTGCAACCTTGGACATCATTTTCCCAGGAAGCCCAATTCCCCATTCAACCACTGGCGAGATCCCTTCACAATGATCTAAAACTGTGTTCCTAATACACAATGACATTAAAAACAGACTATCCCTTGCTAATCAGGAAACTATTGGGTATATTGTGGTGGACTGCCACTACAATTGCTTCACAGGAACCCGGTAAAATGATGTTTGTAGTGTAGCTAGCCCCTGAATAGCTCTGAATTAACTATCGGCATGCAGTCAAAGCTATAACCACTTTTGGAGCTAACTAGTGCTCTCAATCGTATCCTGATGTTGACAGCAGATGAGAGAAAACAAGTTATATGAAGTGGTTAACTAGCATTAGCAACGTTTGGTGGTCAATGAGACAGAGCTAGCTAAACAGTTGCGCTAGCAAACAATGTAACATTTTGGGTTAAAAACAATTGGCCAAGACCAAAGAGCTGTCAAAGGACACCAGAAACAAAATTGTAGACCTGCACCAGGCTGGGAAGACTGAATCTGCAATAGGTAACCAGCTTGGTTTGAAGAAATCAACTGTGGGAGCAATTATTAGGAAATGGAAGACATACAAGACCACTGATAATCTCCCTCGATCTGGGGCTCCACGCAAGAGCTCACCCCGTGGGGTCAAAATGATCACAAGAACGGTGAGAAAAAATCCCAGAACCACACGGGGGGACCTAGTGAATGACCTGCAGAGAGTTGGGACCAAAGTAACAAAGCCTACCATCAGCAAGGGCATTGAAGATGAAACATGGCTGGGTCTTTCAGCATGACAATGATCCCAAACACACCGCCTGGGCAACGAAGGAGTGGCTTCGTAAGAAGCATTTCAAGGTCCTGGAGTGGCCTAGCCAGTCTCCAGATCTCAACCCCATAGAAAATCTTTGGAGGGAGTTGAAAGTCTGTGTTGCCCAGCAACAGACCCAAAACATCACTGCTCTAAAGGAGATCTGCATGGAGGAATGGGGCAAAATAACAGCAACAGTGTGTGAAAACCTTGTGAAGACTTATAGAAAACGTTTGACCTCTGTCATTGCCAACAAAGGGTATATAAGAAAGTATTGAGATAAACTTTTGATATTGACCAAATACTTATTTTCCACCATAATTTGAAAATAAATTAATTAAAAATCATACAATGTGATTTTTCCCTTCTCATTTTGTCTGTCATAGTTGAAGTGTACCTATGATGAAAATTACAGGCCTCTCATCTTTTTAAGTGGGAAAACTTGCACAATTGGTGGCTGACTAAATATTTTTTTGCCCCACTGTATATTTTAAAATACATAGGTCTGTTACCTCTTCTACATACTTTATATCTGGTAACAGTATGGAGAAAGAGGTGTGATGGTGTGGGGGTGCTTTGCTGGTGACACAGTCAGTGATATATTTAGAAATCAAGGCACACTTAACCAGCACAGCCATTCCATCTGGTTTGTGCTTAATGGGACTATCATGTGTTTTTCAACAGGACGATGACCCAACACACCTCCAGGCTGTGTAAGGGCTATTTAACCAAGAAGGAGAGTGATGGAGTGCTGCATCAGATGACCAGGCCTCCACAATCACCTGACCTCAACCCAATTGAGATAGGTTGGACCGCAGAGTGAAGTAAAAGCAGCCAATAAATGCTCAGCATATGTGGGAACTCCTTCAATACTTTTGGAAAACATTCTAGGTGAGGCTGTTTGAGAGAATGCCAAGAGTGTGCAAAGCTGTCATCAAGGAAAAGGGTGGCTACTTTGAAGAATCTAAAATATATTTTGACTTGTTTAACACTTTGATTCCATATGTGTTATTTCATAGTTTTTATTTCAAAAGTAAAAAGAAAGAAAACCCATTGAATGAGTAGGTGTGTCTAAACGTTTGACTGGTACTGTATATAAGATCAGCAACAAACAAAAAAACTTCCCTTTTTCAGGACCCTATCTTTCAAAGATAATTCGTAAGAACCACTGTAAAGGGTTTAAACACTGTTTGCCATGCTTGTTCAATTAACCATAAACAATTAATGAACATGCACCTGTGGAACGGTCGTTAAGACACTAACAGCTTACAGACGGTAGGCAATTAAGGTCACAGTTATGAAAACTTAGGACACTAAAGACGTCTTTTTATTGACTCTGAAAAACACTGCAAAAGAAAGATGCCCAGGGTCCCTGCTCATCTGCGTGAACGTGCCTTAGGGATGCTGCAAGGAGGCATGAGGACTGCAGATGTGGCCAGGGCAAAAAACTGCAATGTCCGTACTGTGAGACGCCTAAGACAGCGCTACAGGGAGACAGGACGGACAGCTGATCGTCCTCACAGTGGCAGACCACGTGTAACAACTAGAGGTCGACCGATTAACCGGAATGGCCGATTAATTAGGGCCGATTTCAAGTTTTCATAACAATCGGAAATTTGTATTTTTGGGCGCCGATTTTGCTGATTCTTTTTATATATTTTCTAAATATTTTTTTACACCTTTATTTAATCTTTATTTAACTAGGCAAGTCAGTTAAGAACACATTCTTATTTTCAATGACGGCCTAGGAACGAGGCAGAACGACAGATTTGTACCTTGTCAGCTCGGGGGATCCAATCTTGCAACCGTAAAGTTAATTAGTCCAACGCAATAACAACCTGCCTCTCTCTCGTTGCACTCCACAAGGAGACTGCCTATTATGCGAATGCAGTAAGCAAAGGTAAGTTGCTAGCTAGCATTAATATTATAAAAAACAATCAACGACTGTCATTGCTCCAATGTGTCCTTAACCATAAACATCAATGCCTTTCTTAAAATCAATACAAAAGTATATATTTTTAAACATGCATATTTAGCTAAAAGAAATCCAGGTTAGCAGGCAATATTAACCAAGTGAAATTGTGTCACTTCTCTTGCGTTCATTTCACGCAGAGTCAGGGTATATGCAACAGTTTTTTTTATTACATAGTTTGGACTTAGGCGAACTAAGAGAGAGAAAAAAAAACTTAGGTGGCCTGACAAAGGATTTCAATGGCAGAAAAAACCCTCTACACTCACTGCCTGCCACCAAAGCTTAACAACATACTGTACATCTAGTCAAGGATTGATCAGGTGGTAAACATGGGCCCAGTATGAAATGTAAAAAAACACTATAAAACCATGTTTCTAAATCTAATGATTTGTAATTTCTCCCCAGCAATTTCCCCTCCCATTCTTATCTGTACTGACGAACTGCTGCTGCTACTGGCCCCCTAGTCTCCTCTTTTTCCTGCCTACATGCCTGATGCCATGGAGACTGCACAGTGCCATGATGTTAGAGCTCTCTTACCGATGAAATGGATAGTCATTTCCCAAATGGTACTCTATTCCCTATGAAAATGTACTACTTTTGAAGTATAGTGGTGTACCAAATAGAGAATAGGAAGCAATTTTGGACGCAACTGTGAAGTTAGTGTTCAGCCTCTTACCGATAAAGGGGATTGAGTCGAGGGACTCTTCCAGGTTGCTGGAGGAGCATGAGGTCTGGTCCTTCTCCTGCTTCTTGCTCAGCCGCCGCATGTGCATCTCCCGCCGCGCATCGTTGGGTAGCCAGCACACCGAGTCCGCTGCTGGCTCCGAACCGTCCTCCTCGTTCACCGCCAGGATGTAGGAAGGGTGGCGCAGGGGGCTGGGGTTCTTCACCGACCCAGGAGGCTTTTCCCTGAGGACTACGCCCAATTCTGAGGCCGAAGGGCCGCGACCGTTCACCTGGACCTGGGGCTCTGTGCGAGGTGGGTGGTGGTGGGAGGTTTTGAGAATCCCAAGCCTCTGTGGTCTCTGATGGGAGGCGGATAAGGACGAGGACCTATGGCCCACCACCGCTGCCACCTCTCTCCCTGGCACCTCCCCTGCCGGCTGCATGGTCTCCGCCCGCCCCCTGCTCTGGATCACATGGTTCACATCTTTGACCCCAGCTCTTTGGTCGGTTGGGGAGGGCTCCAAGCTGATAATCTTCCCCAGGTGAGAGGGTCTGTCTTGGGTCATATTAGGAACGCCGTGAGGCTGGTGCTGGAGCTGCTCTGGTCCTTTAGCATAGAGGGTAGGGTCGGGCATTGGCGTTCCCCGGAGGCTGTCCCTACCGTACCCTGCAGGGGGTCGGTGATGGACAGCCTGTTTGGAGAGGCTCTGCCTGCTGGGGCGTGTACCCTGGTCCAGCCTGCTAGTGTAGCCCCGTCTATCCACCATGGGCCGGCCCAGCTCCACAGAGTCACAGTCAGAGGAGCGAGCCCGGGCCTTGTGTGTTAACCCATCCTGGGACACACTACGAGGAGGCCAGTTCCTGGGGTGGACCCCCCGCTCCGCCATACTCATACGGTCCTGGGAAGAGCTGCGGGGGGGCATGTGGTGGAAGGGGGGCGGAGGTCCATGGTAGGCGCGGTCGTGGGAGGTGCTCCTGCGCCGGAGACCCTTAGGGTTGGGGCCCCAGCCACTCCGGGGGATGTGGTGGGAGGAGTTGAAGGTGTTCTGGCTGGCGGCTCGCAGGCATTCTAGTCTCTCCTGGATGGTCTGGCTGCCATAGGCGTGTATACTCTTGTTATCGATGTACTCCCTGTAGGTCTGGTACGTCCGCCAGTCTATGTTTTGGTGAGAGACAGGGTTGGGGGAGTACTGGTGTAGCGGGGCACTGTAATTGAAGAGGCTCGCCCCAGAGGGGTAGATGTCTGTTTTCCGTGGCAGGGGGTAGTGGGACACAGACCCAGGACGCACTCTGATGAGGCCAGGGTCAGGGGACCCTACCAGGCTATAGTCTATTCTGTGTGCTGGTCCTATACGGCCCAGCTCTGGAGGAACTACCACAGTCCTCACGCTGTCGTTGCGCATGCACGCCGCGGTCTGGGATTTGGGGTACGGGTGTGCAGGAGGAGGGGAGGGGGGCACGGGAATCTCCATGCGGTACCCCGTGTCTGGTGGTGTTGCCCCCCGGCATGCTCCCTGTACCCCCACTCCAACTGGGGAGGGGGTCTCTGTAGCCTGGGCCATCCCTGGGGGCTTACAGTCTACACGAGGGTAACATATGGGGGGCGGCTCGGGGATGTGATGGGCGTTTCCACTGTAAGTACTGCGGCTTCGGAGGTACGCATCCTGGGAATAGGCCTGGCGAGAGAAAGATGAGAGGGTAAGATACAATAACAGTGTCCACTGGTCCCAATTCACTCCCTACCACTTCTTTCCCCTGGCCCTTGGCCCTAACCCTTCCCCCTAACCCTTCCCCTTGGCACAAACCCTTCCCCTTGGCACAAACCCTTCCCCAAACCCCCTAACCCTTCCCCTGGGCCCTAACCCTTCCCCTGGGCCCTAACCCTTCCCCTGGGCCCTAACCCTTCCCCTTGGCCCTAACCCTTCCCCTTGGCCCTAACCCTTCCCCTTGGCCCTAACCCTTCCCCTTGGCACAAACCCTTCCCCTGGGCCCTAACCCTTGGCACAAACCCCCTGGGCCCTAACCCTTCCCCTTCTTCCCCTGGGCCCTAACCCGCCCTAACCCCCTAACCCTTCCCCTTGGCACAAACCCTTCCCCTTGGCACAAACCCTTCCCCTTGGCACAAACCCTTCCCCTTGGCACAAACCCTTCCCCTGGGCCCTAACCCTTCCCCTGGGCCCTAACCCTTCCCCTTGGCCCTAACCCTTCCCCTTGGCCCTAACCCTTCCCCTTGGCCCTAACCCTTCCCCTGGGCCCTAACCCTTCCCCTTGGCCCTAACCCTTCCCCTTGGCCCTAAGCCTTCAAAGTTGGCATATTTGTAGGGTGGAAGCAATATGGTGGAAGCGCTACTCTACACTGCCTCGATCTATCTAGACTCTTCAGACCTGAAAATATAGGGCGAACAGGAGCAAAATGGAATCAGCAATGTGTGTAATATTCAACATTGCATTTCTAATACATCTGGTAAAGAACTGGAGCAGTGAACATTTACTAATGATAGCTGCTGTGTGTGTGGGTAGGCAGGGAGCAGAATGTTGTAGTGTGAGTGCGGAGGCGGTTAGCAGGTCAGGAGAGTCATTGGTGTTCATCTGCTCTCTCCATATTTAGATAACTAGTTCTCTGGGTACTGTTCATCTGCTCTCTCCATATTTAGATAGCTAGTTCTCTGGGTACTGTTCATCTGCTCTCTCCATATTTAGATAACTGTACCCAGAGAACTAGCTAACTGTTCACTATGCAACGAGAGCATGCTGTGCTGCCGCAACATGAGCAAATTATCCAATGATGGAAATGTTTTTCGGGAACTTTTCCCCCACTGATTTCTGTTATACAAGATATGAAAGAGCAAACAGAAACACTACTGAGTAGCCAGCCAGCCAGCAGGCATAGCTAGTCAGGTGATCTGTGATTGAATAGAGTGGAGAAGAAGCAACAGATGTGTTGTAAGAAAGAAGGAAAGAGACAAGACTGGCATGCAAGACCAAACAGTGATATACAGGAAGGTAGCCTATCTGTTTGGTTTTACCCACCTTCTGGCTGACAGCACTGGCACTGTTAGAACGAGACCTGAGACTCACAGAGATAGAGGGGGGCGGAAGACGCCCAGAACCCACAACTGTCCTCACAGCGCTAAACTTAACCTCTGTTATCATACTCCCAGGCAGATTGTCAACACTCCAGCAATGATACCTCAACACTCCTTCCAGCGAAACGCCAGCAGACAACGATGATCACACACATAGATTCCATCAATGGTAGATTCCGTATAGCTGGCTGTGCAGCCTTCGTCCATTTGTCAAATGCCTTTCCATATTACTTTTCTCTGTTTGTCTTGCAACTAGCAAGCACAAAATGTGACACATCAGAATCAGGTGGACTTTAAACCCCAGCACCTGCATTGTATTACGATTGTTACGTAAGCCTCAACTGTATCCACAATCAGTGTTTTACAGGCAATCACTAGACCCTCCCTTCACCAATAGGGCACTAGTGGAGAGTTCACGGGTCAAGGGCCTTTATCAATGTCTGCGTCTGAAATGGCACCCTATTCCCAATGTAGTGCACTACTTTGACCAAAGCCATAGAAACCTATTCCCTATATGCGGACCAAAACTAGTGCACTAAATAGGGAATAGCTTTCCATTTCAGAAGTAGCCTGGAATTAGCCTGCTAACATGGCAATCGAATGAATTACACTACTAACTAGCAAAGCAGCTAAGTGAGAACATTACAGTACATTACCTCAACCCATTCTCAAACAAAAACATGCATTACAAAGAGAAAATTAGACAGGGGGAACACAACATCAACATGTGTGGTCAAGTGGTTGTCATCATCCCTGCTGCAGCTAGCTTACCAGATCAGTGGTCTCCGTAAAAAAGGCTACCGTTACAGCAGGAGAAAACGAGAGCAGTGAGAGGAGAAGAAGAATAGGGAAACGGCTAGCAGCAAATCACACACACTATAAAAAAGAAAAGAGAACAGTGGTAGTCTTGATCACTGATGCCGGGGCCCTGGAGTCAAAGCACTAAAAATCCATCAGAGCTGCAGTCACATCGAGGGAAAGCGAAAACGGGGAACGGACGTTGGCCGTGGCAGGACTGTCAAATTAGCGATGCCAGCTGCGTGTGCCAGTCTGACCTGGGCGAGGTGTAGGTGGCAGGAGCAGAGGTAGCCTGCTGCCTCCGACAACACCGAGCTCTCCATCTCGCTGTTGCTCCCTCCAGCCGATTGCAGCAGCCAGGTTACAGCACTTAGTGGATGAGCTGCTGCCTGGTATCGCTCACACTCTCCATCCCTGCCTCCACTCTCTGGTATCGCTCACACTCTCCATCCCTGCATCCATCCACGCTCACACTCTCCATCCCTGCCTCCATCTGGTATCGCTCACACTCTCCATCCCTGCCTCCACTCCTGGCATCACACTCTCCATCCCTGCCTCCACTCTCTGGTATCGCTCACACTCTCCATCCCTGCCTCCACTCTCTGGTATCGCTCACACTCTCCATCCCTGCCTCCACTCTCTGGTATCGCTCACACTCTCCATCCCTGCCTCCACTCTCTGGTATCGCTCACACTCTCCATCCCTGCCTCCACTCTCTGGTATCGCTCACACTCTCCGGTATCGCTCACACTCTCCATCCCTGCCTCCACTCTATCTGGTATCACTCACACTCTCCATCCACTCTATCTGGTATCGCTCACATGACGGAAGCAGCTGCTGGATTCTACATTCAGCTCAGATGATACTGCTTCCCATCCTCTTCTGCTCTCCCTCCTTCTCAGCAGCATCAACCTGTTCACAACTAAGGGGCTGTCAGCTGACTACAGCTGGTTTGAGGATCTTCCATCCCACTCCCTCACTCAGCGTCTCGATCTTACTAAGCCACTGATTTTACTGCTGTTGAAGTGTTCCGCTGTAGCTGGTTTTCTGTGTGTGTACTGGAGTCTCTCTCCTCCTCCTCTAGTTAATAATGTCAGCCACCCTGCGAGCCGCGATGTTAATCCTCCAACCCAGGCACAGCTGCATCACTAGCGTGATACTCTGCCTCAGCAGTGGCTTGCCTTTTCATACACCCAGCTATCCTAGCACTGTGGACCAGCGGCCGCTAGCTAAAGCAACAGATGTGCAAAACAGCCCAGTGAAGGGGAGGAGAGAGGGAGAGAGTAGAGAAGTGGGGGATGGGAAAAGAGAAGGGAGAGAGAGAGGTGGCTGAGCCAATAGGGAGGGAGAGAAGGAAAGAGGAGGGTAGGGAGAGGAAGCAGAGGGAATAGGTAGATGTTTACAGGCTCTACTCTTCTATGATGATGTATGCCAGCTTGAGGGGCTCAGGTACTGAAGCTTGCTTTGTTTTAATTCAGGCTTCTGTGAAATATCTTAACAGGACAGTTACCCAGTGTAACAGTGAGACTTGAGGAGTAAGGGAGACAATGAAGGCTCTTAATAAGATGATTCCACAGTGTTTATTTAAATGACAATACTGCTATGCGAGTACTCCTCTTTCTGTTACTTATAAACATATACTCATTACACACAGATATGTAGCAGCACAGCGCACTGAGTTTACCTTCCTACTGAACCTGCAGCAGAATGCTTATCGGGCACCTCTAGTTGCCAGTAGCTATTGTGCATGAAAAGTTAATGATGAGAGTGGAAGCACAGGCACGTTACTTTGAAGACGTAACGTCATGTGGGCTTCCTTCAACCGCACTCAATTCACTGCTACAGTACAGAGACATGCAAGACTAGTCTGTGGGAGGAGAGAGAGACGGAGAGAGATGGAGGGAGGGAGGTGAAGAGAATGAACTGGCTGCCAAGAGCACTAAACTCCCACAACCTCAGTAGATGTTGTTTTTCTCCGTTTCAGATGTGCAAATTTGAGAATGCATCCTACAACCTAAATGTCCCTGCTATTCCGGCATCAATTGAGCTCCATTTGACATCAGCCCATCTCTGCCTGCCCCCTGTGCTAATCTAAAAATGAAATGTCAGCAGAAGGCAAGCTGAACCTCTTAGGCTCTCTGCTCAACTATTTATACCGGACACCGATTTCACGCAGCAATGCCTCCATGGCCAATTCCTTTGTAACCTCTCTCTAGCTATTCTGTGCGACGGGGAGCATGTGTCAATGAGTGGCCACAGAGCCTTTGGTAAGGTAAACATTCCAACACAATGTTAATAGGCTCAGCTGTTAGACAATAGGGAGTTGGAGTCATTAAGCTGATGGGGACAGTTTGTGCTACAGTTGACAACAGGCTAGGTGTGACAGGTCAGCTAGTGTGGTGCAAAAGGGTGGAACCTGTGTTGACACAGCCAACCTCTCTGAATAGAACTGTACTAAGACAGATGGTATGCATTACGATGAACAACTTTTATTAGTGCGTGTGGAGTACACAATTAGTAAGGAACGGCATTCTTTCCTTTCTCCAAAATGTCCTATATTTGACTTATTATTTTGATCTCACCCATGCGAGAGAGATAACAAAAGTTTAGAGATAGTCAATACTTTACGAGTGCCAGTGTTTCCCCTATATGCATTTAGCAGCGTTGCACCGCCTCTACTAATTCACGTCTGCTGCAATAAAACAATTATTGCTATTCTTTTTTTCTTTTTTATTACAGGAAATTAAACTGCTAATTTTCTCTCAGCCGCATGGCAAAATGTGTTGATCAGGCAGAAGACGAATGTCTGAAAATGCTTTCATACAACGTGATTATTTGCAAGAGGAAAAACATTTGTGCACAACATTTTTCCAAAAGGTAACGATCAACTCTTGGCTGTGGGTGATTGGCTGTGAAGGCGCAAACCTGGAGTACTGCCTGTCACATGCTCTGGAGAGCATGTCTGATGCTGATCCCTGTTGCGTAAGGACATAGTGGGCGAGAAACAGAAACCGGCAGGGAGTCTGTAGCATGCTTTAGTTTACATATGCATTTATGCCAGTACCCAGCTGCCTAGATTCTAAATCATTTCTCCCTTGAGTACAAAAAAATCATCTTGCCTCAGACCTACTAACATGCAACTCTTCTCCATGTCAAAAGTCGAGACTTAAGAGTTTCTGCGTGCGTGTTTGTGTGGTGTGTTTGTTTGTTTATGAAGTGTGTGAGAGTTTATGAAGTGTGTGAGTTTATGAAGTGTGTGACAGTTTATGAAGTGTGTGACAGTTTATGAAGTGTGTGAGTTTATGAAGTGTGTGACAGTTTATGAAGTGTGTGACAGTTTATGAAGTGTGTGAGTTTATGAAGTGTGTGAGTTTATGAAGTGTGTGAGAGTGTTTATTTCTCAAAGTGACCCTTCCAGCTCCCAGAATGAGGTCAGCCCTGCAGCAGAGAAGCATTAGCTGCACTTGGAGCTCCAGCAGCAGTCAGTGGAGAGGACAGGCTGTGGTGGCCTGGTTATGAGGCCCAGATAGAGCACTCTGGGGGGGGGTTCATCAGGGTACTGCCCGTCCCCTCTGGAGCAGGACTAGTCTCCCCACATACACCCTTCACAGAGAAACTAGAACTGCTTCACTGATCGAATGCTTGATCACAACAATAGCGACTGAGTTGATGATTTAGAAGTGGAAAGAGACGCAGACAGAAGAACTTCTGTTTTACAGTGGCTAAATATAGGAAGAGACTAAATCACTGCAGTAATGATCTTTACAAACTTACCAGCTGCAGTATGTCTTCATCTTTTGGCATAACACAGAGGTCAAGAAAGGCATCACTGTAATAGAAACAAAAAGACATAAAAGGTCAACAATAACAAAAGACAAGCGGGAAATCAGTCACTGAGAACAATAAAAGAGCCCTCACCTGTTTTGGATCAAGGCTATGACCTGAGAGTAGGTTTTCCCAATGATACTCGCTCCATTCACCTTTACTATCCTGTCTCCTGTTGACAATTAGAAGGAGAGAGAGGGTTAGAAGTTAGACTGGTAATATGTGAGTGACACAGCATTAATGGCAGGTGTATGGGTGTCTTTGAAGAGAGGTTGTTGTAGGGTAGTAGTCCCTTAGTAAGAGGCAGCTTCCCAACTAGGCTGACAGTCAGAGGGGAATGAGAAAAGGAAACTGATCAGTCATCTGATGTGTGTTTACTATAATTCAGTGCCTGAGGAAGCTGAGCTGTCTGCCTCTACTAACAACTCCACAAACAGAAAACTAATGAAAAAATCTGAGAAGACTACTGAGGATCTCTGAGCAAACTACTGAGGATCTCTGAGCAAACTAATGAGAATCTCTGAGCAAACTACTGAGAATCTCTGAGAAAACTACTGAGAATCTCTGAGCAAACTACTGAGAATCTCTGAGCAAACTACTGAGAATCTCTGAGAAAACTACTGAGAATCTCTGAGCAAACTACTGAGAATCTCTGAGCAAACTGCCCAGCATAGGGTGGACTGAAATCATGATTTTCAGATCTATGGGATTGGACCAACACTATGTCCAATAGTGCACCATAAGAATTGTAGTCCTGCTGTATTGTAGGGGAATACAGTCAAGTTGATATTATTTTTCCAAAACTCACAAAATTGCTTTAATATATTGATTCTATAATATAATTACTTCTATGACGTCACCTAGCAATGATAAAGACAGAAACCAGAGAACATAGGAAGGTACAATTTCAGTGCGTTGCCGTTAATCAGTTACCTGTGCAGAGTCCAGCTTCGTTGGCAGGACCTCCCTCCTTCACTTGCTTCACAAAGATGGTGTCCATTGGCTCCAGCCTGTTCCGTTGTCTCCCTGACAACAAAGACAAAGTGTCATCATCAGCAACCATTAAACACATTCCTCTGGAGGTCACATGGTGGTGACATACCAGATCTGCTCATAACAGTGACACAGTAGTCATTAAATGAATAATCCCAGTCATACTACATATCTGCCCAGATTAGGTACAATAGGATGTTACCATGAAGTGTCTAGAAGGGTAGTAGTCAGATTAATTTCCCTTTAGAAAGACACATTGTTGACCTCAGCAGACCTACAATACACTAAGAGCAGAGGACCCAAACTAGAATGCACCACCCACCCACAACTCTCAGTTAAACACCACCCAGACTGAGACGCACTCAATGTGAAGCAGCCAGCCCAACAAGACACCCCATGAACAGCTACCAGACACAACCCTAAATTGTAGACATTTACTAAGGGGAGAAAGAGTGAGTGTGAGCAAGAGCAACAGGATGATACAGAGAAAGTGATATATAGAGCAATAGATCAGGAGGAACTGACACAACATTCAGAAGCATGTGAATTAAAGCAGTGACAGCAGAATAACAGAGTGGTTTGGTTTCTCTGTGTGTCACATTGGCTGTTCCTAATACAACAAGACTAAATGAGAATGATAATGAAGGAATTCAACGGGGAAAAGCCTCCTAGTATGGTGGGTGAGCTGGTGGGGATTTGGGGAAGGGAAATGAATACATCTGAGTTTAGTTGGAGAACCTGTTTGCTCATTCTTACCCCGTCTCCTAGCAGCTGCATAGGAGAGGAAAGCAAAGGAGAGCGAGGGAGTAAGAGGGAGGGAGAGCAGACAGAGAGTGAGCTCAGCTGCACAACTCCCACTCCTTCCCAATAAACAAACACAGCTCCAGGCTCACTAGACACAAAGCTCTGTCCAACTACTTATCACTGTGTAAATTGGTAAATTATCATTGAATAGGAATGTTGTATCTTATGTGGAAGTCTCAGTGAGTACATTTGATATTAAACTGGTTTTATTTATTTATGCAAGTCAGTTAAGAACAAATTCTTATTTTCAATGACGGCCTAGGAACAGTGGGTTAACTGCCTGTTCAGGGGCAGAACGACAGATTTGTACCTTGTCAGCTCGGGGATTCGAACTTGCAACCTTTCGGTTACTAGTCCAACGCTCTAACCACTAGGCTACCCTGCCGCCCCGAATGGTTATGGCAGAGTACGGCATTAGTCATGTAAACACACTACTCTCCTTATCTTAAATCGACATACAGTCATACTCAAAGTAAACATACGCCGATTAAAACACCTGGTTTTCTGAGTATTAAAAAAAAAATATTAGGACATGTAAACGTCTTCGAGTTATAGATGGGTATCTGATATGTGCATGTGCTAGCATGAGTTTGGAAAAACTGACAATATTTCACATACAAACTTTATGTCCGAACTCAGAATCAAATATGCTCCATAAAGAGAACATGGTCACTGTGATAAAACATTTATTTTGATAGCCGAATTTCTGCATTTATCAAAGTCCCATCATGTAGCCTGATTTCATATGTGGTCACGTAGGGCTGATCCCATTTAGTACAACTGCCAGGTTGCAGTTGTAAATGAGAACTTGTTCTCAACTAGCCTACCTGGTTAAATAAAGGTGAAATAAATAGTCGACTGGTCGATTGTTTGGTCGATCGGCTGTTGGTCGACCGATATTTCTTTAGTTGACCAGAAACAACAACAACAAAAAAAATTCATGGTGTAGCCTACAAGACACCAGCCTGATTTGCGGCTTTCTGAGTGGACTAATCCATTGTGGAGGCCATAGGGGTGGCACAGTCCATGACTAAGACGTGCTAAAACAAAACAAACGTAAGTTTGAATGACACCGAGGGACAGTGTTGTTACAGCTAATACCCGTTTGCCTGAGGCTGATACAGCACAGGTGTTTCTACACATGCATACACGCAAACACTGATTCAAATGCACACACGTGTACATACCCGGACACACACACACATAAATAGTGCCATACATGCACTCAAACATATTCAGTTGGCCTTGCTGTTATGACTCTTGTTGTCTTTTGTTTTTTTTGCATGGATGCTTTCTTTCCCTTTTTAATTTTGTTGATGCATTTGGGGGCGGGGGCTTGGGGGCGGTGTCAGATGGTTGAGGGGCAGCTCTAGGGGAATTGTGGGGGTGGGGTGCTCTTGGAGCTTAGTCGGGGGGTGATAGTTCTCTGGTTCAGGTCCCTGTTTTCGACCGTGTGTGTGTGTGTGGGGGGGGGCAGGACGTTGACTCTGGTTGCTTCTGTGTGTCTCTCTGGATGGGAGTCTGTTAGATGACTAATGTGATGGAAATGTTGAGCGGCTTCACTGCAAGTAGATTGTATGTTATAATATTCAATAAAAACACATTCAAAAAAGACATTCACTACTGAAAATGGTTATATTACATAGGAACAGGTGCAACCATAATAAAAATTATATTTTATAACAAATATTATTTATCCCGCGATAATGGTCGCTGTCCGCGGTTATGAAACATCAGGGCGCTGCTGAATTGGCACCTTTTACTAGACCATGTTGCTATGTGAATAATAGCAAAGTTAACCAGCATATTGGTGTTGAGAACAATATGGCAGCGGTGGAGTTAGGAGACGAGAAAACAGCCCTTGACTTAATTGTCTAAGAAACTCATTTTATTAGGTCTATAATCAATAGCCTAACTGCTTAATGTGAATGGCTTTATGAATAATCCATTTACTGTATATCTACAGAAATACAGCATGTCCTGCTTCTGTTGCCGGTTTGTTTAACAGTCTACTGATTCCGTGAGCACCAAGCCACATGCAACTACATGTCGGATAAACAACTTCACAAATTCGTCTGTTTTCAATCTTTGCTACGCTGTAATAAAAGGCTTCACACTTTTTAAAAACTTTGTTAGAACAGCCTCTCCTTTATCATTTATTTAGTGTTTACACTGTTCCAGATTTTCTGTAAAATCATATGATAATAACCTTCCTTTTTCGTGATCTCATTATCATTATTATTACATTATCATTAGTAGTCTTAGTATAGCTGCCTTCGAGCTGTAAGTCTAAGAGCGTATCCTGTTTAGTCTTACTACCTTAACTTAAGCCTAGATTTAAATACTATTTAGTGCATTCGGAAAGTATATAGATCCCTTCCCTTTTCCCGCATTTTGTTATGTTACAGCCTTATTCTAAAATGTTTTAAATGTTTTATTCCCCTCATCAATCTACACACAATACCCCATAAAGGACAAAGTGAAAACAGGGTTTTTAGAAATATTTTTAAATGAAATTGAGTTCAGGTGCATCTTGTTTCCATTGATCATCCTTAAGATGTTTCTACAACCTGATTGGAGTCCACCTGCGGTAAATTCAATTGGACATTATTTGGAAAGGCACACTTATCTACAGCTCATTCGGAAAGTATTCAGACCCTTTGAACCTGATGGTCATTCTGACAGATCTCCAGAGTTCCTCTGTGGAGATGAGAGAACCTTCCAGAAGGACAACCATCTTTGCAAGACTCCCCCAAAATCAGGCTTTTGTGGTAGAGTGGCCAGATGGAAGCAACTTTCTTGAGCTCCAGTATTTTTCACAACTAGTCAAACTGATTTCACACATCGGACTTTCTCTTTACCTCCTGAGCAACCAGTAAATATTCCTCAGTTTTTAGTTTGGTCACACCCTCTGCATCCATTTTCCTGTTATGGTGTCCAGAGTTTGTTATAACCAATTTATTGATGCGAGTATGATATGTTGTATTTCAGGGAATAGGGAATGTTATTCCTAAACTAATGAGGTACACTTCGGTAACAACTTTTCAGTCAGAAATGCCTGTAATTATGATGCAGCTTCAGCAACACTGACAGCGCGAAAAACACTTGATGTTCTGGGGTGGTCACGGCAGCAGGGAGGAGAGCGAGACAACAGGTGCTAGTCACACCATCACTCGCTGCCATTTTCTTTTTTAAGCACAGCAAGTCTAAGCCCTGCCAGGTACAATCAAATCAATTACGTTTGGACTCCCTCTTGTCATTTGTGTGTCTTAATTATTTCATCAAACAGTGAGCTTAAAGCATCAGACAAGCTCAGTGCATAAAGTTGATTTTATTAAAACACATAGGATGTGTCTGTTTTAATCAATTTGGACTAATCGATTGGTCTAAAAGAACAGATGACTCTTGGTCGACCAATATTTTGTTTTTGTCGGGGACAGCCCTAAGGCCATGTAAACAGAATTATTAGGGAAATCGTTATTCTTGCAAAGCATGTAAACGCTTTAAGGGAACTATTATATTAATCTGACTATTCACAATAATCATATTATTGTGTGCATGTAACCATACTCAAATTGTAAGCATGAAGTATCATTGGTAAGCACTGACGGTGGCAGCAACATTTGCCATACAGGTTTTTCAATACAAAATAAACACATTAGTGATATGTGTTTGATAGCGATTGAGAGAAGCAAGAGATTGATAGGGAGAACGAGAGCGAGAGAGAGAAAAAAGTGATTGAAAAAGATGGGAGTGGGTGTTTGATACGCCACGGAGCACCCACTCACTGCTCTCTCCTTCTCCCTGTGGGTGTTATAACAGGTTCACATATCTGATTTTCCTCACCTTAGAGCTGAGCCACTGAACCTTTCTTAGAAGAGCTATGCAAGACAAGGCTATGCATGCTATACCTGCACCACCATCACCTGGACAGCGTGTTAAAACAAACACAACCTATTGTTGCTCACAATCACATATGAATGTGTTATGTATGACGCAACAAGAGCCTCACCTCCCAACAACATCAGTGTTACCAGGCTCCCTCTTGTGGCAAGTGGTAGAACCACAGCATACCATAACAACCCTACTGCTTGATAATAAAAGTATAAAGTGATTTGATACTAGCAGTAACTCATTGACTGCTGATGAGACTATTTCCAACACTAACATGAGCTCAGTCAGTCCCAGACAGTGTAAATCATTTGTAAATCATCTTGACCCCAGTCCTTTTCATTTAATTTCCTCTTCATACTGGTTTTTATTAGAACAATCTCAAGTTGTTCCCAGCAGGGAATCATGGAATGCATTAAGTCAAATGAAACGGAATAGCCAGTAGAGGGTGCACCAGAGACATGTGTTATCCACCAGTCAGTCAGGGGCGGGAGACTCCAATGATGCAACATGAAGGCTTTGGCTGTGTTTGAGAGCATCAAAACCGCAATGTATCATGGGTAAATTGTGAGTGACTGAACTACAAATAATATAGAGTAGTTATTTATGATGCAAGGTTAGTCAGTCTCGACTCGCCTTTAAATTCGGCTAAAATGTCGAACTCGCCCTGTTTCAGCCTCCACATGGTAAACAAAGAGATTCCCTCTCATTCACAATGGCAGTCCTGGGATAACCTAGAGTCAGCAAACTAGTCTCCATAGACACAGTCACACATTCACATATCTGGGAATATTATATGCCACCTATACATTATACTGTAATATGAAAGAGATTGAAGACGTAACCTACGTGACATCAGAAACAAACTGAAACAAGCACACAGACTAATGCAAACAAACAAGCACACAGACTAATGCAAACAAACAAGCACACAGACGAATGCAAACAAACAAGCACACAAGACGAATGCAAAACTGAAAGTAGTGATTTAAGATCTGCCCCTCTCCCTCTCTGAGCTACATGATTTTTAATGCAGTAACATTGTTTATAGTTAACCTGTAGTGGTAGCAGGGGCGCAACTTTGGTTTTTAGATGTGCTGGAGATGTATCACAATGCAATTGTGAAATTGCACCCCTGAGTGGTAGCACAGCCAAGCCAAGCCAGTTTGTGAGCATCACAGGTTGTTTTCACTACCAGGGCATAAAATGTACTTTTAAAGTCCACCAGCCACTGTGGCAGGTAGATTTAAAAACTACCAACAGTGTTTCCTCTGCGTTCATTTACGTGTGGCGCTGCACCACGGCAGAATCATTGGCGCCACAAAAAGAAAACATCCCATTTCTACCAAACATAGTTTCAAAAAAGTTATGTAAATCACATTTGCTTTTAATGGTAAATAGATGATCTGTACATCAGTTTGTTTGCTTGATTAACGTTAGCTAACCAACTACTTAACTACATTAGCTAGCTATAACCTAAAAACTCTACTAATGTCATTTAGATCTATAATATTGCTGCCACAATTGTAACGGCAATTAGCTATCCAATATCCACAACTATGTTGTTGATAGAAACATGGTTAACTAACGTTACTAGTCTAGCAAGTTAGCGAGCTAGTTTGTTTGGAACTGTATCAAGTGCAAGCAAGATGGCTATATTTATCAGTCTTCGACTTCTGATTTATTTATAGAAGTTTGAGTTTATTGAAATATTTCCAGCCAGAGCAGCGAAAGAGAAAGGGGGAGCAGGGACAAGAGTGTCAGGTAATGTTAACTTAGATTGCTAACATCAAATCAGCCCGAACTAAATTACACTTTTTTTTAGTTAGTTAACTCTTTAAAAGCTTCAGCTATCATTTTTATTACAAGTGTAAGGCTTGCTTTACTGGACAGAGAAGAGGCAGAATCCCAGGAGTGAGGTAGGGATGCCTGAGGGACAGAGTGGAGCAGAGGAGAGCAGAGAGGATAAAAAAAATAGAAGATAAAAGGAGGAACTTGCACATTACATGCAGAGCTTGACATTAACCTGGTAACTACTTGTCCTTCAGACAAGGAGGTGACTGAAAAAGTTGTGTTTGATGCAAGAAACCACTTCACAAAATAGAAAATGCATTATTATTCCCATAACTTTATTACAGAGAATGGGACAAAGTATGCCTATTGGCTATTTAGCTTATTCAAGCCTGCCTTAAAACTACAACATTACCCCTTTAAGACAAAAAAAAGCTCTTTACCTGACTTGCTTTTCAAGGATGTATATGTTGTGCTCTTGAAGGAAGCAATCACTCCCCTATTGCAGACTACAAATGATCTATAACTGGGCTAATAACTCACCAAGTGGCAAAGGATATGAACAAAATGTGCGTGTAGCTACATGCAGCTCTCACTTTGATCTCAAAACAAACGCATCTCCTGCTGTAAACACAGTCCAGGTATAAGTAAATGGCACAGATCCATATATGGCAATAGTCTATTTACATATAGGCCTACTGAAGCTCTGTTTGTTTATGCCGCACCGGTCTGTGTAGAGTACAGTAGTGCGTGTCAATGAAATAGAATCCTACTCCGATGCGTTCTGCCTATAACAAAATCTGTTGCATAGTTTGTTTTTGTAAAAAAAAAAAAAAAAAATAGAGGTTGGCTATATGATCACACCTGGTAATAGATCCGTTGTTGTATTAATTGTGAGGCACGGATGAGTGAGCATTTAAATCATAAGCTTTATATTTTACTGGGCTGATGGTGTCTGCATCTGATGGTCAGTCTCAGTGGAGGGAGTGCGCAGCAGACTGAGGGTACGCTGACACTGCCAAAAAAGGGACAGTTTTCCAACTGATGACAAAACTCAAGTCGCACCGCATTATTTCTGCCTATTTGTTACTTCTATGAACAGAGAAAGTGAAATATTCCTCAATATTAAAAAAGACCCAAGCCACTAACAATAACACAACCCTATAGATATACTTTCCTACTCATTCAGTGCTTGGTTGTAGCGCTGGGTGGAAAAAGTGTAGAATAAATATGAACTCACTCATAAAAACAGCATCTCTCTGCCATATTCATTGACCGTTTCTCAATATCAACTTTGCTGAAGCTTTCTTTTATGCCTGCTATGTTACTGCAGATACGGTCACCTGAGCCATTCGTTTGGCCAGCGGTAGGCCTATTGTGCACTTTATTTGCTCTCTGGGTATGGTGGAAAGACAGAGTTTGTGCCTTCAAACTAGTGATGCACCGATATGACATGTGGCCGATACCAATATTTCTCTTGCCAAAAAAAAACCTGATACCTGATATAACAAAAACAAATTAAAGTACAGTTAAATAGTTAACACACACACACACACACGCACACACACTCGCAGCAGTCTAAGGCACCTCATCTCAGTGCAAGAGGCGTCACTACAGTCCCTGGTTTGAATCCAGGCTGTATCACATCCGGCCGTGATTGGGAGTCCCATAGGGCGGCACACAATTGGCCCAGCGTCGACCGGGTTTGGCCTGGGTAGTCCGTCATTGTAAATAAGAATTTGTTCTTAACTGACTTGCCTAATTAAAAAAGGTTACACACACAAACAAATTTTGTTTGCATTTACGTATGTCCCCATTACCAGTAAAACATCATCACAACCTATTTTCTTTCACTTACTTGCTGTGCTATTTTGTTGTTCATTTGTTAAGTCGTTTCATTCTCAGCCAGGATTTCTATGGAACGCCGTTTGGGTCTTTGCGTGTCAAGAAAGATACGTCAAACAACACTATTTGACATGCCAAATAAGCTTGTTGACCAATCAGAACCTGAATATGACGGCACATTACAAAATAATATAACACTTTCATACATTTTTTACGTAGTTATTACACATTAGTGAAATCAATCACTCGTATTTCATGCCACAACGATTCATCGATACGTATGCTATGATGCTGGTAAAGTTCTCGCGCACCTACAGAGCTGGTCATAAAAAAAAAAGCTAGCTAGCCCATGGATGCAAACAATGTTCTTCCCCCAAAACGACAATCTTTTGCAGTAGCTATAGTTGTTAGCTAGTTAACTATATAGCTATGTGTCATCTAAAATGACCCTAATTTACAAGACAGTTCTTATTTGATTAATGGTGGTCGGACTCATCTATGTGAAGCTAACCACAATAAGAATTAGCCACAATAGTGGGCTTTGCGGTTAGCCTTCAAAATAAAAGCATGTCAATGACAGTGACGCAAACTAATACAAATGGTAGAGAGAATTATGCCATAAATGAATAGATCATGCTAAACGAGGTTGGAATGTTATATAAAATCAACAAAAAGCAATTTGTTAATTTGACAAAAACATGTTGAAATCACACTGGATGTATTATACTTTAGAATTGCATTGTGGATATACTTATTTCACTGTACAGCCTTACCTATGGATTGTAGATCAATGACATGGGGTATCAGTCTACTCAGTGACACACAGAGAACATTAGCATCGTAGCTCTTATTGCGGGACTCTGAAACAACTGAATTGAGCCACATTTATTGTCAACCTATGTGTATTGAACACTATTCTTGAGGAAAAACAATACTGAGTGGATGTCTTGGAGTATGATAACTCTTGAGGAGGATGTTGTGAAAAAATATATTGGGTATTGAGTAGACTGATACCCCATTTCATTGATCCCCAATCCTTAGGTAAAGCTGTACAGCACAATATGAATGTCAATACACACAACAGGCTGACTGGGGAGGTGATTTCACAAAGTCACAGTCCTGTAATAAGAGCTACAACGCTAATATTTGCGTAAACTCTTCACAGTTGTGTTCTGTGTGTCACCGAGTAGACTGATACCCCATTTCATTGCTTCACATTCCAACCTTGTTTAACATTATCTAGTTTAAATATGGCATGATTCCACCAATTGCAACTTTCTGCATCACTTTCAAAGGGGTGATTTTATTTTTAATTCCACTATTGTGCCTAATCCTTATTGTGGCTAGCTTCACATCACATAACCCAGAGCGGTCGAGCCTCACTAGCCAGATGAAGCTAGCTGGCTGCTTATAACATTAGCTTTGGGCAACAGAGTTAAGTAGCTGGCTAGCTATTTTTTCTCATGAATAATTACATTTCAATAGGCGAACAACAAGTGGCTACCTAGCTAATACTTACTCACAAGGACTCCTAAATCATTGCTAAGAATAATGAAAATGATTGCAGTTTCTTCTGATCATTGTTTTCAGGCTGATTGTATTGATGCTAGCTAGCTACCCCAGAAGTTGCGGTTGAACAAATAATACTTTCTTACGAACGCGGCATTGTAAACACATCGTTCGTGGCGTTCTCAGACTTTTTTGCACAGGTTTGACAGTGCTACTGATAGTAGTGGTGGTGCTTGGCTTGCACGTGCAAATTCAGAACACACAACATTCTATAAGACAACTGTGTTATTTGACGTGTCAAATTAAAAGCTTAATTAACGCGTCAAATAGTGTTATTGTCAAATAGTGTTATTTGATGTGCATCTTTTTTGACAGGCAAAGACCATAACAGGGTTCCATAGTATGTCTTGAAGTTAATACCAGTAGGGCAATATCTGAAAAATAGCACACCTGGTAGTGTGTACCGGTGCTCGACCAGTCGCGAAAGCCAACATTCCCCACGACAGAGAACGGTTGATTGTCAAGAACAATGAACATCTTGGCGTTAATGGATTTCGCCTTGGAGTTGTCTAGCTGAAATCTTCTTAGTCTCTCAAATGACTGCTTGACTTGTTGACTGCTCAATCCACACAGCAGACATTGTGGGCTAGGTTAGGAATACTGTGTTGCACGTGTAGCGCAACATTTTACGTGGCGTCATTACGTCATGTACCTACATTATATAGATATGCACGTCAGCTTTGACACCGGTTTTACACATCGGTGTTAAACTAGACATTGGGCCGATACCGATGTTGCCATATTTAGCTAATATCGGCTGATTCCGATATGTTCACCGATATAGCGTGCATCCCTACTTCAGACACATGAAACGGTAAAAAAACAAAAACACTGCTCTAGAAAGTTGAGTGAAGTTCAATCTCGTCCTTCGCTCTGTGGGCTGATATTTCTGCATGGCAGTCCTGGGAGAGCTGTGAGGGTCTACTGCACGCCCGCAGCTTAGAGGGAACATTGGTTCTGACCATATTATGACAAGTTATGTCAGCTGTTAAGACATGACATGATTAAGACCGTGTCACAATGTGTTACGATGCTGGGTGTCAAGTAAAGTGTTACCAAACACACAAACAATCCACGGGGAGATCTAAAACACACTCCTACTACCACAGCAGTGTTTAGAGGAGGGGACACAGTGGAACAGCCAACCACAGGCCAAACTGATTCCTCAGAGTGTGGACATGATTGGATAAAAACATGCAAAACATTTGAGCATTTGAGATGGCGAGCTTTATTTAACAGAAGTAGTGTGCTATAAAAACAAACACCTGCATGCTCCCACACACACAAAAAAAACCTTGGGTAACTGATGTGTGGTGAAATGGATCAGGGGTTACAACATTTTTTTCAACAGGACTAATTTCCTAAAAGTAACAAAAACACCAATGCACAAGTGCACATACCTACAAACACACAGGAAAAATGCACAAACCTAAAAACAAGGGCTTTGGGCAACTTTTTGTTGTGCAGTGACAAAGTGCAGTTGGATAAAGGTCAGTTGAGGACAGTAACAGGTGGTGATGCTGGCCAAGCCGTTTCAGTCAGGCCTCTACAAAGGTCACCTTAACACAACAGCTACCCTGTTCCATGTGCATAACAAGGAAGTAAAAGAGCTACGTCAACAGATGGAAAAATCCTACAAAGTGGGAGGCAGATTGACGATGCAGTACTGTAGGACAGACAGAGGAGGAAGGAACTGTGTGCAAGGTAGATTCATTCAGCTTACCTCTGCGGCCATGCTCTTCCTCCTGCAAAAAGACAAGATACATGTTATTTGCCACCAGCAATGATGGTTTCTGAGTTAAGAGGGATCATAAAGTTGCTTAGAGGGATCAATTCGTTTTACTCTATGGAAATTCTGGTTGGGGAATTACACTCTTTTGTTGCAACTTCTTCCACATTAACCATGTTTCCATCCAACCTTTTTATGCGAGTAAAATACATGTTGGTTATAAAATGTCACGACAGGCCTGATGGAAACAGCTAATTTGTCAGTAAACTTGACAAATGTTGACTAAACAAAATATGCAAGACAAGGTGGGATCTTGTGTCTGTAAAATATATTATGCAAGAAATGACAATGGAAATGCCTTAATGCACAAATATTGATATAAAAATCATCATATCGAAGTAAACTTGGAGTCACGCGATGACATGTTGTGTGGTCCTCCCACTACGGCTCGGGAAAGCATGCAGATTATTAGGCTACAGATTAAATAAATTATGATGAACTTCACAGGGTGGTGACAGTGTACGGTGATGAGCTTGATACTCCTTTCCTATAAATATTGAGGGTCTTATTCTGGATACAAGACGATCGATGCCTGTCTGCCTTTTGACAAATCTAAATAATCTCGCTATTTTGTCCATAATAATCTTATGTGGGGTAAGGGGTATTCAACGAGGTCCGGAGCCTGCTTGTTTTCTTTTCTACCTGATAGTTAACTGCACACACACCTGGTGTTCGAGGTCTAAATCAGTCCCTGATTAGAGGGAAACAATGAAAAATATGCAGTAGAACTAGCTTCGAGGTCCCGAGCTGAGTTTGAGGGATGAAGGATATCTTACCCGCACTGTATCTGCGAGCTGTTGGCTAGAGAGCATATGCCAAGACTAGAGGTCGACCTAGTGTGATTTTTCAACGCCGATACTAATTATTGGAGGACCAAAAAAAGCCGATACCGTTTAAAACGGCCAACCTTTTAAAATGTATTTGTAATAATGACAATTACAACAATACTGAATGAACACTTATTTGAACTTAATATAAAACATCAATAAAATCAATTTAGCCTCAAATAAATAATGAAACATGTTCAATTTGGTTTAAATAATGCAACAAAGTGTTGGAGAAGAAAGTAAAAGTGCAATATGTGCCATGTAAGAAAGCTAACGTTTAAGTTCCTTGCTAAGAACATGAGAACAAATGAAAGCTGACGGTTCCTTTTAACATGAGTCTTCAATATTCCCAGGTAAGAAGTTTTAGGTTGTAGTTTTTATAGGAATTCTAGGACTATTTCTCTCTATACGATTTGTATTTCATATACCTTTGACTATTGGATGTTCTTGCCAGTGTAACAGTATAAGCTATACTGTTGCCAGTGTAACAGTATAGCTTCCGTCCCTGTCCTCACTCCTACCTGGGCTCTAATCAGGAACACACCGACAACAGCCACCCTCGAAGCAGCGTTACCCATCGCTCCACAAAAGCCGCGGCCTTTGCAGAGCAAGGGGAACACCTACTCCAAGTCTCAGAGCGAGTGACGTTTGAAACGCTATTAGTGCGCACCCCGCTAACCATTTCACATCGGTTACACCAGCCTAATCTCGGGAGTTGATAGGCCTGAAGTCATAAACAGCGCAATGCTTGAAGCATTGCGAAGAGCTGCTGGAAAAACGCACGAAAGTGCTGTTTGAATGAATGCTTACAAGCCTGCTGGTGCCTACCATTGCTCAGTCAGACTGCTCTATCAAATCATAGACTTAATTATAACATAACAACACACAGAAATACGAGCCTTAGGTCATTAATATGGTCGAATCCGGAAACTATAATCTCGAAAACAAAACGTTTATTCTTTCAGTGAAATACGGAACCGTTCCGTATTTTATCTAACGGGTGGCATCAATAAGTCTAAATATTCCTGTTACATTGCACAGCCTTCAATGTTGTCATAATTATGTAAAATTCTGGCAAATTAGTTCGCAACGAGCCAGGCGGCCCAAACAGTTGTATTTATCCGGACTCTGCGTGCAATGAACGCAAGAGAAGTGACACAATTTCACCTGGTTAATATTGCCTGCTAATCTGGATTTCTTTTAGTTAAATATGCAGGTTTAAAAATATATACTTATGTGTATTGATTTTAAGAAAGGCATTGATGTTTATGATTAGCTACAGTCGTGCAACGATTGTGCTTTTTTCGCAAATGCGCTTTTGTTAAATAATCCCCCGTTTGGCGAAGTTGGCTGTCTTTGTTAGGAAGAAATAGTCTTCACACAGTTTGCAATGAGCCAGGTGGCCCAAACTGCTGCATATACCCTGACTCTGTTGCAAGAGAAGTGACACATTTTCCCTAGTTAAAATACATTTATGTTAGCGGGCAATATTAACTAAATATGCAGGTTTAAAAATATATACTTGTGTATTGATTTTAAGAAAGGCATTGATGTTTATGGTTAGGTACACGTTGGAGCAACGAGAGTCCTTTTTCACGAATGCGCACCGCATGGATTATATGCAACGCAGGACACGCTAGATAAACTAGTAATATCATCAACCATGTGTAGTTAACTAGTGATTATGATTGATTGATTGTTTTTTATAAGATAAGTTTAATGCTAGCTAGCAACTTACCTTGGCTTCTTACTGCATTCGCGTTACAGGCAGGCTCCTCGTGGAGCGCAATGTAAAGCAGGTGGATAGAGCGCTGGACTAGTTGACCGTAAGGTTGCAAGATTGAATCGCCGAGCTGTCAAGGTAAAAATCTGTCGTTCTGGCCCTGAACAAGGCAGTTAACCCACCGTTCCTAGGCCGTCATTTAAAATAAGAATGTGTTCTTAACTGACTTGCATATTTAAATAAAGGTGTAAAAAATAAAATAATACATTCGGCCAAATCCATGTCCAAAAATACCGATTTACGATTGTTATGAAAACCTGAAATCGGCCCTAATTAAATCAGCCATCCCGATTAATCTGTTGACCTCTAGCCAAGACCAGAGTGGGCACATTCTCAATATAACGCACATTTGAAAATGTGATGGAAACACATTTAAAGTTGTATTTTTTATTTGGTACATGGGAATTTAACAGCAAAAGTTTGTTTCATGTGCACTAGGTCATCAAGCACAGCCTTTGAGCCGCAACAGGTCAATTTGATAGAAACACGTAAGGTGGGAAAATGCACATATTGATTTTATGCAGATTTTTGATTATGCACATGAAAATCTGGTTGCCAAGTGGATGGAAACCTAGCTAATGACATCATACAAAATGCTACAGCAAAATTCAATAAACTAAATGGAAGGGCTTTGGGATATTCATGTAAATGTGGTGCTTACCAGGAAGGGGATAGGGTGCACGGCTGACTCGGGTGGGTAGACAATGAAGTGGCGCAGAGTGAAGCCAAAGCCTTGAGAGGTGCGTCGAAGACGGAGTGTCTTAGGCCCTGGCCACGAGAAGGGTTCCTCCTCTCCCTGCAGGTTGAACAGGCCCGCAGGGGAATCCCCCTGAACACGCCACTCTGGCACGTTATTCTGGTGGGAGAAGGACAAAGAGAGAGGGGAGACAGGAAAGGCAGGCGGGAGACAGGGAGAGAGATGCTATTATTATACTGAACACAACTGTATGACAGACTGAAATAAGATCTACTGCAGGTGGTTGAGCGTTAAGCTACTCATATTTCACTGAGAAAGGTAAGGATTGCATGAAAGTAGTACCAAGTTAATGGAGAGACTAAAATCGACATGCTGTATAAATACATTTATTCCTTTGGGGAAAATAAATCACGAGTCTGGCAACGACTCAGTGTCTTGTCTATGTTCCGTATCCTGCTGAATAATAGTTCATAAACAACAGTAATAATAACAAAGTTAAATTGACATCATGTGTCTAGACTAGCTAGGTCAACAAAACATGGGATCTAGAGGACATTCACAGAAACGCCTTCAGTACTTCGACCAAGGAGTTACGGCTACCTCATCTGTGCTAGCTCATCTAAGTGAGTAATTGTAACAGAGTCATCGTGCCATAGTGCTGGTGTCACATTTCCAGTGTTACTGTAGAGTAGGGCAGAGCCTGGGGCCTCAAACACCCACTGCTGTGTTTAGTGGTTATTTATAGCCTCACACCTTTGTGGTGCAGCTCCCATCCTCTCCCTCCTAGTCCCCAAGCTCAAATTTCCAGTCAAAGAACAACTTTCAGGAAACTCACTGTTCAAACAGTCAATCCCTGCCTGCTTTGCTTGCTCTCCGACTCAACCTCAAACCTCCCCCTCTCCCTGGCCTCATGCAGCACCAGGGTTGCAAAATTATGGGAACTTTTAATAAATTCCCTGGGTTTTCCCGAAATCCCAGTTGTAGGATTCCCGGAATCAGAAGGGAAGCAGAAAATCCAGAATACTCCAACCAGGATTGTTGGGAAACAAGGGAATGTATTGAAATTTCCCTGAATTTTGCAACCCTCTCCAGCACAGCACTCACCAAAGACTACACACACCCCCTCCGACCCCCTTAACGGCCCTCCTCCTGGCCCTGCGCTTCACCCACAATAAGAGGAATGTGATGAGCTTGCATCCACACAAACCCTGCTGCTGCCTGGGGAAATGTGATAAGTAGTAGATGTCAGAAAATGGATTCAGCTACATGCTAACCAAAGCCAACCTGGGCCAACAAATTCAATGGCTAAATTTATATATTTCAGCAAACTGCCTCCGCTCTGACATGACAACATCATATTCACAGCAACAACAAAAAAAAACTACAGGTCATTTTGATTAGGACATTCATTTCATGGTTGTTTTGTGGTTCAAAGCAATACATTTGATGGACTCAAAACACATTGCAGAAGCAAAGCGGGAGCCAGTTTACTTTTCACAAACATTCAAACCCTCTGATTTCTAAACACACTCAGTCAGCAAAACATTATACAGGAAGAACGTTCTATACATTTAACAACTTTTAGTTTAACAGCTTATAAGTTATGCAAATCAAAAGCCTCAAGGGTTCTACCATGTTGAGACTGGTATTTTGCTACATCTTTCTGTTGGTAAAATCAGTTGAATTAGATCTACTGGGGCTAAACACGTAGGCTATGTCAACAGAACCCTTTGGGATCTTTTCCAGCTCTGTAGTCAACAAAACACATGTTGAACAGAGCAGAGGTACAAAAGACATCGGGGGCTCAACCTTATCGGAGTACGAGCCAATGGCAGAATGGCTGCTGTGAAACCGAGCTGCAGGTGCAGCTGTGTGACACCCGAGTCAGTTTGGTTGGGTGGGAAGTTAACTGGCCAAACAGGTTTCTGACTGCGTGTCTTCCCCAGCTGTAACTGTTGTTCCCTGGCTCCAGCACGACTTCCCTGTTTGTGTCTAGGTGTTCTTCCTACATTCATTCCACTCAAATCCATGGAATGTTTCAGAATAATTAGGCTATGTAGTATGCGGGTCCTTCTGTAAGTTAGGCCCAACTATGCTAATCCGCACATACCTGTAAAAATATGTATGCTATTCAGTAAAAAGCCATCTTTGAATCAGACATCTCTTCTTTTTTTTTTTTTTTTTTTTTTACAATTGAATAGTTTATGAATGACAACAGTACGTCGACTTCCACCAGCAGTTTTTTTTTAAATTACTTTTACTGTTGAAAAGTGATATCCGGAGTATAAACACAGTAAAATACACACTAAAATGGTAAAACAATACGGTTTGAGCAAAATTGTGTTTTTAGACAACAGCAAACTTCAAGGAATGGGGTATTCAAGGAGTTGGTCTAATGTAGTGTTGCATGGTATACTGAAAATCAGTAGTGGGAAAAGTACTCAATTGTCATACTTGAGTAAAGGTAAAGATACCTTAATAGAAAATGATTCAAGTAAAAGTCACCCAGTAAAATTCTACTTGAGTAAAAGTATAAACCATTTCAAATTGCTTATATTAATCAAACGGCACAAAAGGTTATTATTATGATTTTTTAAATTTGCGGCTAGCCAGGGGCACAACACAGACATAATTTACAAACAAAGCATTTGTGTTTAGTGAGTCCGCCAGATCAGAGGCTGTAGGGATGACCAGGGATGTCTCTTGATAAGTGTGTGAATTGGACCATTTTCCTGTCATCATGTAATTAGTACTTTTAGGTGTACGGGACAATGTATGCAGTAAAAAGTACATTATTTTCTTTAGGAATGTAGTGTAGTAAAAGTTAAAAACATAAATAGGAAAGTACAGATACCCCCCAAAATGACTTATTAGTACTGTAAAGTAGTTTTACACCACTGCCGAAAATACTAGAACATGAAAACCCGTTTGGTACTAGAATGTGTTACTTTCGGTAGTTCTGTCAAATGTGCCGCACGGCTCAACTGTATCAGCACAGCGGATGCCCCCCTTACAGCACAAAAGCACGTAGCCTGCACTGGAAGTCTGGGCTACATCATGTTAGCTCCCCACTCATGATGCACAGAAGTTTAACACACTTGAAGAATGCCACACGGCATGTAGAAATGTTTAAACGCATTACTGTTCACAAAACAATTTCCTTACAGGCTAGAACACTTTACGATGCAAGATGATACCGGTAGCTTCCAGCTTTGTAGGCTAATTTTTCTTGCTAGCTTACAGCTGAAGCTATCATCAATTCACTACCCTAGTACTTTGTGCTAATGCTAAATATGCGGTTTTCAAAGCAGGTTGCCACCTGAACTGTATTAGTTCACTTTAAAAAAAAATGGGTCTCTCACATCTCTACCAAATATGATCTATTGCCTCAGGGAACTGACTGGGCTGCCACCATCTTGCCTCGTGAATGACATCATTAATGGTTAGAGAAAGAGCACGCACTTAAATCAGTACAATAAATAAATAAATAAAGTCCCAAATGGAAGGGAAACAGATTTTCATCTGTATTCCTATTAAAATCAGCCACTTTAGTGAATTTGTCTCAATACTTTTGGTCCCCTAAAATGGGAGGACTATGTACAAAATGTGCTGTCATGTCTAAACGATTAATCTGATATGGATGAAAATACCCTCAAATTAAAGCTGACAGTCAGCACTTCAACCTCAGTCATCGATTTCAGAGCCAAAAGAAAAACAAAAATACTTCACTGTCCCAACAATTACAGATGGCCCTGTATGTTGTGCTGTTATGTAACACCAGATAAGCACCATAGGAAGCCAGTAATTATGGAGGGCACTGTATGTTGTGCTGTTAAGTAACATCAGATAAGCATCACAGGTAGCCAGTAATTATGGAGGGCCCTGTATGTTGTGCTGTTAAGTAACACCAGCTAAGCACCATAGGAAGCCAGTAATTATGGAGGGCCCTGTATGTTGTGCTGTTATGTAACATCAGATAAGCATCACAGGTAGCCAGTAATTATGGAGGGCCCTGTAAAAATCAGGTGATAAATGAGGTGAAAGTCACTGGAGAAGGACTGTGCAGGCCTCAAATGCCATCCGATCCCTCGGGCATGCCAACCCTAGTTCACCGGATCTATTTTAGCCGTGGATCTCATTCCAGACATCTCCAGTCCTCAGTTGTGGAGAGAGGATGGCTGGGGGTTGTTGGCTGTCCGCTATTCAGTCCTGAGAAACAGACGCATGCCTAGCAGGGCTGTCATTGCCCCTCACATAGTTAACGCTGTGGTGACCGACCCCCAGCCAATAAATGACATGCAAACATTCCCTGATAGTCCGACCGGCTCTCGCCTTCCTCCCTCTCAGCTGAGTCAATGTGCCAGTTGCATGCTGAAAGCAGCAGGACTAGACAACCAAACAGAGGCACTGCCTCTCCAGTTAAACATGGATTATGACTGGGGCAAGTTTGATGGTTACAATGGAAACCTAAATGGGGAGGATGAATAAAAGGTGATGCATCTATTGCCTCTGGCTATAGAGACAAAATGAGAACATGGGTTATTATCAGTTCAGTGCAAACACTAACTTCATGTATCACACATCAACTACAAAATACAAGCACATTACAGAGAAACACACAAGTAATCACACATGCCTTTCAGTGTATGAATCACTACCAGAATGGCAGAGTCTAGTGTTTGCATTGGGTGTGGCAGTGGGAACAGGGAGTGTGTGAAGCACTGACTGAACTTAATAAAGATCTGGTTCATTTCATATCAGACTGTGGAAGAGAGAGCAGATCAGAGCATCAGAAGTCATACATCAGTCTTTTGGAGCTTAGGACCTCAATGGATTCCTAGCCTGTGCCATGGTCACCACTTACTGAATGTGCTGTCGAGCATATCGGGGAAAACATGACTCTTAGGTTACATAACTAAATGTTTAAGGACAACATGAGACATAACATGACTTTGAATGTGGTTTAGGGCTTACCCCATTTAGTCACCAATTCCACAAATTTGCTTTAATAAAGGCTTTACACTTTTTTTCATTAGAACATGTCTGGTACTATTTATAATGTATTTAGTGTTGTTTAAGCTGTTCCAAACTGCCCAAAAAATATATAATATTAATAGTAAATGCTCCTTTTTCTTGATCTTTGTTATTATAAGTAATGTCATTATCATTCGTAGGCTTATTATAGCAGACGTGTATAACCACCATTGAGCTGTAGGCCTAAGACCGCATTCTGTTTAGTCTTAATAAATCAAATTTTACTAGTCACACACACATGGTTAGCAGATGTTAATGCGAGTGAGGCGAAATGCTAATACCGTAACTTACTGAGGTCTACATTTCAATACTTCTTTAGGCTACTGTATCAATCCATCACTCATTCCTTCATGTCATCACACAGCATACGAGTCATTCATGATTTGAAATGCAACCAAGCATTTTATGTTTAATGTAAAATAAAGCGAGCCTTGAATAATTAGCTTAAACAAATAAAACGTTCCATTTCGGAAATTGCATTCAGGAATGAACGCAACTGTTTTTAGTCTTCGCTCAACAAAAACGTTACAGAACCTGCTACACTTATAATTTATTTTGTGTTTACATTGTTCCAAACGGTCAGAAAAATGGGATTGTATTCTATACAGCATCGGTTTGGCACACATAATATGCAAGCAGATTCTTCTCCTTACAACTAACCTAAACGTTCAGAAAGGATAAGTTCACTTTCTCATCCAAAGCTTTAAAACTCATCTCAAGTGAAATTGCACTGTTTAGCTCACATCTGAAAGCTGAGGGGCATTTAGGATGTCGACTGCGGACTGCTAAAATATCCTAACGATTAATATCACACTTCCTGAAAGATGGTTTGGTATGGTTCAGAAACTTGGGAACCAAGCTCGAGTTGTGTGGCCCTACCATCTGGACATGTTAAAATACTTACTCCATCTTCATGCCTAGAATAAAAACCTCCAGGCTTACATCGTAACTGTCAATTTCTTGAAAAAAAAAAAGAAGATTTACAGGGGGCAGTTTAGGAAAAACTAATCCTGTCCGAATCGTCCTCTGGAATAACGGACATTCTGGAGTCCATAACCAATGTTCTCTAGTAATACTAGTCCTGTGAGAATAGGTATTTGGTCACGTGTATGCGATGCATACATGTGTCACGTAAAGAGAGCTAGGGAATGTTTTTCCTAAACAAATGAGGGATTTCGGTAACGTCACTTTTCAGTCAGAGACGGCTGTAATTATGTTGCAGCTTCCGCAACACGGACAAAGTGATAAACACTGATGTTCTGTGGCGGTCGCTGCAGCAGGGAGGAGAGAGAGACACTGCTGTCTTTTTGATTTTTTTAACACAGGGCAAAAAGTCTGATCCCGGCCCTGCAGAATCAAATCAATTGCCGGTCGAACTTCCTCTAGTCATTCCTCTAGTCATCTAGTCATCTAGTCTAAAGCAGACAAATTCAGCGAATATAGTTGATTTGATTAAAACAAAACGTGTCAATATATGGAAAAATACACCATTAAAAATGTAGACCAATCGATTGGTCTAAAGAACATTACTTTTTTAATATGATATTTTATTTTTTAGTTGGAGACAGCCATAATGTGGTTTAAAACATTATCTGGCATCGTTATCCAACAATGCCTCTGGCATACTTGTACTGGCATATTAGGTAACATGCTTTAGAGACGGAGTGGTTATGGTCAGGTTGAGGCTGTGGCCCATCCCTCCATGCCACAAAAACTACAACACACACACACTTTGGTACTAAGCTAAGCCTGGACAACGACTGTTCTCCGTGTATTTTTTTTCTTCTTCAAACAAAGAAGGGATGAAGGCAATTATCTCTTGTTAGTATTTCACAAGTATGAGAAAACACTGACATATGGCCCCTATGTTTAGAGACTCCGATGACATCACACCATGACACACTGCACAGACCACAAGACATCAGGCCTAAATACATCAGACCTCAGTGTGAAAAAGGAAATCTCTCTGTGGGCTGCCAAATTCTACACCACATCCAGTCTAAACCAAGCACTTCACTGTGAAAAGCCTGAGATGATGCTGCAGTGGGCCTCTGGTGTGAGTTTGCCTGGGATGTTTCAGTCTAGTAATGCTGGCGCTAACTAGATTGAGTATCATTAGTTACCCACATACCTTGTACGTGTTATGTAGCCTAATATGTAATACAATTTTACAGTACCTATAATCTTGGTGCAGAAGGGAGTTGCCCCATCCTGTGATTTCTGGCCTTTTAAGATGATTAGGACCTACCACATGTGCCGAAAGATTGTTTGAAAGGAACATGAGATATTTGACGGCCTAGAGGAAGGAACATTTCTGGGACAATTGGGGTTGAGCTTGGCGTGACTTCTCAGCCAAGCCCCTCTTGCCTTAACTATGAGTGAGTGGTTGTTCCTGGCATGGGAACAGCAGCCCCTTCAGATCTTCTGTGAGCCACAGTCATGCTTCCACTTCCTGGCTGAAGGTTGTGGTGTATAATCAGAATGTCCCGAAGTATTACTTGCAGTTCAGGTTATGCCCTATTGTTTTACAATTCCCTAAACTTCAGAGAAAGGGGAATGGGAACAATAAACAAATGAAAATGGCATTTGTTCACCCTGCAGGTCTGCTCCTGAAAAACATCTCTCCACACAGGTGTCACATCTCTTAATGAGGGCTGGGCGTGCCCACTGCACAGTGCTCTCCACTATCGCAGTGCTGAAATAGATTGAACAAAGGTTGGCTGGCGCAAATAGACAATGTCAAAACAATTGTTTTACACCATGCAGACGTATTAAGCCTTCAAAAAATATATACACAACCAGTAGTAGAGTAAACATGCACACCCAAACTCCTCACCCTTGAGACATTACACTGGCCATCTGGCTTTGTAATGTGATGGGAGTCTAATAGAAACATATTAGGTTTTACAGCCACCATCAATGAACTCATTCAGTAGTAGTCTGACTGACTTGTTGATTAGGAGTGCCATCTAAAAAGGCGGGGTTAATTATGCAATATAGACTTTACACAGTGTTAAAGTTTACACATTTCTCAGTGTCCAGCCTTAAAGTGGAATGGAGAAGGGAAAAAAAGATAATAACCTAAGCTAACCCTATATTTACCAGAGACTGAACGTAACAGACAACCCAAAGGCTACAGGAAGTAAGAGCCACCCTCTATCCAATTGAAGATCAATTTTCCCTTCCGTTATCCATCAGACAGCCATATGATGCTCTGTAAATGGCTGCTAAACTAGTTAAGCCATGGGCTTTAATGAGGTACAGATCACGGGAGAGGAGGATATGCCTAGTAGAGCCTTTAATGGTCAGGGCTCCTCAGAGAAAAACATCCCATTCAATAATGACACACTACTTACCATGGAGAATAGCTAGACTGGATGCATCACTATACTATGTCTCTTTTGTTCTAGCTACACAACGGTTTACTCTCAAATATCTGAGGGGCAACTTGCTAAAAATAGGTTTCTATATAATAGATTAAGCAGACTTCACAGGAACAAACATGACTCGAGTGTTTTCCTCTGGGTCTCCTCTGTGATATTTTAAAAGACACAGGTCACAATTACTTATTACTAGTGAAACATTTATTGTTTTAGAAACATTAAAAGAACGCTCATTCATTTTTTTGTGTATTGTTGGTGACATTTAAGCCGGGGGAAAAAATGTGGCTGGTGGATCAGAAAGTTAATTGTATGCCCTGGAAGAAGTGCTTGTGAAGAGCAGAACCTACTTTGACTGTGACTGGGGAACCGGCTTGTTTTCCCCCCACTCGCTTCTTTTTGACAATGTCAAGCAAAGTCACATTTTTCTAGACCTAGAATAAAAAGGGGCTACGTATGATGTAATAGGCTTATCCCTACCAGTGCTGCCAATCATGAAAAATATGTTTCCGTCAATTGAAAGTCAGGGATGTGTCATCAAGCTGTAGTAAGACACGGGCGTCCTCTAGGAGATAAAGTGAGCCTGACCTGAGGTTAAAGCACTGTACCTCCACAGAGGAAAAAATCAAAACAGTTCCTTCAGAAGATATTCATACCCCCTCGACTTATACCACACATTTTGTTGTGTTACAGCCTGAACTCAAAATGGATTCAATTAAATCTACACACAACACCCCATAATGAGAAAGTGAAAACATATTTTAGAATTCTTAGAAAATGTATTAAACTAAATACAGAAAACTCGTTTACATAAGTATTCACACCCCTGAGTCAATACATGTTAGAATCACCTTTGACTGCGATTACCTTTCTGGGTATATCTCTAACGAGCTTTGCACACCTGGATTGGATCTTTAAGCTCTCAAGTTGGTTGTTGATCCGTCTTGCCATAGATTTAAGCAAATTTAAAGTCAAAACTGTAACTAGACCACTCAGGAACATTCAATATCATCTTGGTAAGCATCTCCAGTGCATATTTGGCCTTGTGTTTTAGGTTATTGTCCTGCTGAAAGATGAATTAATCTCCCAGTGTCTATTAGAAAGAAGACTGAACCAGGTTTTCCTCTAGGATTTTGCCGGTGCTTAGCTCTATTCCATTTCTTTGTGTATTAAAAAACTCCCTAGTCCATGCCAATGACAAGCATACCCATAACATGATGCACCCCTCCACTATGCTTGAAAATATGAAGAGTGGTCCTCAGTGATGTGTTGTATTTGCCCCAAACATTTGCCCCAATGTGAGGCATTGGAAAATCTCCCTGGTCTTTGTGGTTGAAATGCACTGCTCAACTGAGGGACCTTACAGATAACTGTTTGTGTGTGGTACAGAGATGAGGTAGTAATTCTAAAGTCATGTTAAACACTATTATTGCACACAGATTCCATGCAACTTATTATGTGACTTGTTAAGCAAATTTTTTGTCCTGAACATATTTAGGCTTGCCATTTTATTTTTTATTTCACCTTTATTTAACCAGGTAGGCTAGTTGAGAACAAGTTCTCATTTGCAACTGTGACCTGGCCAAGATAAAGCATAGCAGTGTGAACAGACAACACAGAGTTACACATGGAGTAAACAATTAACAAGTCGACATAACAAATACGTGGAATACTTATTGCCTTGAGACATTTCAGCATTTCATTTCATTAATGAATTAGTAAACATTTCTGAAAACAAGTTCACTTTGACATTATGAGGTATTATATGTAGGACAGTGACACAAAATCTCAATTGAATCCATTTTAAATTCAGGATGTAACACAACAAACGTGGAAAGGGTAAAGGGATAAGAATCATTTCTGAAGGCACTGTAACACACACACACACTCAGGAGTTTGTTCTTAAATCAATGAATCAAAGCCTGTCAACTTCCTGTCATCATTTCCAGTAAGTCCTGTAGACACCCTCCAGGGGGTTTCCAGCTCCAAAAAAAGCACATTAATTAGTAACCTAGTGTGGGACTGAGGGGTAGTCTGATTACAGGGATACAAATCTTTGCAAATGGGACGCCCAATGATAACATTTCGAAAACAGTTTGCGTAATATTGAAAGTCTAAAAGATTTTAGCTGTGGATTTTCTACCTAAACTGAAACTATTAAGGCATTCATGTGTAATTATAATGTGGGAATAATTTATTTATGATTAACTAACCTATAGCTTTTCACTGTTCTATTGGTTTTACCCATTTTAACCCCACTCTCCCTCAGATTCTACTCAACAGAGAGAGGAAAAGGCTGAAATGGAGGGCTGAATATTAGATTAAAGGGGAAGCGGCCATGCCAATGATGTGTCCCGAATTCTGCAGATCCTATAAATAGGTGACCTTCCACTCGAAAGGAGCGTGGGCTGAAGACGTTTAGACAAAGGTCTTCATTCAGATGACAGACAACCTACAGTGTAAAAGGAGACCTCAAACTAAAAAGGAGAACAGTCAAACTATTGAGGATGAAACTTGAGGTGTCTGAGTCTACTCCAGAAGTAACAGCCCATGAAACAAAATGTTGACCTTTCCGATTACTAAAATTAAGGCAAGCACAAATCACCGTATAACCGATGGTTATGATGCAGACTATCATGACAATAAAATAACTGTCACAACTGTAAAAAAAAAAAAATATATATATATATATATATATATATATATATATAGATAGATATCCATCGCTTGGAACGAACAGATAACTGAAGACAGTACGGCTGTGCATTCGTTGAGTAAGTTTCTGTGATAACATGGACTCTTAACAATGGGATGAAACGTTGTTGCTCCTTGCTGAAACAAGCAAGGTGTTGTAGCAAACGAGCACACAGAAAGGTGAACGCAAAGTGCAGCAGCAGCACACATAGAAATATAATGAAATAATGATATTTCTATGGCAGCACATGCAGTCAGGAGGGGAGGAGAAAATGTGGGCAAACATTTTTACAAACAACTTCGGCTCGCCAATTCCGTGACCGTCACACCCCTATCTACAGTAAGGAACAGAGGATGGATGGGCAGGCTCACTTTTAGCTTCAACTATCTTTGTGCTTTGATGATCATTTGTTCTGAGTGAAAGGTCTCAGAAAAACACCCTTGGCATCACCAGCAATGAGTGCCCTCTACATTTATTACCAAGCACCAATGGAGGTGCCTTCTCACTTCCCAGGGCCAAACAACGCAGAGGGGTGAAATAACAACAACTAGAAGCAGCTGTGCTAAAGTGTCAAACCTTTCAGGAAAGTCTCCCACACCAAACAGGAAGGAGTGAGTGTAAAGGTTGTTGCCTAATCACACACAACAATACAGGTATGCTATAATACTGCTCTCCTGCTAGTGAATGGGGCCAATTCAAGTCAAAATATAATGAAAATCTGAAGAAAGAGTTGTGAATGGGAGAGAATAAGAAACAGAGGGAGACTAGATGACAGCGAGAGTGGCACATGATGAGGAGAATTGGAGAATATAGGATTGTAGAGAACTAGAGGGGGAAAGTGTGTGTGTGGGGGGATTGGCCAAGGAAAAACATTGAAGAGGAACAGACCAGAGAGATAATAAAAGAGCGGATGTGACATGAACACCTGGAGATTAATGTTAAAATATGAGGCCCACTGTATGGGCGGATGAGGTAGGCATATTCTCAGACAGTTTAGAAAAGCCTTCGCAACAATGTGTCCAACATGGACAGAAAATCTGCCAGAAACAATTCTCCCAGCTTTTTCTATTGATTTCCCCATCGACGGTCAATACAAACTCCAAATAAAAATGGCATGCAATTCACAACACATATTATGGGATTGGTGTATTGTCCTCAAAGAGATAACAAAAAGAAACAGATTTGCAAATGGTTTGTGTTTTAGAGGGCACAGAGCTTACATCTAATGAATAATCTCCAGGACCCCAATTTCCATGACAAGAGTTTAGGGTCACCCAAAAAATAACCTTTAATGTGTGTGTGTGGGGAGGGGGGTAAGCTGTTGGAATTTAGGGCATGAATGTGTGTGGGGCTTATGTACCTCGCACAAAGAGGATCTGGTCAGTCCCTCGTCCTCTTCATCGCATGGACCTTTCCAATGTGACGCCATCATTTCACTTCACACAAGAGGTGACAATCATTTAGTGTCCACATCGAAAGCTATAGATCCCACCAAATAGACAGCAGTAGAGTCCTCCAAGTAGGGTTTGTCTCTACAGTTCACACAGCCATCCTTTATCTAGTCTTTGGTCCAAATGGTTGAGCTGAATGTGAAACAAGATTATTTCAACGAATTGCGTTAGCTAGTTACTGCTGTATGAAAACACAAAATACACTTGTTTTGTTTAGCTATGTCATTACTGTATAATCCCATTTTAGGGGCACAAACTTGTTTTATCAATTGTTTTTTATTATATGATCACAACATTGATAAACATGTGAACATGATAGCAAGCTAATGTTTGAAGTATCAAGTATCAGTATTAACTTTCAGCAAAACTACCGTATGAATGATTAACGTTACTACGAGAAGCAACAAGTGGGCAGGAGAAGGCGAGCGGAGTGAGGCAAAACGCGCCACCCTGTTGATCTCTAGCTTCGATGCAACCAGGTTTTTACAGAATTTATACAAAAGTAGTAGTTTGTTCTCGTATTCGGTTAATAATGGAACGAGAACGAAAATAGATTTACTAGCTGGCTAACCAACGTATTTCACTGGTCACCTTGCTAACTGTGAACTTATTTTCTAATCAGATCAAGTATAAAATATGTCAAGTGGCAAACAAAAGACAGGCATGTCGTTTGGTCGCCGATGTTCCTCCTACCCTCACACAGTGCCCTGGCTGTCCGGCTAACTTGAAGCAGCTAACCTGCTAACGTTAGCTGGCTCTGATCACTACTAAATCAAACAAAGTTTTCTTCAACAAACAACTTCGTTGTGGGGTGAGTGAACGTTAAAATTACATGACACGATACACCAGGGTTCTCGTAAGTGTAACTGTGTAATGTAACTAAGAAACTTCCCAACCTTATGTGGAACCTGTTTGGCTAACTATTCTTCAGTAGCTTGTCGTTGGCAATAATAATAATAATAATAAACTGCCTATCGATGCAATTTGAGGTTAACTACTAGCTAGCATGCTAATAATGGGACAACCTACCTGTTGTGAAAAGCGACGTTACATAGTGTGTTGGAACGTATTTATTTCCCATTAAAAAAATATAAAAAAATATTTTGGTCCTGTATATGTTTCGATCATATTTCAATATCCTCACGAAATACACAGTAGTTTGCAAAGTATCCCAGCCCAACTCCAGGGAGACACACGCGGCTGCTGGACTTTGTAATTTTGCTTCTACCGTTCCCGAATCCCAAAGATCATCCTCCTTTCGCCAGCGCCAATCACAAGAAATGTAGTAACTTCCGCTTTTAAACTTGACCAATCGTATAACTCATGACAAAGTCGCAAGAGAAACTCATCCACAAAGGTTGTGTTTTTGTTATTCCAATGAGGCAGAAACTTTTTGGACTTTCAGAAAATAAAAAATAACGGGGATAAAATAGTTCTGAAATCTGCCTGTTGCAACATGATCACTTTGAAAAGTTTGATTTTAAATGTTTTTATAAAACCTCAAGATAACTTCCCAGTTTGTGCTGCTTGTATCAGACATCAATGCTGGTCAAACTACTCAACTGTGAGCCACCCTGTGTCTGTCGAAATCTCTCTCTATCACACACAAACACTCATACAACAACAGCAACTGCTTGGCTAGATTACAAGAGTCACATGGTGGCTGGTTCAAAGTGGGGTGAGAAGGGTTTGGCATGTGTATGGCAGTGGAGTGGAATGTGTATTCCCACTGTATGAGAGAAAGAGAGAGAATGAGAGAGGCATGCACAGTTCCCCCTACCCACCCACCATAATCATCAACACAATCATCATGACCCTCTGGTTTTCCTCCACAGTAAAATCTGGCATACACTGGCTGGGCTCGCCAACTGAATTATACTGGAATTACAGCATTTTAGGTTAAGGTTTTGCTGTTTTGCTTTTTTTTGTTGGTAATTTGACATTGGCGCTAGTTTAACATTTAATACTTCGATCTGTTTGGTTAGATCAGTGTGGAATTCAAATGACATGGTCTGTGTTGTGGTTTGTTACATTTTACGCATACTCACACACTTGCACACACGTACACACATAAACCAGAAAGGAGGGACTAAAAACTGCTGTGTTTTCAGGGCAAAGACAAATGTCCCATTCATTCCTCCCAACAGAAGGGGCCACCTGTTCCTGGGATTGGTGACCTTTGTCAAGGAGGTCATCCTGGCCAGGGGACTTTCATAATGTTGCCCTGGCCAGTTCTACTTCCAACGGCTGTGAGTTCTACTTCCAACTGTTCTGCCAGGGGCAGTGGTGGTTAGAAAGCATTCTTATATAGCTAAATAGTGAATAAACAAGGTATGTCGGCTGTATTTTAGAGGTGTAAGAAACATGATATAACCAAAATAATAAACATCTGGAAGAGGTAGGCCTAGAGTAATCTCAGATGGCTCAGTTTTATATGGAGAGGCCATCACTTATCGAATACAATAAGAGTTAGTTCACTAACAGGTAAACAGACCAAACCTTTTTGTTTTTATAACGATGCTTGTCTTGCTTCTCAAACACAGTGGAATCATGTGTCAGGTGTATACAAAGGGCCCTGCAGTTCACACACAACCTGCTCACTTTTGGTCCTTTGAGTATTTAGTCTTTCTGTCACTAACCTAGTTTTTCAGTGCATTTACCTGGTCAACGTATATTGAGGTGAGTTCAAAGTTCAAATCTTGTAAAGATGTCTCTTTGACCCACTTCACCACTACAAGGTGAGAAACCAGAACTCTAAAAGGCTTCCAGGAGGACCAGGTACGTATGACCAAAGAACTGGGAAAATACACTGAGTATACAAAACATTAAGAACACCTGCTCTGGGCCTCCCGAGTGGCGCAGTGCTTGAGGTGTCACTACAGACCTGGATTTGATCCCAGGCTGTGTCACAACCGGCTGTAACCGGGAGTCCCATAGGGCGGCTCACAATTGGCCCAGCGTCATCCAGGTTAGTTGAGGGTTTGTGCGGGAGGACTTTACTTGGCTCAACGCACTCTAGTGACTCCTTGTGGCGGGCCGGCCTCCTGCAGGATGACTCTGGTCGTCAGTTGAAAGTTATTTCCTCCGACACATTGGTGCAGCTGGCTTCCAGGTTAAGTGGATGGGTGTTAAGAAACGTGATTTGGCGGGTCATGTTTCGGAGGACGCATGACTCGACCTTTGCCTCTCCCAAGCCCGTTGGGGAGTTGCAGCGATGAGACAAGATCATAATTGAAATAGGGAGAATTTCATGAGATAGACTGAGGTGAAAGCTATGATCCCTTATTGATGTCACTTGTTAAATCCACTCCAATCAGTGAAGATGAGGGGGAGGAAACATATTTTTAAGCCCTGAGACATGGAAAAATATAAGGGCCTTTGAATGGGGAATGGTAGGTGCCAGGCACACTGGTTTGTAATGCATTGAAGTCAACATGGGCCAGCATCCCTGTAGAACACTTTTGACACATTGTAGTCCATGCAACTCAATATTAGGAAGGTGTTCCTAATGTTTGCTATAGTCACTGTAGAATGACTCCTTGTTTGTCCAGGAACAGAAAATGAGGACAACAATTTTAGAGTTGTGTTGTCATGTAATAGTATCTCAGGGATATTAAATATGCCATGACTATGGTATACTACATTAATGCTCATCACAAGATAATTTTGGTTGAATAAAGTAAGACTTAAGAACTTAATGTAAAAAATAAATAAAAACTAGTCCTCAGGGAGACATGTACAGTGGGTTTCTATCTTGTGAGAACTTCTACAGTAAAGTATCAAAAGCAAAAAGACACTATTTACTATGCAGAAAGAACAAACCTCATTGCAATGTCTCATACCCTGTTATACAGCATAGGTTCATTTAAGTTTATTAAATAATTAATGAGATGACCAATGGAGGTTGAAATACATTCTCCTCACAATACAGTGCAATTCCCTTTTATCAGAAAAGCAGCTGAATTTGAATTAAATGGACAGTAGGAATTCATAAGAACAAATGGCTTCGGTCAATGTGCCCTTCAGCAAGGAACTTAACCCTAATTTGCACCAGGGGCGCAGTACTATGGCTGACCCTGTAAAACAACACATTTCGCTGCCCCTATCCGATGTATGTGACGATAAAACATTATAATTGTTATTGTATATTTTTTATTTTAATCTACTGGACGGTGCCCACCTTTACATGGGCCAAATGTGTCCCACAAAATACAGTAAGTTGAGATAAACAAATGTCACTAAACTGAAACATTGATGGCTACAAATTCTACATAACAATGTCTGTTCATTATATATTTTTCATCAACACAGACAGGTTTCATGAACATTGTAACAGTACATCACAGGTTCACAGCTTTGTTATAAAAATAACTATGGAGGTTCTAATTATTATGCAACGAGTCCAATGGTCTATGGGTAGGCCCTGAGGTGTGTCAACCAGCAAAGAGTGAGAGTGAGGGTCTTTGGGTTTGATAACCGTTGTTACTGCATGGCCTCTCATGGGAAGTGTCCAAGCTTCTTGTGGAAACATTTCCTCTGCAGAATCCTATAAGCATCACTTCTTAGACCTTGTATTTCAGCTTCCCGCTTTCACTGATCACACAGATATGCTGAGGGAAAAGGAAGTCATATGACAAATATCACTGCGCTTTAAAGGAGCAGTGCAGTTAAAAATAGATTCCTGTTTTTTTATGATGATATTTCCACACTTTGAGGTCGAAATAACACTCTGAAATTGTGAAAATTATGATAATGCCCCTTTTCTGTAGGAGCTGTTTAAAACTAAATTCTGGAATTTCAGCCTTTTCAGGTGGGATGGAACTTTTGGCCCACATGATGAAGTCAGAATGCGATCTGATTATAATAGACCAATGACTGTTCATCTGGGTAAGAGGGTTGTGCTCTAGACATCCCATCAGCCAATCAGGGCGGTGAATGAGGACCCAGTGAAGTACATCACTGAAATTAAAATCAGTTTTGAATAAAGAAAAACTTACATTGAGGTCTCTGAAATACTCATTGTAGTCCAAGGCATATCCAACTACAAAACGATTGGGTATCTCAAAACCAACATCTGAAATGGAAGAGATGTGGCAGAAGGATTAGCACTGCAGCAATGTTCCCAAAACACAACAAACAAACCATCTGTTTGTGAACAGACCATTTAAAACTGAGCTATTACCTGTAACTGGTCATGTTACAGGTCATATAAGACAAGTAAATCATTATTATTACATGGACATATAACATATAATAATGAAAACATAAAAGCAAAATGGATAGAACTGCTACATACAATCTGGGAGACATCCTGAACTGTTTGGCACTCTCTTCACCAGCAAACTGAAACAGAACACAGGAGGCACACGCAACACAAGCATGTAACATCCCCAATATCCCTACCAGTAGCACACTGAAACTCTGCTCATTTCTTCTGTCTAGACTGGAAAGATGGAATTGAGTGACTAAGCGTAGGTCACCTGGTCTGTTGTGGTGTTAGTGGTTTTATGCCAGGACTCACCCTGCTACTTTGATCATCTTGGGCCTGAAAGCCTCCACATGTTTTAGGAGAGTCTTCATTGTCTTGCCTGTGTCTACAATTGCCTGCGGAGGACAACAAACACAAAAAAACTGTAGCAGCAGGACTATGTGACTAGCTGTCAACACTCAAAGTCAAATATACACCAAGCTGAGAGCCCACTGGTATTTCACACTAACAAAACAAATAAGAGTGCTTTATATAATCCATGTGTGAGTGTGTGTGTGTACACTGAGTGTGTAGCCCCGTTCCCACTGAGCAGTCTGAGCTCACAGTGAAAGAGAGGATAACCAAAGTGTGACCCAGGGTTAGACTGAAACCCATCTCACCCGGAACACATCTAGTGAAACTGGTGGTTTCAGTCATCGGTTTGGGGTGGAGGGGTAGGCTGTTATGGTTCCCAGAGTTGTGGCACGGATCCACTCTGATGTCTTGTTGTCTGACTTTGTTTATGTCAGCTGATCACTGCTCTATTGTGTGGCCCCTCTATCTATCTATATAATCTGACACATAGCCACCCTTCTTCATTGTTCTCTGTGTGTGTGTGCATGTGTGATCTAGGTTCAAATACACAACCCAAAACACTTCACTTTATTTCAGAATTTCATGTTATTTTCTAAAACCCAAATAGTCGCCCAAATTGTATTTGAAAGTATTTTCAAATACTTATTTAGAATACTATTTTCAAAAACACTCCCTTGTATTTGAGTCAATGTATTTGTGTATTTCCAAATACATTCCTATATTTTTTAGGGGTAGATCAACCTTTAATATTGCAGATAGGTTGTGGCTTCTATCAATATAATTGTCTGCATCATTTTCAACCCCCATATATTTTCTGTTAAATATATGCACTTACCATCACAAGTTTTAGAACACCTACTAATTCAAGGGTTTTTATTTATTTATTACTATAGTCTACATTGTCGAATATATAGAAGGCATCAAAACTAGGAAATAACACATGGAATCATGTAGTAATCAAAAAAGTGTGAAAAAAAACAAAATATATTTTAGATTTGAGATTCATACAGCCACCCTTGGAAATCTGTCCTTTGGTTTGGAGTCGCAAATGTGCGATTTTTGGTTCCAATCACCGTTGTCTTTGTGAGACGTGTGGGTGAACGGATGATCTCTGCATGTCTATTTCCCACCGTAAAGCATGCAGGAGGTGGTGTGATGGTGTGGGGGTGCTTTGCTGGTGACACTGTCTGTGATTAATTTAGAATTAAGGCACACTTAACCAGCACGGCTACCACAGCATTCTGCAGCGATACACCATCCCATCTGGTTTGTGTTTAGTGGGACTATCATTTGTTTTCCAACAGGACAATGACCCAACACACCTCCAGGCTGTGTAAGGGCTATTTGACCAAGAAAGAGTGATAGAGTACTCTTAACAAATGACCTGGCCTCCACAATCACCCGACCTCAACCCAATTGAGATGGTTTGTGATGAGTTGAACCGCAGAGTGAAGAAAAAGCAGGCAACAAGTGCTCAGCATACAGTGGGGCAAAAAGTATTTAGTCAGCCACCAATTGTGCATGTTCTCCCACTTAAAAAGATGAGAGAGTCCTGTAATTTTCATCATAGGTACACTTCAACTATGACAGACAAAATTAGAGAAAAAAATCCAGAAAATCACATTGTAGGATTTTTTATGAATTTATTTTCAAATTATGGTGGAAAATAATTATTTGGTCAATAACAAAAGTTTATCTCAATTTATCTCAAACTGGCTAGGCCACTCCAGGACCTTGAAATGCTTCTTACGAAGCCATTCCTTCGTTGCCCGGGCGGTGTGTTTGGGATCATTGTCACCCCCCCCCTAAAAGACTTAGATGCACTACTGTTCCACTGGATGTCATAAGGTGAATGCACCAATTTGTAAGTCGCTCTGGATAAGAGCGTCTGCTAAATGACTTAAATGTAAATGTATGTAATGTCTGAAAGACCCAGCCACGTTTCATCTTCAATGCCCTTGCTGATGGAAGGAGGTTTTCACTCAAAATATCACGATACATGGCCCCATTCATTCTTTCCTTGATAGTCGTCCTGGTCCCTTTGCAGAAAAACAGCCCCAAAGCATGATGTTTCCACCCCCATGCTTCACAGTAGGTATGGTGTCCTTTGGATGCAACTCAGCATTCTTTGTCCTCCAAACACGACGAGTTGAGTTTTTACCTAAAAGTTCTATTTTGGTTTAATCTGACCATATGACATTCTCCCAATCTTCTTCTGGATCATCCAAATGCTCTCTAGCGAACTTCAGACTGGCCTGGACATGTACTGGCTTAAGCAGGGGGACATGTCTGGCACTGCAGGATTTGAGTCCCTGGCGGCGTAGTGTGTTACTGATGGTAGGCTTTGTTACTTTGGTCCCAGCTCTCTGCAGGTCATTCACTAGGTCCCCCCGTGTGGTTCTGGGATTTTTGCTCACCGTTCTTGTGATCATTTTGACCCCACGGGGTGAGATCTTGCGTGGAGCCCCAGATCGAGGGAGATTATCAGTGGTCTTGTATGTCTTCCATTTCCTAATAATTGCTCCCACAGTTGATTTCTTCAAACCAAGCTGCTTACCTATTGCAGATTCAGTCTTCCCAGCCTGGTGCAGGTCTACAATTTTGTTTCTGGTGTCCTTTGACAGCTCTTTGGTCTTGGCCATAGTGGAGTTTGGGGTGTGACTGTTTGAGGTTGTAGACAGGTGTCTTTTATACTGATAACAAGTTCAAACAGGTAACGAGTGGAGGTAACGAGTGGAGGACGGAGGAGCCTCTTAAAGAAGTTGTTACAGGTCTGTGAGAGCCAGATATCTTGCTTGTTTGTAGGTGACCAAATATTTATTTTCCACCATAATTTGCAAATTAATTAATAAAAAATCCTACAATGTGATTTTCTGGATGTTTTCCTTCTCATTTTGTCTGTCATAGTTGAAGTGTACCTATGATGAAAATTACAGGCCTCTCTCATCTTTTTAAGTGGGAGAACTTGCACAATTGGTGGCTGACTAAATACTTTTTTGACCCACTGTAAGTATTCAGACCCATTGCTACGAGACTCGAAATTGAGCTCAGGTGCATCCTGTTTCCATTGATCATACTTGAGATGTTTCTACAACTTGGGAGTCCACCTGTGGTAAATTCAATTGATTGGACATTATTTCAAAAGGGCAGACACCTGTCTATATAAGGTCCAACAGTTGACAGTGCATGTCAGAGCAAAAACCAAGCCATGAGGTCGAAGGAATTATCCGGAGAGCTCCGAGACACGATCGTGTCACGGCACAGATCTGGGAAAGGGTAACCAAAACATTCCTGTAGTATTGAAGGTCCCCAAGAACACAGTGGACTCCATCATTCTTAAATGGATGACATTTGTAGCAGTCCGCTCGGACAAACTGAGCAATCGAGGTAGAAGGGCATGGTCAGGTAGGTGACCAAAAACTTGATGGTTACTCTGACAGAGCTCCTCTGTGGAGATGGGAGAACCTTCCAGAAGGACAACCATCAGTGAGGCCTTTATGGTAGTGTGGCCATACGAAACCACTCCTCAGTAAAAGGCGCGACAGTCCGCTTGGAGTTTGCCAGAAGGCACGTAAAGGACTCTCAGATCATGATAAACAGGATTCTCTGGTCTGATGATACCAAGATTGAACTCTTTGGCCTGAATGTCAAGTGTCACGTCTGGAGGAACCTGACACCATCACTACAGTGAAGCATGGTGGTGGCAGCATCATGATGTGGAGATGTTTTTCAGTGGCAGGGACTGGGAGACAAATCAGGATCGAGGGTAAGATGAACGGAGCAAACACCTTCCAACAGGACATTGACCCTAAACACAGAGCCAAGACAACGCATGAGTGGTTTCAGGACAAGTCTCTGAATGTCCTTGAGCGGCCAAGCCAGAGCCCGGACTTGAATCTGATCAAACATTTCTGGAGAGACCTGAAAATAGCTGTGCACCGATGCTCCACATCAAACCTGACAGAGCCTGAGAGGATCTGCAGAGAAGAATGGGAGAAACGACCCAAATGCAGGCGTGCCAAGCTTGTGGCATCATACCCGAGAAGACACGAAGCTGTAATCGCTGGCAAAAGTGCTTCAACACTTGGCAGAGTAAAGGGTCAGAATACTTATGTAAATGTGATATTTTTTATACAGTATTTATATACATTTGCAAAAATGTCTAAAAGCCTGTGTGTATAGATTGATGGGGGGTGATCTATTTAAATCAATTTAGAATAAGGCTGTAACGTTACAGAATGTGGAAAAAGTAATGGAGTCTGAATACTTTCCAAATGCACTGTACATACTGTATGGGCAGTACCAAAACACGTGATCTAATGATTGTCACTTCGCAGCAAAATCTGCAGAGCTGGTATGGTTGTATCCTCCATATAACATTCTTGTCACGTTCTGACCTTTATTTCCTTTGTTTTGTCATTATTTAGTATGGTCAGGGCGTGAGTTGGGGTGGGCAGTCTGTTTGTTTTTCTATGATTTGGGTATTTCTATGTTTCGGCCTAGTATGGTTCTCAATCAGAGGCAGGTGTCATTAGTTGTCTCTGATTGAGAATCATACTTAGGTAGCCTGGGTTTCACTGTGTGTTTGTGGGTGATTGTTTCCGTGTCTGTGTTTTCCACCACACGGTACTGTTTTGGGTTTTGTTCATTCCACGTTTATTGTTTTTGTATTCGGTTGTTCATGTGCACATTCTCGTATTAAAAGAACCATGGACACTTACCACGCCGCATATTGGTCCTCTGATCCTTTCCGCCTCTCCTCTTCGGAGGAAGAGGAGGAAATCCCTTACAATTCTATTTGTTGCAAAAATTGTATTTAGTAATTTTACATTTGAATCCGGCGTCATTTTGTGTATCAGTTCATGAACCATGAACAGCCACCACTAACATTGAGTGGCTGCTGCCAACACACTGACACTGACACTGACTCAACTCCAGCCACTTTAATAATGGGAATTGATGGGAAATTATGTAAATATATCACTAGCCACTTTAAACAATGCTACCTTATATAATGTTACTTACCCTACATTATTCATCTCATATGCATACGTATATACTGTACTCTATATCATCGACTGCATCCTTATGTAATACATGTATCACTAGCCACTTTAACTATGCCACTTTGTTTACATACTCATCTCATATGTATATACTGTACTCGATACCATCTACTGTATCTTGCCTATGCTGCTCTGTACCATCACTCATTCATATATCATTATGTGCATATTCTTTATCCCCTTACACTGTGTATAAGACAGTAGTTTTGGAATTGTTAGTTAGATTACTTGTTGGTTATTACTGCATTGTCGGAACTAGAAGCACAAGCATTTAGCTACACTCGCATTACCATCTGCTAACCATGTGTATGTGACAAATCAAATTTGATTTGATTTGATGTGCCATGGAATCGGTACATCGAAAATCTCTTCCCAACTACAGTAACTCCACCAGTCCTATTTAAGATATAATTTACAATTTGTTGTAATATTTGTTCAGTCTTTTCCAAGTCAATTAAACTGAAATATCAAGCAACTTTCTATGGCTTGCTTAAAGAATGGCAATAATAAAGGGAAAAAGGCATGGAAAACTACATGGTAATGTAAAATATGTATTTTTTGTGATCCAATACGTAATATAGTACACTTATCATAATTTTATTGTAATCCAGAGGTAAGAAAAATTATCTAGATCCTCTGAGGCTGTGGAGGGATCCAAATTGTGGATTGATCCAAATTGTGGATTTAAAAGAAAACATGAATCCTCAGCGTACAATGACAAGTTTGTGTTTAAGCCCTGGATTTCTAGCCCCTTCATATTATTGTTGGATCTGACTTTAATAGCTAACATTTCGATGGCCATAATAAATAGATATAGCGATAGCAGACAGCCTTGTTTTACTCCTCGACAGATTAATACTTTCTGAGAAGTAGCCATTCTTTACTATTTTATACCTAAAGGTTAGTATACATAACTTTAACCAATTGTCTAAGAGATTCTCCAAAATTAAAATATGAAACGACTTGTTTTTCCAAATAAAGCTTATTTGAATACTTGTTTTGAAATGTATTGAAAAGTAAAGTTGAAATAACTGAAATAGTAGCTTAACCCAGGACTGGTGTGTGTAGGTGGGAGATTGTGAGGGGGATGACATAGAACACATTTCCCTATAATAATGAGGATGAAACTAGAAATGAGAGACTATGTCCTTTTAATATGAAGACCTACTTTGTAATACAAAGAACAGGGCTGCACAAACTATAAAGAGGGTAATTGATAATGGAAGGGATATGGACTTGATGAGGGCTTATTTTGATAGACCGCATACCCAACTTCCAATTACTGCCCCTCCCCCATTATAAATGCAATTTACTTTGATTCTGTACATTTTATCCATGTTTCTGTATAGACTACTAATGAACACAGCTGTATTCATATGCTTGTTCTAAAGATCTCTGCTTAATGTAGGCACTCATTGTATGACAGTAATGCTTTCAGTCATTTCAAAGAGAATCCTTCCCAAAGTAGAGGTCCCTATAATAGGCTCCCAATTACTGTGCTGCTGAGAGGAAAGTTTCTTGAATCAATTCTGAGAAGGGACAATCAAACTTCCCTAATGGACAGAGACAGTCAATTAAAAAAGTTTTTACTATGTCCAATTCAGGGTCGTATTCATTAGAGCACACCATAACGTTTTTCAACTTATAACGAAAACAAGCGTTTCTTATTGGATAAGTTTGTATAGTCCTTCCCTGTTTGTCTGTTTTCTTCTGTTTGGTGCCCAATGAATATGACCCTGGTCTGGTAGAACCTAGACCTACATACAGAGAATGAGAGCCATGAGGCAATGTCCTCTGCTCCCCCATGGCCTGGATAAACATATGGAGTATTTGATGGATGCACTCAGACTTAAATAGAGAAGAGGAAGGGGGGAAAGCATGTTGACTCACCTCTATGATTAGGACGTTCTTTTGTGAGCATGTCATAGAAAAAAAGAGAAAGGAAGCAGTTATGCATGGGTAGGAATACATAACGACTTATCTACCAATCTTTTAGTTTGCAAGAAAGGCATTTCACTGTACTTGTGGATGTACATGCATCCCAAGACAACATTTGTATTTATTATGGATCCCCATTAGCTGCTGCCAAAGCTGCAGCTACTCTTCCTGGGGTCCAGCTAAATTAAGGCAGTTTATACCATTTTAAAAACATTACAATACATTCACAGATTTCACAACACACTGTGTGCCCTCAGGCCCCTACTCCACCACTACCACATATCTACAGTACTAAATCCATGTGTACGTATAGTGCGTGTCATTGTGTGTGTATGCATGTCTCTGTGCCATTGTTTGTGTTGCTTCACAGTCCCTGCTGTTCCATAAGGTGTTTTTTTAAATCTGTTTTTAAATCTAATTTTACTGCTGGCATGAGTTACTTGATGTGGAATAGAATTCCATGTAGTCTATGTAGTACTGTGTGCCTCCCATTGTCTGTTCTGGACTAAGGGACTGTGAAGAGACCTCTTGTGGCATGTCTTGTGGGGTATGCATGGGTGTCCGAGCTGTGTGCCAGTAGTTTAGACAGACAGTTTGGTGCATTCAACATCTCAATACCTCGCATAAATAAAAGTAGCGATGAAGTCAATCTCTCCTCCACTTTGAGCCAGGAGAGGTATTAATATTATTAATATAATATTAGCTCTGTGTACATCCAAGGTCCAGCCGTGCTACCTTGTTCTGAGCCAATTGCAATTTTTCTAAGTTCTTTTTTGTGGCACCTGACCACACCACTGAACAGTAGTCTAGGTGCGACAAAACTAGGGCCTGTAGGACCTGCCTTGTTGATAGTGTTGTTAAGAAGGCAGAGCAGCACTTTATTATGGACAGACTTCTCCCCATTTTAGCGACTACTGCATCAATATGTTTTGACCATGACAGTTAACAATCTAGGGTAACTCCAAGCAGTTTAGTCATCTCAACTTACTCAATTTCCCACATTATTTCCCATATGTTCCACATACAATGCTTTTAGTTTTATAAATATTTAGGGCTAACTTATTCCTTGCCACCCACTCTGAAACTAACTGCAGCTCTTTGTTGAGTGTTGCAGTCATTTCAGTCGCTGTAGTAGCTGACGTGTATAGTGTTGCATCATCAGCATACATAGACACTGGCTTTACCCAAAGTTAGTGGCATGCCATTAGTAAAAATGGAAAAAAGCAAACAGCTACCCTGGGGAATACCTGATTCGAACAGGATTATATTTGAGAGGCTTCCATTAAAGAACACCTTCTGTGTTATGTTAGATAAGTAACTCTTTATCCACATTATAGCAGGGAGTGTAAAGCCATAACACATTTCCAGCAGCAGACTTTGATCGATAATGTCAAAAGCTGCACTGAAGTCTAACAAGACAGCTCCCACAGTCATTTTATCATTAATTTCTCTCAGCCAATCATCAGTCATTTGTGTAAGTGCTGTGCTTGCTGAGTGTCCTTTCATATAATCATGCTGAAATTCTGTTGTCAATTTGTTTACTGTGAAATAGCATTGTATCTAGTCAAACACCATTTTTTTCATAAGTTTACTAAGGGTTGGTAAGAGGCTGATTGGTCGGCTATTTGAGCCAGTAAAGGGGGCTTTACTATTCACGGTTAGTGGAATGAATTTAGCTTCCCTCCAGGCCTGATGGCACACACTCTCTAGTAGGCTTAAATTTAAGATGTGGCAAATAGGAGTGAAAATATCATATGCTATTATCCTCAGTAATTTTCCATCCAGATTGTCAGACTGGTGGCTTGTCATTGTTGATAGACAACAATACTTTTTTCACCTCTTCCACACTGACTTTACGGAATTCAAAAGTACAATTTGTGTCTTTCATAATTTGGTCCGATATACTTTGATGTGTAGTGTCAGAGTTTGTTGCTGGCATGTCATCCCTACGTTTGCTTATCTTGCCAATGAAAGAATCATTAAAGTAGTTTGAAATATCAGTGGGCTTTGTGATGAATGAGCCATCTGATTCAATGAATGAAGGAGCCGAGTTGGCTTTTTCCACATTCAAAATTTAATTTAATAATTTAAGGTGCCCCAAAGCTTTTTACGATCATTCTTTATATACTTTCTTTGTTTCATAGTGTAGTTTCTATTTCTTTAGTTTAGTCACATGATTTTTTAATTTGCAGTACCTTCGCCACAGTGTGGCTGACAGACATAATTGCCATAACTTTTTCCTCAACCCTCTCAACCAATTTTTCAATTCCTCATCAATCCAAGGGGATTTAAGTTTTTACAGTCATTTTTTAATGGGTGTGTGCTTATTAGTAACTGGAATAAGTAGTTTCATAAATGCGTCAAGTGCAGCGTCGGGTTGCTCCTCATTACACACCACAGACCAGCAAATATTCTTTACATCATCGACATAACCTGAAAGGCCGCTCAGCAAGGAAGAAGCCACTGCTCCAAAACCGCCATAAAAAAAGCCAGACTACAGTTTGCAACTGCACATGGGGTCAAAGATTGTACTTTTTGGAGAAATGTCCTCTTGTCTGATGAAACAAAAATAGAACTGTTTGGCCATAATGACCATTGTTATGTTTGGAGGAAAAAGGGGGAGGCTTGCAAGCCGAAGAACACCATCCCAACCGTGAAGCACGGGGGTGGCAGCATCATGTTGTGGGGGTGCTTTGCTGTAGGAGGGACTGGTGCACTTCACAAAATAGATGGCATCATGAGGGAGGAAAATTATGTGGATACATTGAAGCAAAGTCTCAAGACACCAGTCAGGAAGTTAAAGCTTGGTCGCAAATGGGTCTTCCAAATGGACAATGACTCCAAGTATACTTCCAAAGTTGTGGCAAAATGGCTTAAGGACAACAAAGCCAAGGTGTTGGAGTGGCCATCACAAAGCCCTGACCTCAATCCTATAGACAATTTGTGGGCAGAACTGAAAAATCGTGTGTGAGCAAGGAGGCCTTCAAACCTGACTCAGTTACACCAGCTCTGTCAGGAGGAATGGGCCAAAATTCACCCAACTTATTGTGGGAAGCTTGTGGTAGGCTATCCAAAACATTTGACCCAAGTTAAACAATTTAACGGCAATGCTACCAAATACTAATTGAGTGTATGTAAACTTACGACCCACTGGAAATGTGATGAAAGAAATAAAAGCTGAAATAAATAATTCTCTCTATTATTCTGACATTTCACATCCTTAAAATAAAGTGGTAATCCTAACTGACCTAAAACAGGGATTTTTTACTAGGATTACTTTCCAGCAATTGTGAAAAACTGAGTTTAAATGTATTTGGCTAAGCTGTATGTAAACTTCCGACTTCAACTGTAAAAACACCACTTTTGCCCCTGGGGGGATATACAATGAAATCAATGTGTATTTTTCCCCATGTAAAATACAATTCAAAATTAGAAAAATGTCCTCCTTGGTCCGTGTGCTGTGGTCCGTGTGCTGGGATATAAGGGAAAAGGGTGTATTCTTATTCATCAGGATGCCTACACCTCTGCTGTTACTACATTAAGTGGCAGCATAGGCATCTCCAACCCAGCTCTTCTTTAAATATTCAATTTCAATTTTTTTGCCAAGCCAAGCTGGTCAACCTCCCATCCTTGCCCACCCAAGCAAAACTTGTCAAACCCCCCCCCCTTCGACACATTTACACCCATCCTTACATCAACTTACTAGTCCATTTTCCTTCATTCACATACAACATATAGACACTCATTCTCTACCGCCCTCCTACACATATTCACTCTCCCTCAGAGTCCCATTCATATGCAGTCACACACACCTCCCTCCATAGAACAGTTGACATACATGCTATATTTCCTCCTTTGTATTGTCTTTTCAGTATTTATGTAGCCCATTAGCATTGGCTACTTCTATGGTTACTTCATAGAGAAGAATAGTTACTTGGGGAAAGTAGAGTATAGATTGTATGGGGGGAGGGGGAAAGAATATTGTCTCAATTTACAATAAGCTGGTCTTAGGCATCACTGTACGTAGCCTAGTGTGCTTATCAATTTTCTTCCTCTTCATCCTCTCCTCAGTGCAGGGGGCTCTACTCCTTCAATTGGAAACGTTTCTTGCAGCTTGTTTAGGGCTTTATCGTTGCTTGTGAAATCCATCCTTTGAGTTCCCTTCCATATCCACAGCACTGTCGGGAAGCTGAGATTTGATCCCTTTTCTTCTAGTGACTGTCTGATCAGAATGTCTTTCTTGCGTTTTTTTCTCAGCCTAGCAGACAGGTCCTGGATGAATTGAATGGACTGGCAGTGGATTTTGATCTCCTTCCCCCTTAACCCTTCAGAATGTTGATGTTGGTCTGAAAGTTGCATGGCTTGAAGATTACCATGCAAGGGTATTTAGCGTTCTTCTGTTTCATGCAGCTCCTATGGCATTTTTTCCAGATCTTCTGGTGATATACTCACGTGAAGTTCTTCTGATATCAGTTTGACCACGTAGCTGGAAAGGTCTCCTTTTTCCTCATCTTCCAGTAAGGACAATATTCTCATGTTTCATCTCATTCTATTTTCTTGCCGGTCCAATTCATCTTCTAAAGTTTGAAACAGTGTTTCCAAAAAATAAGGTTTTGTTGTCTTGTTCGTTCATGCGCACACCTTGTTTGTGCATATCTGACACGATAGCCTCTACTTTCTTTTCAAGTGAATCTACTTTCATTTCATTCTATTTTCAGTTCATTTGTTTTGGTGGGCATTGAGAGCAATTTAGCTATGTTTTCCTGGATACCCTTTAGCTGTTCATTACTCTCGTTTGTTGCTCCTTTTCCTCTGGGGGAAGCCATGGCTTGTTGCGTTTGTGTCACTGCGTTGCGTTACCAACTGATTGGCTCGCTGTTGTACACAACTGACCACTCACTCTCTCCCAGTTGCTTGGGGATATATTTATCTATTGATTTTAGAGGCTTAATGATTTATTTATTTTTACCCCTTTTTTCTCCCCAATTTCGTGGTATCCAATTGATATTTACAATCTTGTCTCATCACTGCAACTCCCCTGCAGACTCGGTAGAGGCAAAGGTCGAGAGCCCTGCGTCCTCCAAAATACGACCCTGCCAAACCGCTCCGCTTTTTGACACACTTAACCCGGAAGCCAGCCGCACCAATGTGTCGGAGGAAACACCGTCCAACTGACTACCGTTGTCAGCTTGTAGGAGCCCGGCTCGTCACAAGGAGTCGCAAGAGCATGATGAGACAAGGAAAGCAGGGGTATCCTGGCCGGCCAAACCCTCCCCTAACCCGGACGACACTAGGCCAATTGTGCGCCGCTTCATGGGACTCCCGGTCATGGCGGGCTGTGACACAGCCTGGGATCGAACACGAGGCTGTAGTATAGTCCTTAGACCGCTGAGCCACTTGTGAGGCCCCATTAGAGGATTAATTTAAACTCTGTCTGGTTTCTACATATAATCAGTTCTGTCGGTACAGAACGGAGCTTCTCACACCCTATGCGTCCCTTCGGTGCGCGAATGCACCTCATAAGTCTGAACCAATCATAGACGTATATGTTTCACAAGTTTGGATAGTACAGAACAGTAGAGTAGAATACAGTATAATGTACTTTATTGTACTGTACATATCTACCTTCCTGTACTCTAGCGAACTTTACTGTGATGTCCAAATTTGTGAAACATAGACGTCTATGATTGTTTCAGATTTGGTCTCGCCCAGACCAAGAAAATTAGGTCATGTTTGGGGGTGGAGCTTATTACAATTATAGCCAGTGTGTGGAATAATACCCAAATATGCAAAAGACGGATATTACATATTTCCACCTTTGAGTACCTATTCAGGATACATCACCATGAAGAGAATGATATTCATATCCATAATTATGCATTTCTGTATAGTACAGATCAGGGACTTAATTTTGTTATCGGATGTAATTCCACTTCACCTACTCTAGTTCAATTACCAAAATATTTGTTTTTAAAACTCAAGGAGTCATGTCAAAGCTGACACCCCATTCTTTCTGCAAACATCTTTGAATCGTAATGTGGAGCAGATATTTAACAGTTCGGGGAAAATGTGGTTGTATAAGTAACTGTGGGAGATTTTACCATAACTCTGGACTTGCCCCTATGCTCACACAAAGATATTGTGAAGTCAGTAACATACAAGTGACTAATGGCTTCATAATACTAGCTACTCAATTGGTGTTTTCCCTGTAGACAAAGTGATTAATTATGATTAAAAGTCTTGTTTTCCAGTTACAGAAGAACAGAACATTCCTGATATTGCAAAATTAAAATCAGAGGCATGCTTCACACTGTTGACCCACTCAGGAAGGGACAGCCAGCCAATACCAGACACCACATGTTGGGGACAAAATATTGGCATCTGGGCAAAACAACAGCTTCCTACCCCGTCATCCAGGGGCATGATCATACTCCTCCTGATTATTAATGCTAGCAGTGTGATTTACTACATGATATTAGTGATTACACAATGTCTAAAGGATGCCTTGCTTATCTGCTTAATACGAACCAAGGCATTCTCAAGAGAAGACATCCCAAACATGATGTGTGAAAACAAACTTAGCTACATACAGTAGTAGTGCTGTCATTTCACGTGAAACAAAGGATGCAGTCAAGCAGAAATGAAGCCATGCTGAGTTGATGCTTTGTCTGTCTGGGGCTCAGTAGTGTCATTAATTCCTTCCAGACAGTAAAGAATTATTAACCTTAATCCTCAATCCAGACAGTGTAAACTACATGGACACAAACTGGAAGGTGTGACATAATAACATTAATGATCAATTAGCATAATCTCTAGCTAGTATCTACAGTATATCATTAATAAAAAGTGGCAACTTTCCCTAGGCCGCAATTACTTAATCTAAAATATTTCACACACAGTCCAAATATTCTCTGTGAAGAAAAGCAATAGAGCAATGAGTTAAACTCACCACCCCATAATTCAGTGGTTCAGCATGTTCCTACACACTGACATCCGGGCCACGCCTCACTACAGGGTGTACCAGTGTGTGTACAGCTTGTGTGTGTGTGTGTGTGTTTTGATTTATATGCCAGGAGCATCTCCCTCGCTGACCTTTGATCCCATTAATGGCTGTATGCACACAAACAGATTAGACTAAGCCATTGTCTTGTTCTTAAGAGACAATGAGCAATAGTGACATTTCTAGCATGACATCAGCAGATATTTAAACAAAATGTACAGCATGCTGCTAATATAATCTATATAAGTAGCAGGACTATTGGTCGCAGCAGTGACAGAAATAGTGATAAATTCTAGTCTTGGCAGAAAAGGAAAAATGTGGTCATAGCTCTGATCAGGGCCATTACTAACCACAGCCGTTGATTTGAGCTCCAAAACTTCTGTGACACTTCTTCTGAGAAGAGACATGGGGAAGACTGCCCCATTGTGGTTGCTGAGAGACACTGCCCAAATCTCACCCAGTTCAGATTAACAACAACTACTACTGAGAAACACATGATCATGATCATATCCACTGCTTTCAAGACACATTTTAGTTTTTTTAAAATCAGTACCGGTATTGGCTCATAAATATATCTGCTAATAAAGGTTCTATTTCAGTCGACTCAGTATCGACATCTCACTATGGGACACGTCTTCTTTTGCGGGTCATTGGTTGAAGCCTTATTCAATCACGCCTAACAGGCCAATCAGAGCTTTGTGGGTGCTCTTCACAAGTCTATTTGGTTACTAACTCGTTAAGCAGCTTTCTTCAGAAACCTAGCTCTGAACTTAACTGTTCCTTTCGGTGTGGGTTCCACCACGGAGCGTTGAGTGGCTTATTTTCTATTTTCAGGAATTCTGTTTTACCAAGTGAAGTTACCTCAGTTGTTGGCTAGCTACAGTACACCTGTTGCCTACACACAATTGCCGTTGTAAGCTAGCTAGCTCCACTGCTTTTGTATCCCGCTAATAGCAGGTTCCCACACATTTGACCTACTTCTACCCAGGGTCTCTAGCTCTCAGTCAGTTCCCACCGTTCGGAGTTAGCTAGCTGAACTTTTGAATGTCTTGACTAGTTAGTGGGCTAACGGCACCACTGGTGTTTTAGCTAGCAACCTCTGGGCTAAAATCCCATTTAGGTTGTTTAGCTAAGAATGTGCGGTGCTATTTATTCAGTGTGTTACCCCACCATTGAAGCACCATACTTTTTACATTCCCCTGTGAAAGATAGAACAAACGGCTGGGGTTATCTCAAGTTACTTGGTTTACACACCGAGTTGGCACTTGGTATCGCACGCAACGGCTCGGCTAGCTGGCTATCATCACTCAGGTGAAGATAGCCAGCTAATTAGCTAGCATCACTGTTGGCACTACTTTCAATACACCAAAAGTATAAAGACAGGATTTATTTCCCACCTCCCTGGTAAATAAAGATTTCTGTTTCTGCTTACCTGGCTCAAGCTCAAATTACCCCGTGTCTCTCCCAACTTCACGTTGTAGTGGTAGCGCGTGGATAGCTAGCCCCCGGGTAATTCCATTTGCTTTGTTCGTCCGGTCGAAATGAGATATCAACAGGTTTATCGGCCAAGTTGTCAGGGAAGGGGGAGAAAAAGCAGAGCAAGCCTAGCAAAGCTTGCCATGGCAATTGTGGTCATTGCATATCCGGAACGGATTCCCATCCGCATCCCTCATTGACCCCGCTAGTTGTGTGCATTGCGCTCAGCTGGGCTCCGGTGTCCTTGGACGTAGAGCGAAGTACATGGAAAGTACTTGCTCGAGGACGACTCTGTTGATAACAAATTCTCAGAGGAAGGAGAAGCTACTCAGGCATCTCCTGCTTCAGGATGATTCGGAGAACCCCCACCTTTCCCAGGGCGTGGACCTTGATTCCGACGAAATCCAGAAGTGAGGACGAGGGCATGTCTCTAGCCGCATCAGGCAGCGCCCTGTCTGACCAGGAGATGGATTACGCCCCTGAAGAATTTCTCCCCTCTACTCAGTTTGTGCTACCTAGCCAGACTGACTGAAGAGGTGGGCCAGGAGTCAATAACTGACCTCCACATCTTCGAGGCAATCAGACCCGCTGCCACCTAACTTGATGTTGAGTATCCTACGCCTCCCCCACCTTCCAAGCTAATGGAGCTAAGTCACCTTGCCGACCATACCAGTACCGCTGACGCTTCTGGGAGGGTCATGGCGCATGTGACCTTTGGCCAGAAAGTCCTCTAGCTGAACAACGCAAGGGTGTCAGAGGGAGAAGGGAAAGATCCTGAGTGTACAGATCAATTCCACCAGACTGTTTGGACCAGCCATATCGGAGATACAGACCAGGTTCAAGTTACCACGGAAACAAGCCCCTAAGCCCACGTTCTCCCAGGTCGAAACCATGAGGCCTCCCTCCCAGAACAGAAGGATCCCTAAGAAGCCTCAGCAGCTTTCTCCGGCCACGCGGACCCAGGGACAAACATAGTCCGCTCACCAGCAACGCGCTGCCTCAGGGCACAGGTGTCACTCCAAGCAACGAGCAGCGGAGACTCCCTCGGCTCCACCCGGAGGGAATGGGAAGAAGCGGCACACCTAGCGCAAGACCGGGGCTCGAGAAGCTGGCAGAGCTCCTCTGGCCTCGACAAACAGAGTCTCCTCGGGACACACAAGCTCATTTACACACGGCAGAAGTGTAGCACAGGAGCCCCCCACCATAAGCCCTTGTTGGGGCAGGTCAACACCAATGTTCCCCAATTCTCAAGGGCGTCCTCGTCTGGGCCACCAGGCCCGGCAGGCCCCGGTCCCCTCCATGGGACAGGTTTCCCACATGCAGTGTTGCCCCCAGGGGACAGGCGGGTTCCCTTGCCCCTCACAGAGAGCAGTGGTGCGCATGTGCAGTCTCCCCATGGGTCTTACATCCAGTAGACCAAGTGTACAGACTACAAATTGCAGGGGTCCCCCGCATTTCATGGTAACAGTGCAGTTCACTGCACACAGGGAAGCGATCCGAGTCCTCAGAGACGAGATTCAGTCTCTGTTGACCAATGGAGCCGTACATGTGGTACCAAAGGAGGAAGCTCACCGGGGCTTCTTCAGCCATTATCCATCCTGGATTTATGGCACCTCAACAAGCATCTGAGAGTCTACAGATTTTGAATGCTGACGCATGGTATGCTGTTTGATTCAACTCTGATGAGTGGTTCACCACAGTAGAACTTAAGGATGCTTATTTCCACATTTGAGTTTATCCTGCACACAGGAGATATCTAAGGTTCGTCTTCGAGGGCATAGCCTGCGAATATCTCACCTTATCAGACGGTCTGTTCCTTTGCCCCATGGACATTCACAAAGTGTGCCGAAGCCGCCATAGCACTCCTACGGGAGAAAGGCGAAGGGCGTACAGTGAACGGCATATGGTCATAATCTATTAGTACAGCCCATATCAACGTTCTCGAGCTCTACACTGTTACTAGCCCTCAGGCACTTCCGTCCATTCCTACAGGGCCAACATGTCCTGGTCAGGTCAGACAATAAGTCTATGGTGGCTTATATCAACAGCCAAGGACGAATGCGGTCTAATCAACAACACTCTCTGGCGAGAGATCTTGCTATGGAGCAGAGAAGATCTGTTGTCTCTCAGAGCAAATGAAACATGGTGAAGCCCCAAAATTGCCCTCGCTAGAAGCATGTGCTTCAGACATAAGGAAGTGGATGGCTGCAAACTTTCTACTTTTAAACTCGGACAAAACAGAGATGCTTGTTCTAAGTCCCAAGAAACAAAGAGATCTTCTGTTGAATCTGACAATTAATCTTAATGGTTGTACAGTCGTCTCAAATAAAACTGTGAAGGACATTGGCGTTACTCTGGACCCTGATCTCTCTTTTGAAGAACATATCAAGACTGTTTCAAGGACAGCTTTTTTCCATCTACGTAACATTGCAAAAATCTGAAACTTTCTGTCCAAAAATGATGCAGAAAAATTAATCCACGCTTTTGTCACTTCTAGGTTAGACTACTGCAATTCTCTACTTTCTGGCTACCCGGATAAAGCACTAAATAAACTTCAGTTAGTGCTAAATACGGCTGCTAGAATCCTGACTAGAACCCAAAAAATGTATCATATTACTCTAGTGCTAGCCTCCTAATTGTCCCTATAATTTCTAAGCAAACAGCTGGAGGCAGGGCTTTCTCCTATAGAGCTCAATTTTTATGGAATGGTCTGCCTACCCATGTGAGAGACGCAAACTCGGTCTCAACCTTTAAGTCTTTACTGAAGACTCATCTCTTCAGTGGGTCATATGATTGAGTGTAGTCTGGCCCAGGAGTGTGAAGGTGAACGGAAAGGCTCTGGAGCAACGAACTGGGATACTCTGCCTCAAACCCTATTACAGGGGCTGAGTCACTGGCTTACTAGGGCTCTTTCATACTGTCCCTAGGAGGGGTGCGTCACTTGAGTGGGTTGAGTCACTGATGTGATCTTCAAATCAAATCAAATCAAATTTATTTATATAGCCCTTCGTACATCAGCTGATATCTCAAAGTGCTGTACAGAAACCCAGCCTAAAACCCCAAACAGCAAACAATGCAGGTGTAAAAGCATGTCTTCCTGTCTGGGTTGGCACTCCCCCCCTTGGGTTGTGCCGTGGCGGAGATCTTTGTGGGCTATACTCGGCCTTGTCTCAGGATGGTAAGTTGGTGGTTGAAGATATCCCTCTAGTGGTGTGGGGGCTGTGCTTTGGCAAAGTGGGTGGGGTTATATCCTTCCTGTTTGGCCCTCGCCGGGGGTGTCCTCGGATGGGGCCACAGTGTCTCCTGACCCCTCCTGTCTCAGCCTCCAGTATTTATGCAGCAGTAGTTTATGTGTCGGGGGCTCGGGTCAGTTTGTTATATCTGTAGTACTTCTCCTGTCCTATCCGGTGTCCTGTGTGAATTTAAGTATGCTCTCTCTAATTCTCTCTTTCCCTCTTTCTTTCTCTCTCTCGGAGGACCTGAGCCCTAGGACCATGCCTCAGGACTACCTGACATGATGACTCCTTGCTGTCCCCAGTCCACCTGGCCGTGCTGCTGCTCCAGTTTCAACTGTTCTGCCTGTGATTATTATTATTTGACCATGCTGGTCATTTATGAACATTTGAACATCTTGGCCATGTTCTGTTATAATCTCCACCCGGCACAGCCAGAAGAGGACTGGCCACCCCACGTAGCCTGGTTCCTCTCTAGGTTTCTTCCTAGGTTTTGGCCTTTCTAGGGAGTTTTTCCTAGCCACCGTGCTTCTACACCTGCATTGCTTGCTGTTTGGGGTTTTAGGCTGGGTTTCTGTACAGCACTTTGAGATATCAGCTGATGTACGGAGGGCTATATAAATGATTTGATTTGATGTCCAGGCAAACTAAACTCAGGTGAGGATTTACTGTTGCGGTGGAACCCCCAACCCGGGGAGTGGCAAATTCATCCCGAAGTTGTCGAGGTGGTGTAGTGGCGTTATGGCAGGGCTTCCGTCGATCTTAATGCATCGCAGGGCAACGCGCACTGTCGCTTGTTCTTCGCGATGAGAGATCACAACGCTCCTCTAAGTGTGGACGCGCTGACCCACAAGTGGCTATACGTGCTTCTGTACACTTTCCCTCCAGTGGGCCTGACCCCACCCCCCTACTCTGGAGAGGGTGAGAGAAAATGGTCTACCCCTCATCCTAATAGCCCCACAAGCCATGGCAGAGATTGTCCTCTCCTGTATGCGCTAAACACAGAGCAAAATAAACTCAGCAAAAAAAGAAACAGCCCTTTTTCAGGACACTGTCTTTCAAAGATAATTCGTAAAAATCCAAATAACTTCACAGATCTTCATTGTAAAGGGTTTAAACACTGTTTCCCATGCTTGTTCAATGAACCATAAACAATTAATGAACATGCAGCTGTGGAACGGTCGTTAAGACATTAACAGTTTACAGATGGTAGGCAATTAAGGTCACAGTTATGAAAACGTAGGACACTGAAGAGGCCTTTCTACTGACTGTGAAAAACACCAAAAGAAAGATGCTCAGGGTCCCTACTCATCTGTATGAATGTGCCTTAGGCATGCTGCAAGGAGGCACAAGGACTGCAGATGTGGCCAGGGCAATAAATTGCAATGTCCGTACTGCGAGACGCCGAAGACAGCGCTACAGGGAGACAGGACGGACAGCTGACCGTCCTCGCAATGGCAGACCACATGTAACAACACCTGCACAGGATCGGTACATCTGAACATCACACCTACGGGACGGGTACAGGATGGCACCAACTGCCCGGGTTACACCAGGAATGCACAATCCCTCCATCAGTGCTCAGACTGTCCGCAATAGGCTGAGAGAGGCTGGACTGAGGGCTTGTAGGCCTGTTGTAAGATAGGACATCACCGGCAACAACGTTGCCTATGGGCACAAACCCATCGTCGCTGGACCAGACAGGACTGGCAAAGAGTTCTCTTCACTGACAAGTTGCGGTTTGGCTCACCAGGGGTGATGGTCGGATTCGTGTTTATTGTCGAAGGAATGAGCGTTACACCGAGGCTTGTACTCTGGAGCGGGATCGATTTGGAGGTGGAGGGTCCGTCATGGTCTGGGGCGGTGTGTCACAGCATCATTGGACTGAGCTTGTTGTCATTGCAGGCAATCTCAACACTGTGCATTACAGGGAAGACATCCTCCTCCCTCATGTGGTACCCTTCCTGCAGACTCATCCTGACATGACCCTCCAGCATGACAATGCCACCAACCATACTGCTCGTTCTGTGCGTGATTTTCGTCAAGACAGGAATGTCAGTATTCTGCCATGGCCAGCGAAGAGCCCGGATCTCAATACCATTGAGCACATCGGGGACCTGTTGGATCAGAGGATGAGGGCTAGGGCCAATCCCCCCAGAAATGTCCGGGAACTTGCAGGTGCCTTGGTGGAAGAATTGGGTAACATCTCACAGCAAGAACTGGCAAATCTGGTGCAGTCCATGAGGAGGAGATGAACTACAGTACTACAGTGGCCACACCAGATACTGACTGTTACTTTTGGTTTTGACCCCCCCTTTGTTCAGGGACACATTATTCAATTTATGTTAGTCACATGTCTGTGGAACTTGTTCAGTTTATGTCTCAGTTGTTGAATCTTGTTATGTTCATACAAATATTTACACATGTTAAGTTTGTTGAAAATAAACGCAATTGACAGTGCGAGGACGTTTCTATTTATGCTGAGTTTATATACATACACTACCGTTGAAAAGTTTGGGGTCACTTAGAAATGTTCTTGTTTTCCATGAAAACATACATTAAATAAGTAGCAAGATGAATAGGAAATATAGTCAAAACGTTGACAAGGTTATAAACATTATTTTTAATTGAAATAATAATTGTGTCCTTCAAACTTTGCTTTCATCACAGATACCTCCATTTGCAGCCTTGCAGACCTTTGGCATTCTAGTTGTTAATTTGTTGAGGTAATCTGAAGAGATTTCACCCCATCTCTCAGAATTTGGATTGGTTTGATGGGCACTTCTTACGTACCATACGGTCAAGCTGCTCCCACAACAAATCTCCCACTTTACCACCACCAAAGCACCCCAGATTGCCTCCACCATGCTTGACAGATGGCGTCAAGTACTCCTCCAGCATCTTTTCATTTTCTTCAGTCTCACAAATGTTCTTCTTTGTGATCCAAACACCTCAACCTACGATTCGTCTGTCCATAACACTTTTTTTCCAATCATCCTCTGTCCAGTGTCTGTGTTCTTTTTCCCATCATAGCCTTTTCTTTTTTTTACAGGTCTGCGATATGTATTTTTCTTTGCAACTCTGTCTAGAAGGCCAGCATCCCGGAGACACCTCTCCACTGTAGAGACTGGTGTTTGCGGGTACTATTTACATTTACATTTAAGTCATTTAGCAGACGCTCTTTTATTTAATGAAGCTGCCAGTTGAGGACTCTGTTTCTCAAACTAGACACTCTAATTTACTTGTCCTCTTGCACAGTTGTGCACCAGGGCCTCCCACTCCTCTTTCTATTCTGGTTAGGGCCAGTTTGCGCTGTTCTGTGAAGGGAGTTGTACATAGTGTTGTACCAGATCTTCAGTTTCTTGGCAATTTCTTGCATTGAATAGCCTTCATTTCTTAGGACATGAATAGACTGACGAGTTTCAGAAGAAAGTTATTTGTTTCTGGCCATTTTGTGCCTGTAATCAAACCCACAAATGCTGATGCTCCAGATACTCAACTAGTCTAAAGGCCAGTTTTATTGCTTTTTTAATCAGAACAACAGTTTTCAGCTGTGCTATCATAATTGCAAAAGGGTTTTCTAATGATCAAGTAGCCTTTTAAAATTATAAACTTGAATGATGGAATGATGGTTGCTGATAATGGGCCTGTGTACACCTATGTAGATATTCCTTTCAAAATCATTTGTTTCCAGCTACAATTGTAATTTGCAATATTAACAATGTCTACACTGTATTTCTGGTCAATTTGATGTAATTTTTTAAAAAGTTGCTTTTCTTTAAAAAACACAGACATTTCTAAGTATGCCAAACTTTTGAACAGTAGTATATTTGAAATATTATTTATTTATGTTATATTTCTTGTGTACAGCAGGGCTACTTACCTTTCCAGTCAGGAAAGAGAGGTCTTCTGCTCCAACGATGTGGAGATCCTCTGTGGACTGATCATTCTACAAGAAAGTGAAAGATTTGGTCAAGTTTGGTGTAAAAGCTTACAGTAATATAGAACATTAATAATACTGTCATAACATAAGTGTTACATACCCATACCAGGCATACAAGGACCGGAGAAAGAAACACTACAATTCAAGCTGTGACAATTTTACCTCAAGAAAAATGTATCTGATTTCACAGGGTCTTGGATTGCATCATGGAGGAATTTTCCACTTGTCCAGCACTAAAAGAAAGTGTTATTTAGGTCCTTACCACATAACTCTTGAGGCGGATGAAGTTGACACTCATGGGCAGAGTGTGGTCTGAGTTACGACTCAGTGCTTTGATCCTCTCCACCAAGTCAGCACAGAACTGGTACCCGGCTTTCAGAACACATAGCACCACAATGTCATGGTCGCCCAGGTCACCCATTATGTTACGGGCAAGCCGTTCTGTCCTGCAACACAATGTGAAGGAAAGGAGTAAAGCCTGTCGCATGCTTTCCAGTCAAAACAGTTATGACAATTCTGTGACGTTTTTGTTCATTTTGATGGTCGGCAGCTTTTTATCCGGCTCTTCGAGCACATTTTAAAAGAGTCGGTAGTTCGGTAGCCGAAGTCAACCTGTACGACTCCTAGTAGGAGTGGGAAATACGGTTAGGATTCTTCAATGATGTGTTTGTTGTCATTCAACGAGACTTGCACATTTTTTCACTTAAGAAATACTTTACCAAACATCTTAGTTAGATGTAAAATTGTGTGACTCACATGCTGACTAAACAGCCTCGGCGAGTGCGTCCGCATTTTGACTTTGTCTATCCCCACCAGGCGCGTTCATGACATGATATGACATGCAGGTTAAAATAACCAAAACCTACTATGAACCAACTATATTCATTTGGGGTCAGGTCGAAACATGAAACCTTTCATTGACATTTAGCTTGCTTGCTGCTGTTGCTCGCTAATTTGGGAGAAAAAAATAGGATTGCTATTTTACCGGAGATGCATATGGTCCTTTTTTTTGCTGGATCTTTGTAGAATTTTGACCCATTTTAAGTCACAAAATCATGTGTGCTCTACTTATAGAACCTAGTTCTATTTTAGAATAGTTTATTTTAGTGACTGGCTACGCACACGCCCGTTGACACGCCGAAACAGTTTGTATGAAATTATTGAATAACGTATGTGTACATTTATTTTGCAATGTGGGCAGTTTGGTCAGCTTATAAGGGTGTTTTTACATATAGTTCTCTTTAAAAGAACCAATCTCAGTCCTCTTTAAAGTGAACTCCGGGGTAGAAAAAAGCAAAATAACTACGTTCTCTGTGTCTTCACACTGCCCTTGCCTTTCAATGAGGCCTCAACTCTTTTGCCAGTTCAGTTCACCTATTTTGTGATCCGAGTCCTCTTTGCATTCACATTGCTAGGTTTATAAAGTAACCAAGATATTTTTCCAACATTCACTCAATGCACTCTGGGTTTTTACAAAGTACGAGTTATGAGAAAGCTTTATATACACCTACTTACATTTTGGAAGCGAATAGATTCCATTTAGTTAAAAGATGAGAATAAAAAATATATATATATATATTTTTTTCACCTTTATTTAACCAGGTAGGCTAGTTGAGAACAAGTTCACATTTGCAACTGCGACCTGGCCAAGATAAAGCATAGCAGTGTGAGCAGACAACACAGAGTTACACATGGAGTAAACAATTAACAAGTCAATAATACAGTAGAAAAAGGAGAGTCTATATACATTGTGTGCAAAAGGCATGAGGAGGTAGGCGAATAATACCAATAATTTTTACATGTCAATAGTAACAGAATAAATAGCATAAGAATAACTATAGATTACATCATTCTGGAATGGAAAACTGTACACCCAATTTAGGCTACTGCCCCTTTAAGAGCTCGAATCGATTTTGTACCCTGCTGTAATTCTCACCAAATATGTTGTCTTCTCACACGTCTTCAAACCCTACAAGTGAATAAACAGCTTAAAAAGCTGTCTTAGCTTATAGTTCACATATTGCAAACAAATCATTTGAACTAAAAACTGAATCTCTGGCCTCCCGGGTGTCGCAGTGGTTTAAGGCACTGCATCGCAGTGCTGGAGGCGGCACTACAGACCCGGGTTTGATCCGAGGCGGTGTCACAGCCGGCCGTGACTGGGAGACGAGCGAGGCGGCGCACAATTGGCCCATTTGGCTTTTTTCTTTTTCCGAGCGAAGGTCTTTTAACCTTTTACTGCAGTGGGCTAAATCAGGGACAGAGTGTTTCTTGGTAGTCTTAAACAAATGTACTTTGAAACAGAAATATACACATGGTTATAGACTTTTAAAAAATAAGACACCTGTACCATGTCAGATATAGTTTAAATGTATTCAATTTTGAGTTTGTATCCCAATATTACACTTTATATACATATCAGAAGACTGAAATATAATAAAACCGTATGACATAGAAACACTTTTTTCTGTGGGTAATATGAATAACCTTCCACCCATGAGACCACTAGAGGGCGATTTGACTGCAAGAAAGGATTTTTAAGTGATTATGAGAGTCACAGACATTCAAGTGACTAACCTCCATCTCTATATGCTGTAGGTAGGCTATTGGCTTTGCATTCTCACACACTCTGATAACATCCCGATAATGGATTTTAATTACTGCCCTTCCTTGTCCCTTGTTCCGTTTAACCACTGAGGAGTGGGCGACTGATAGTCTTGTAGTTTCCCAATGTCAGTGATCACACAGAAAGAAATATACAAGTGAATTCGTATATAAGGCCTAACGTTACTGCATTCAATGCTATATAGTTTACCTGTCCATGATGACACCATGTGGGATGTAAACACACTCTAGATCTCCAGAATAGTGTTTTGGATAGTTAAAGAGCTCTAAACTGTAACCTGGCCAGTCGTCGTTGATCTAGGAGGGGAAATATAGTATTCATTACAAATATTATTTATATACCGTTTAAGTTCCATGCATGCAAGAACACAGTAGACTACAACTTTAGATACTTTGTTGCACATGAGGTTTACACATCATGCACTCATTTTATGTCGACCTCTATCACATCAGTTCGGTAGGCTATCACTTTCCCAACCAATTTCATTGTAATTACCACAATTCCTCCGTCTTTTCCGCCAGTTTGAATGGTCAAATCGTCTGCCATGTTGTTTTCTGGAACCCGAACTCGTTTTCAGAGCAGCAGTACTCACAAGTCAGTCGAAGATCGTGGCGGAGTGTCGAATCACGAGGGAGGAGCGCCACTGTGAAAGAATGTTCTCTTCTCGCCTAAACAAGCAATGCGTGAAATTGCACAAAGTTGAATTGAAATTTGCTTTTGAATCAGGAACGTTTCCTCTCACGACCTCTACATGCCAGAATGTTGAATACAATTATATTTTAACTTACTTTACAGCTTGTCTATACAGTTGGTCCTTTTGGCGGTAGGAATGTGAGACAATATCCCCATAACAATATAATTGTCAACTTTACAAGGTGCTGGTAGTGCTCCCCTGAAGCAATGCTTCTAAGATAAATAAAAAAAATGCATGCATCCCTTGCATGCATCGAGCTCGCGCACGTAGTGATATACAGTGGAAGGCAGACGTTTACATACACCGTGGCCAAATACATTTATTAAACTAAGTTTTTCACAATTTCTGACAAAGACAATAGAAAGGGGGAAATATAGCATGTATGTCAACTGTTCTATGGAGGGAGGTGTGTGTGACTGCATATGAATGGGACTCTGAGGGAGAGTGAATATGTGTAGGAGGGCGGTAGAGAATGAGTGTCTATATGTTGTATGTGAATGAAGGAAAATGGACTAGTAAATTGATGTAAGGATGGGTGTAAATGTGTCGAAAAAGGGGGAGCGGGAAAAGACGGGAGGTTTTGACACGTTTTGCTTGGGTGGGCAAGGATGGGAGGTTGACCAGCTTGGCTTGGGTGGGCAAGGATGGGAGGTTGACCAGCTTGGCTTGGGTGGGCAATTTTTTTTACATTGAATATTTAAATGGAGCTGGGTTGGAGAGGCCTATGCTGCCACTTAATGTAGTAACAGCAGAGGTGTAGGCATCCTGATGAATAAGAATACACCCTTTTCCCTTACATCCCAGCACACACAAACGAGTTTTAATGACTAAGTGTATGTTAACTTCCGACTTCAACTGTATTTCTGAATGCACTACCAGTGCTTTGAAAAGCTGATGTAATTATACTCTCCTTTGGATATATTGTCTTACATTCCTACCGCCAAAATGAACAGCTGCATGGTAAAGTACGTTAAAATAAAATCGTATTGAACATTCTGGCTTGTAGAGGTCATGAGAGGAAACTTTCCTGATTCAAGCTGCCCAATGTGAAATTCTATGCAATTCAATGCCTGGTTTCCAGGCAATGCATGAAATACCTTATAATGGATGAAACCCCTATCCAAGCGTTAGAGAAAGTCATAGGTAAATACATGCATGGATACACTTTTAAAAGATCACAAAAGTAAAACATTTCTTTAAATCATGTATACATAGTCCATCTAATTGCTCGTATTTCAACCTTCAAAATCAGTCTAAACTCCCATGTGAATTTTTCTCATTATACTGAGGGAAGTGGATTAACGTTGCCATCTTGCGGTATGAATTTGTTTTTGCATAGAGCTACTGATGTGGTGGTGAGTACATCCATGTAGTATATCCATTCACCACAAGAGGGACTTCTGTTAAAGGATTAAGGGCCACTCCCCACACACAGACACACACCACACTGCAGAGCTGGCCTCTGCTCAGAGGTCCACTGGCCCCACACATGTACCAAACACTAATGTTCCACTGAAACATTTAACCATATAAGTTAATGTAATAAGGTGGATGCTTATATTTGTCCTATTTCACACACATACAAGTGCATATTATATTCATGTGTGAATTGGAAATTTGTTTTTTGTATATCCCAACTTCCTCTGAGAGGTCATGGCCAAGAATCCGAGACCCCTCTCCTCTCCCATTTTATAAAACCATACAGGATCCTTTTTGTTTATTTTGTTTTACACCAGGAGGTCTGTTGTGGAATAGCTCTGTCGCTCCACATTAGTGGTGGCTGCTGGGGGTTGTTTAAAATGGTTGGAGAAGGTGTCTGGGCCACCCTCCTTCACCATGCTTCACAGAGCGGGCCCATCCACATCCACAGCAGCTGTAATTATTAAACAAGGGTGTAATAACAGCTGGAGAGCCAGATGTCAACAGAGAGAAACATTTGATTTTGATCATCCAGTTTGATGTGTCACCTCTAAGGAATGGTAGTTTAACACTAACCCAGGGTTTCTAAAAAATAATTCAAAGATCTGTAGTCGAGAGCTTCAAGATCCTCAGGGTCCACATTACTAAGGAATTAACATGGTCCATACACATCCACACCGCTGTGAAGAGGGCACGGCAGCACCTCTTCCACCTCAGAAGGCTGAAAAGATTTGAGAGCATCTTGATTGGTGTTGATCACTGTTTGGTACGGCAACTGCAAGGCACTACAGAGGATGGTGAGTAGGGCCTAGTACTTCACTGGGGCCGAGCTCCCTGCCATCCCAACCTGGTCTCAGAGCATTTCGCATTATTCTGTAGGATAATCTGAGAGACTCTATTTAGCCTATGTTATGTTTTTATGGTACGTATTCATTTGTGAATATCCATCACCCATTTCGTATGATATTTTACAAATTACCATTTGGATTACATGTTACGAATTTGAAAAATGTACAATTTGTAACACATTTGCCAAACGTAAAATATGTTACAAATGTGTACAAAAACGTATGATGTGTTAGGAATTCTAGCTAGGTGGCTAATGTTAGCTAGGCTAGAGTTTAGGGTTAAGTTTATGAGTTAGGTTAAAGGGTTCAGGTTAGGGTTAGTGTTAGTTAAAAGGGTTAAGGTTAGGGAAAGGGTTAGCTGAACATGCTAAGTAATTGCAAAGTAGCTAAAAAGTAGTAATAAGTAGTTAGCTAACATGTTAGGGTTAGCTAACATGCTAAGTATTTGCTAATTATTAAAATGCTAAAGTTGTCCTTGATGAGATTCGAATTCGCAACCGTTGGGTTGCTAGACATTCCCGTTATATGCCCGACCACACACTCTACTTACATTTTTTTCCTTAAGTAACCATCTGTTTTATGTAACCATACCAAATGTAACATATCATACTCTTTTGAACGTCCCGGATTTACATCTAATATGTTACGTCTAGTCTATGAGACCAGGCTTGCCTTCCAGGACCACTATACCAGGCGATGTCAGAGGAAGGCCCAAAAAATCATCAAAGTCTCCAGCCATCCAAGCCATAGGCTGTTCTCTCTGCTACTTCATTTTAAGCGGTACCAGTGCACCAAGTCTGGAACCAACAGGACCCTGAACAGCTTCTACCCCAAGCCATAAGACTGTTAAACAAGTCTGCTAAATAGTTAATCAAATGGCTAACCGGACTACCGGCATTCACCTACACACAATATGAGCACACATGCATTCTGATGTCACACACACACTCACACATGTACGCTGTTGCTACTGCTCCACATACACCGCTGCTACAGCTCAGTCTATTATCTATCCTGTTGCCTAGTCACTTTACCCCTACCTACAGTATATTTACATAGCTACCTCAATTACCTCATACCCCTGTACATCAACTCGGTACTGGTACTCGCTGTATACAGTATATACATGTTATTTTTACTCTTTATTGTTATTCGTTATTCACTGTGTATTTATTCCTCGTGTCACTATTTCTATTTTTATTTTTATTATTATTGTCTTTGTCTTTAACTCTGCATTGTTGGAAAATGACCCGTAAGTAAGCATTTCACTGCTAGTCTACACCTGTTGTTTCTGATGCATGTGACAAATAACATTTGATTTGATTTGTCCATGTGAGTTCAGTTCTTAAATATGGAAATAATGAGTTTTGACATTCATTGCAGGACATTGTCATTGAATGTCCTGAATTAAATGATAAGGTTCTTGTGGTACATTAAACATTTGGAAGTGTCAGCAAGCTGTCAAGTATGGTTCTGTGGAATGGACATCAGACTTTGATCATGTCACAAACCGTATACCATAGTATGAACATCAAGTGACGGGCAATGCTCTCCTTTAGTTTTCAGCATTCTAATTTAGCCTGAGCTGAGAGGGATCAAGGTTTGGACACTGATCAAGTATGTGTGGTCAAATTGTTTTGATGTTGTCTCTGCTCTGAGAGAAAGGGTTTTGTTTCCTCACAGCCCTGGGGCCGGTGGGCAGTCCAGTGCTGGCATTTCACCATCGCTCAGCAGTCAAGCCTAGTGTCCATCTATTCTACAGCCCTCTCTGCCCAATATCCCTTTCTCCCCCACCATCACACACTATATTTAGGTAATTATGAATATGTAGCAGTTGTGAAAGTAATTCTGCCAGACATGCCACTGTCCAGCCAAATAATGTCAATGTCGTTGTTGGTAGTATAGGGTGAAACCCAACAACGACATGGCCAATCCGGCTCCGCTGCCTGTTTCATTCAGATCTCATTTCAAGGTACTAGACAATAAGAGGAGGTGATTGGGTTCTTGGAGGTCCTACATACAGTATTAGAAATAATACCCTGCACATGTTAGTAAGCACACACACACACACACACACACACTGGTCAAGTCTTGTTTGTCCACCCTTTTTTATGTGAACGGGTCTCACAAGACATAACTTGTGAGATGTTGCAGTCCTCCATCTGCCAGTCCTTATCCAATCAACCCTGTGGAGAGAAGAAACTCCTCACAATCTTTAAACCACCACACCATAGTACTGGTATGCATAGCACAGACATATCCATAGCCATGGTTTTTGATTGTATTTTTCAATATGTCCAATATCGTCCAATTCAGATAAACTATGTGAAATATCACTGCTTTGGATGGCAATGGCCTTCTTCCCTCTGTGTGAAGAAGGCCATACCAGACCTTATTAGGGATGCTCTCTGAAGAGCACATCTGGCCAGACACTTTGTACCGTGGCCCTGTTTATTTCTACTGAAAGAGCTGTGGAAATGTCAGATAACATGTGGTAAAGGGGGACCATTGGTTTGTCTAAACGTTGTGGGGATTTTATTGACACAAAAGCTCTTGGAAGACACTGAAATTGAATGTGCTTCATGTGAAGTGTAACCAAACACTCCAGAATTCAACATTTCCATAACTAAAGGGTATTTTAGCATATAAACTGTGAGAGCCAAAACCCTTCACAATGCTCTCCTTCTCAGATGTGACTGTACAGCACTTTGAGATATCAGCTGATGTACGAAGGGCTATATAAATAAATTTGATTTGATTTGATTTGATTTGATTATATACAGTGCATTCGGAAGCTATTCAGACCCCTTGACTTATTCCACATTTTGATACGTTACAGCCTTATTCTAAAATTAATTAAATTGTTGTTTTTCACCCTGAAGAAGGCACAGTGATGCCGAAACTTTGGTGATTTACCCAATAAATTACTGGGAGTTTATATATGGAGTGCGCGACTCTCTTTATGTTTATAGTTTATAGTTTGTTCGCCATTAGTCAGCACCTCCACATTGAATAATTTTCTCTGCGCCAGCTCATGTCTTTTATTCGACCTCATCAATCGACACACAATACCCCAAACAGGTTTGTAGAATTCTTTTGTAATTTATAAAAAAAGGAAATATCACATTTACATAGGCATTCAGACCCTTTACTCAGTACTTTGCTGAAGCACCTTAGGCAGCGATTACAGCCACAATGTTGCAGAAATGTTTTGGTACCCTTCCCCAGATCTGTGCCTTGACACAATCCTGTCTCGGAGCCCTACGGGAAATTCCTTTGACCTCATGGCTTAGTTTTTGCTTTGACAGGCGTGTGCCTTTCCAAATCATGTCCAATTAATTGAATTTACCACAGGTGGACTCCAACCAAGTTGTAGAATCATCTCAAGGATGATCAATGGAAACAGGATGCACTTGAGCTCAATTTCGAGTCTAATAGCAAGTGTTTGAATACTTATGTACAGTAAATAAGGTATTTAAGTTTTTTATTTGTAATACATTTGCAAACATTTCTAAAACCTGTTTTCACTTTGTCATTATGTGGTATTGTGTGTAGATTGATGAGGATTTTTAAAAAATGTAATCATTTTTTTCCATTATTATTTTTCTTACTTTTACCCATTTTTCTCCCCAATTTCGTGGTATCCAATTGGTAGTGACAGTCTTTTCTCATCGCTGCAACTCCCGTACAGACCCGGGACAGGCGAATGTCGAGAGCCGTGCATCCTCCGAAACACAACACATCCAAGCCGCACTGCTTCTTGACACAATGCTCGCTTAACCCAGAAGCCAGCCACATCAATGTGTCAGAGGAAACACCGTACACCTGGCGACCGTGTCAGCATGCATGCGCCCGGCCCGACACAGAAGTCGCTAGAGCACGATAGGACAAGGACATCCCTGCCGGCCAAACCCTCCCCTAACCCGGACGACACTGGGCCAATTGTGCCGGTTGCGACAGAGCCTGGACTCGAACGAGGATCGCTAGTGACACAGCTAGCACTGAAACGCAGTGCCTTAGACCGCTGCGCTACTCTGGAGTATTTAATACATTTTAGAATAAGGCCGTAACGTAACAAAATAGGGAAAAAGTCAAGGGGTCTGAATACTTTCCCGAATGCACTGTACTTCCCCCAAAAAATGTCAACTGGTACCGGGGGTCCTTCAGATGAGTCTTGTGAGGCCTGTGGGCACAGTACCAGTCAAAGTTTGGACACACCTATTCATTCAAGGGTTTTTCTTCTATCTACATTGTAGAATAATAGTGAAGAAATCAAAACTATGAAATAGCACACGTGTAGTAACCAAATATTCTTCAAAGTAGCCACCCTTTGCCTTGATGACAGCATTGTACACTCTTGGCATTGCCTCAACCAGCTTCATGAGGTAGTCACCTGGAATGCATTTCAATTAACAGGTGTGCCTTGTTAAGATAATTTGTGCAATTTCTTTCCTTCTTAATGTGTTTGACCCAATCAGTTGTGTTGTGACAAGGTAGAGGTGGTATACAAGATAAAGCCATATTTGGTAAAAGAACAAGTCCATATTATGGCAAGAACAGCTCAAATAAGCAAAGAGAAATGACAGTCCATCATTACCAGAGGATCATTTCATTACAGTTAAGTGCACCTCAGATTGCAGCCCAAATAAATGCTTCACAGAGTTCAAGCAACAGACACATCTCAACATCAACTGTTCAGAGAAGAATGAATCAGGTGTGAATCAGGCCTTCATTGTTGAATTGTTGCAAATAAACCACTACTAAAGGATACCAATAAGAAGAAGAGAATTGCTTGGGCCGAGAAACACGAGCAATGGACATTAGACCGGTGGAAATCTGTCCTTTGGGCTAATGAGTCCAAATTTGAGACTTTTGGTTCCAACCCCCGTGTCTTTGTGAGACACGGAGCAGGTGAACGGATGATCCCTGCATGTGTGGTTCCCACCGTGAAGCATGGAGGAGGAGGTGTGATGGTGTGGGGGTGCTTTGCTTGTGACACTGTCAGTCATTTATTTAGAATTCAAGGCACACTGAACCAGCATGGCTACCACAGCATTTTGCAGCGATACACCATCCCATCTGGTTTGCGCTTAGTGGGAGAATCATTTGTTTTTCAACAGGACAATGACCCAACACACCTCCAGGCTGTGTAAAGGCTATTTGACCAAGAAGGAGAGTGGTGGAGTGCTGCATCAGATGACCTGGCCTTCACAATCACCCGACCTCAACTCAATTGAGATAGTTTGGGACGATTTGGACCGCAGAGGGAAGGAAAGTCAGGCAACAAGTGCTCAGCATATGTGGAATTCCTTCAAGACTGTTGGAAAAGCATTCTAGATTAAGCTAGTTGAGAGAATGCCAAGATTGTGCAAAGCTGTCATCAAAGCAAAGGGTGGCTACTTTGAAAATATATTTTGATTTGTTTAACACTTATTTGGTTACTACATGATTCCATATGTGTTATTTCATAGTTTTGATGTCTTCAATATTATTCTACAATGTAGAAATTAGTAAAAAATTAAGAAAAACCCTTGAATGAGTAGGTGTAGAGTAGGTGTGTCAGTAGAGGATGCCTGATTATTCTTTAAAAGTGCTTTCCTCACCATCTTAAATTTTAAAAATCTAGATCCAGGAACAGACATAGCCCGTGGTTCACTCCAGACCTGACTGCCCTTGACCAGTACAAAAACATCCTGTGGCATACTGCATTAGCATCGAATAGCCCCCGCGATACGCAACTTTTCAGGGAAGTTAGGAACCAATATATACAGTAAGATAGGAAAGCAAAGGTTAGCTTTTTCAAACAGAAATGTGCATCCTGTAGCACAAATTACAAAATGTTCTGGGACACTGTAAAGTCCATTGAGAATAAGAGCACCTCCTCCCAGCTGCCCACTGCACTGAGGCTAGGAAACAATGTCACCGCCGATAAATCCACGATAATTGAGGATTTCAATAAGCATTTTTTTACGGTAAAACTAAATGCATGCTCTTCAACCGATCGCTGCCCACACCTGCCCGCCCATCCAGCATCACTACTTTGGACGGTTCTGACTTAGAATATGTGGACAACTACAAATACCTAGGTGTCTGGTTAGACTGTAAACTCTCCTCCCAGACTCACATTAAGCATCTCCAATCCAAAATTAAATCTAGAATCGGCTTCCTATTTTGCATCAAAGCATCCTTCACTCATGCTGCCAAACACATCCTAGTAAAACTGACTATCCTACCGATCCTTGACTTCGGCGATGTAATTTACAAAATAGCCTCCAACACTCTACTCAGCAAATTGGATGCAGTCTATCACAGTGCCATCCGTTTCGTCACCAAAGCCCCATATACTACCCACCACTGCGACCTGTATGCTCTCATTGTCTAGCCCTCGCTTCATATTCATCGCCAAACCCACTGGCTCCAGGTCATCTATAAGTCTCTGCTAGATAAAGCCCCGCCTTGTCTCAGCTTACTGGTCACCATAGCAGAACCCACCTGTAGCACGTGCTCCAGCAGGTATATTTCACTGGTTTAAGCCTAAAGCCAATTCCTCCTTTGGCCGCCTTTCTTTTCAGTTCTCTGCTGCCAATGACTGGAACAAACTACAAAAATCACTGAAGCTGGAGACTCATATCTCCCTCACTAGCTTTAAGCACTAGCTGTCAGAGCAGCTCACAGATCACTGCACCTGTACATAGCTCATCTGTAAATAGCCCATCCAATCTACCTCATCACCATACTGTATTTATTTATTTATGTTGCTCCTTTGCACCCCAGTATCTCTACTTGCACATTCATCTTCTGCACATCCTACCATTCCCAGTGTTTAATTGCTATATTGTAATTATTTCGCCACTATGGCCTATTTATTGCCTTACCTCCCTTATCCTACCTCATTTGCACACACTGTATATAGACTTTTTCTATTGTATTACTGATTGTATGTTTGTTTATTCCATGTGTAACTCTGTGTTGTTGTTTGTGTCGCACTGCTTTGCATTATCTTGGCCAGGTCACAGTTGTAAATGAGAACTTGTTCTCAACTAGCCTACCTGGTTAAATAAAGGTGAAAAAAACAACAAAAAAACAAGTGTGTCCAATCTTTGACTTGTACTGTACATGTTCGTGAGAGGCTCATATTAGTGTGTAGCCCAAACTGTTAGAACGGTACAGACAGAAGTTGGCAGATCGGCTGTACCGAATTCAGACAAGTCTCCTGACACTTGTGGAGGTCTTTGAGCAAAACGGAGAACACCATCATGAGAGTCTCATCATTCCATAGACGCTACCGACGATTTTGCGAGGAGACCGATTTGCGGGATGTCTCAAGATCTGACAAACACCTCTCTAGCTCTTTCACTGCAGATGCAGAAGTGCCACATAGGTGGATGCGGTGGATTTAGAGGCACCCAATGCAAAAAAATGGATATCTCTATCTTAAATCGACAGATTTTTATGGAGATTATTTTATTATGCTAACTGGATTTCTGCGGACATCGACCTTAGTTTTTTTTAAATTAAGGGTGTGTGTGAACACTTATGGCAGATTCTGGAGCGGTGCCTGAGATAGTATTTTCCACCACCCTCAACAAAACATCACATAATGGAATTTCTCGTTACAGAATGGTGTCGCATCACTCCAAGAGTTCCAGACAGTTGTAAAACCTATGCCAAGGAGCATTGAAGCTGTTCTGGCAGCACGCGGTGGACCAACGCCCTATTAAGACACTTTATGTCGGTGACTCCTTTAAGCAGGTAGTTAGTTACCTGTACATGTTTCAATTAATCAATCAAATGTATTTATAAAGCCCTTCTTACATCAGATAATGTCACAACGTGCTGTACAGAAACCCAGCCTAAAACCCCAAACAGCAAGCAATGCAGGTGTAGAAGCACCAGTGGCTAGGAAAAACTCCCTAGAAAGGCCAGAACCTAGGAAGAAACCTAGAGAGGAACCAGGCTATGAGGGGTGGCCAGTCCTCTTCTGGCTGTGCCGGGTGAAGATTATAACAGAACATGGCCAAGATGTTCAAATGTTCACAGATGACCAGCAGGGTCAAATAATAATAATCACAGTAGTTGTCGAGGGTGCAACAGGTCAGCACCTCAGGAGGAAATGTCAGTTGGCTTTTCATAGCCGATCATTCAGAGTATCTCTACCGCTCCTGCTGTCTCTAGAGAGTCGAAAACAGCAGGTCTGGGACAGGTAGCACATCCGGTGAACAGGTCAGGGTTCCATAACCGCAGGCAGAACAGTTGAAACTGGAACAGCAGCACGGCCAGGTGGTCTGGTCATTCCAGGACCATGCCTATGTCTGATTGTACATATCAGATAGAATGTTATAAATAGAATACAAATATGGTTTTGTTATCAGTATACCTGTCTCCTGTCATGACTTTTACAAGACCAAGTGAACCAGACTACTATCGGAAAAAATATGTAAATGTGTGACAAATGGTTAAAAAACACTGCAGTATTTTATTAAAGAACACATTACATGCAACAAAGGAAACTTTTTTTTGTATTATTATTATTTTTTTTTTTACAAATGACTGAATCCTGAACCTCTTTTTTCAGCTATCAAAACTAAAAAGCTATTTTATATGCGTCATTATCATATTGCATTTATTGGCAAAAAAAGCATATTTTAAAATCTGGATGTGGAGCAAATGGGTTGTTGAGCTCAGGGCCCCTGTACAGACTATCAAGTAGTTGAGATTCACTTGTATTTCATAGGGGAGTTACAGTTTTATTGAGAGTTATTCAAAATGAATAAATTATGAATACTTCTACTTCGGCACAACAAAACAATGAAGAGGGGAAATGAAAAGTGAGCTTTTTTTTAAAAACTTGAACTTACATTGTTTGTGAAGCTGAATTTACAATATGTGCATTCAATCTATATCTCATGTAAAAATATATACAATTTTGCCAACTGGCAACCATCAGTGTATTATTCTTGTTTTCTCAAATGTTCAAATGTTCAATAATAAAATGCCACTGATTTGTCTTGGTGTATTACATAGTATAATAAGTTTAATGTTGAAACTGCATAAATTATTGTTCAACAAAGCAAGTCAAGTACAATGTGGCAATGTTCACATAATCACATCATGAGAGAGCTAATTGACAAGAATATGGGAACCATGACATACAATAGCATACCATAAAAAGTAAATAACCAAATACTAAAGAATAACTATATAGTCCACACAACAAAAGGACAAGTACTATACAGTATATCAAATGTCCAAATATCATCTTTGTTTGTCTGAAAGAATTTTCCCACCTCTAGTTTTGCTACATTAGACCTTTCAGCACATCAACATTCAATATGCTTATGAATTCTGAGGATTCATACAAGTCAGTTGAAGAAGTGAAAAGCAAGGATACAGGTGACATTATAATGTAGGTTTTTGGTTCTTAATACAGTGGAAGAAAGAATGCTGTCATATACTGTAATACATATTAAACTGCCCCAAAAATGCCTGGAAAGAGAAACAGAAATCTGGGTTTAAAGAACAGTACAGTTCCATTGTATAAGAGGGCATTGAACAGCATTGAACAGTATTGAACAGCATCGAACAGTATTGAACAGTATTGAACACTGACTTGAACACATTGTGTCTGTTCAACATAATCATGGAGTACAAAGCATCTCATGCATGACCTGTGCATCATGGCTACTGTAAGTTCAGTCCTGGTGTTACCTTGAACACATTGTGTCTGTTCAACATAATCATGGAGTACAAAGCATCTCATGCATGACCTGTGCATCATGGCTACTGTAAGTTCAGTCCTGGTGTTACCTGCATCCGCAGATTTATGTTTTAAATCCTATTAACGTAACGACTTCCCTGTTTAACTGGATTCTGATGCAATGTACTTAAAAACAAACTCAGTTACTACACAGATCCTTGAAAGATTTTTCAACAGAAATGGTTTCTTCTGAATTGGACTGTATCAACAACATTGTTTTTCAATTAGGCAGCATTGTTCAGTTGGTTATCATCCCCCACCAGAATTGGGAAAATTAGCAAAAGGTACAGTAAAAAATCCAACATGTAAGTACATGAGTGAATATAGCTAGATGGGTTAGGACCTCTTGAAAGTACACATAAAATGTCAACAATAGATCAATAAGTATAAAGGTTTTGGTTAACAGTAACATTAGGTGACTAACGTGAATCAAGCTCGTATGGGTTTTTGATGACAGGTGTTTATTGTATTTATGATTTTTTTTTTACACAACATAACTGTAACTTCACACGATTACCTCTGATGAGACACATGGATACTCAATGAGGTGGTTGTTTAAAAGGAGGGCGCTCCTCTTGTTCACAGGCCCTCAGACAATCAATAGCACACACTCTGTTCCCCTGTTCCAATATCGACACTAGCATACTTAGAATGAAGCATGTATTGGGCATGCATTCTAAGTGGTACACTAGTATGGATATTGGAAGAGAGCCCTGTGACTGCTTGTGGGCCCACAGCGCTCCCACATTCTGATAAGATATCAAAGGGGTCGCAGGGCATAAGTTTATAAACCAGGAAGACACACATCTACAATGTCTATTAAATTGTTTACTCAATTTCCATTAAAGCCCTTAGATCAGCCAATGTGCATTCTCAAACCAGCGTGTTTTCCTTCCACCCAGATTGAAGACCTGCTAGTCAGGGTGAAGGGTCCTCAGAGTTCACTAGGCTGACCTGCTTTCCCAACAAGTCTTCTAAGTCTTCCTGGTTATTTCTCTGTGGGAGAGGGTAAAGCGAACACAGTCTCTAAAGCACACACTGTAAACAAGGGAGCAACATTAAAAGCCTAAATGTCGTACCATAGAATGGGTGAGGGACCACAAAACAAAGCATGACGAAGTGCTTCTTTCATACAATGGCAAAGTTCATGTTTTAGTCAGAAAACAAATTCATGTTCTTTCATATGATTTGTTTGACTTTTTAGTTGCCGAGAGGTAGAATGAAGCATTTAAATTGAAGTATACAGATTGGGTTGTCTGAATTGATCTTATCACTGAATATCATCAATATGAGTGAAACCATCACAGGTGAGTAAGCAACCGGAGTCCTCTAAATATCCTGTGAAATCTGAACAAACATTTGTATTCATCCTTTTTGCATTGTTTAGATTTTTGTTGTGACATTCCTATTACTGTATGTATCTCCAATGTCCCATAGTACTGTAGCTTAGGAAAGGTTGTTTTAGTTATGCACCCCTGAAATCTACAGGACACTGTGTAGTATGCCTCTATGTTTAACACTGTGATTGGCTCTGCCAGTTCATCGATGGGTTGTGGGAATGGAAGGTGTGGAGGGTAAAATAATCAGTTGGAGGTATCCGAGTGAACACTTCCGGGTCCTTCTGTGAGCGAGTTCACTGACGAGGGGGTCGGAGCATCCTGCCAGCCACCGTTTGTCTGTGGAGTCAAAGACAAAAGTCCTTCAAAAATATATATTCTTCAATCTAGAGATTCAATTGTGAGACAATTTGTTGTCTGCCTCAGGTCAAATGTCCTAAAAGATACGGAAATAACAACACATATGTATATTTTCTTAGCTGCATCGGTAGCTAACATGAAACTCTTTCACTGAAATGTACCCTTTTGCACTCTGGCGGATTGCGCATCTTCAAAATACACTATAGTACAATTCCTCTATCAAGACTTCATCTCCCATCTGTCTCAAAATGGCCTCATGTAGAGACAATAGAGACATGTTATTGAGAACGCACCGACCTCTCACACACAAAACCTACAAGATGGTTGATGGGAGAATCAATTATAGCAGATTATCACATCGGCTATTGGGATGAAAATATAATGGGCGCGTAAAATAGGAGGCCATTTCCAATCCCGGGAAGATAGGTCGATTTAAAGAGCATTTGGGACATTAACAGCAATTTCCATGCCATCAGTGAAAGCTGTTGGAGTTGGGCTTTGGCACCCTCTTATTTTCAAACCCTGTTATTTCACATAGAGCAAGTCTTTCATCACATTTAGAACCGAGGAGGGCAAAAACCATTTTTAAAATCTTCAGCTTTGGTGACACCTTTCGCCTATTTCACAGCTGTAATTACTGTTCAAGGATAAAAGATGTTCAAGGCTGCTCACTGCCTCAGCTCAGCCATTAGAAACCTCAGAATGAGTGGAAATTGTTTAGCTGCACAATAAAAGATCCATTCAAGATTAAAAGCTTCTATAGAAAAGTCTAAACATCAAAATAATAATATGATTCTACAATATAAATGAAGTGTCTTACAAGGAAATCATATTTCGATATTTGAATACATTGTTTGAAAACATAATTGCATAAAAAGTTCATTTGGATTCGGCTCAGATTTTGAGGTATGGGGGCAGAGGGTCATAATATCTACACACAGTTAGGTGTTGACGACTGATGTGCTGCAAATGTGAATGCCCGTATTGGTTTGTCAAAGGCTGCCTCACAGAAACCACTGAATAACAGACAGTGATCTTAACAATGCACATTTTCATCAGCCCTCATGTAGCTTAGTTACAGCATAGTTTACCGAGGAAGCTCAGTAGAACGTCTTCAGTCCACCATCACTTCCTTTTTTAGCATCTTGGGTTGGACATTACAGGGCTCGCTGCTGTCAGTGTCATTGTGGTTGTTGGACGAATGACGCGACCGATGCACTCAGACTGCTGGCCCAGACCCCCTCTCACCCTGCTGTGACTGCCTTATTGATTCCCCTCTCTACAACACAGCCTGTCACTGTAGATCTTAACACTACACACACACCCTCCAGTGTTCCCAGCCTTGCCCTGCCAAAACCCCATCAGAACATGGCATTCTTTTTTAGGGTGGTAGATAGATTTGACTGAAGCTTGTACTCTGGGGTGATTATTTTTTGGGGGGCTCTTGGAATGGGGAAGAAATTAGGTCTGTGTTTCTTTTCATTTGGTGCCACGTGAGCTGAGTGTTGGACAGGCAGGGTGTCACCTGTGGCCTTGTTCCTGTCGGCTGCAGGTGCCTCGCTAACACTAATGTCCCCAGACAGGCAGGCTCTGAGCGTGTCCGTACGCCTGGCCCGGCCGCCTCTCGTTCTGTCTGACTCCTGCCTCTTCACCTGGCGCCCGGGGCATTACCAGTACACAAGGGCTGTCGCCTGGACAACAGCCCAGCCACCAACAGGCCACTGCTAACTAAGTGGCATCCCACACACATTGGCTTCCAAATAATTGGGCAAGGGGACAAACTGAAACCCTAATAAAGGCAGCTTTCTATGGTATTGTTGGTTAAATGTATGAACACATTGCATTGGAACAAAAGAAGAATAGCTATAGAAGTATAGTATAGAAATAGTTATTTTTCTTTCAAAGAGACCAAAGTAAGACTAGGCAATATTGTGATGAAATTAAAGCAAGTTGTTGTTTGGTGGTGTTCTTACGTTGATGCCCTGTGGACTGTACATCTGGCTGGCTGCGATGCTGTCACTGTATCCTCCTGTCTGGCTGATAACATGGCGAAGAGTATCCACCTGGAACGAACGCACACACAGACACACGTAGAGAAAAGGGCGGGTCAGACAGACAAAAGCTCTAGATGAAAAAGACCTTCATGCATAAGAAAGGTCAGTCTGATAGCAAAAGGGTATCATGCACTGGGAAAGGTTACCACAGCAACCGTTTAGAATGATTTGGCCTGTAAAACAGGTTCAACACAATAGATATCACAACAGAACAACGACAAACAACCACAAATATCATCACAAGGGAACTTATATGAATATCCTATTACAATTCAAAAAGGAATGAAAATGAAACAAATCAAATTGCTTCTACGACTCAAAACTCCTCTCCTCAGTGGCTCGGAATGAGTGTGCAGCCAAATGACCTCCTGACAAGGTCAACCCAGGAGATCTCTTGTCCACCCCAAGGGTTAATACTATGCATATTCATGAAACACCTCAAGCATTTGGAGAGTTGATTTAAAAATAAAGGGGGGATGGATGGAGAGACGAAGCAGGTGGTGACTCTTCCGTCCTCTTCCAACCTATGGTGAATGAGACTTTCTCCCAATCACAAAACTATCAAAAAAACTCTGTGCTAGTCATCGTTGTCCAACAGGGCAAGGTCAGAGGACTGTTGTACACCAGTGGCTATGACAACTGTTGTCAGCAGTGTTGACGAGTCTTGTATTGTTTCCAAATCTGTCTGCAGTCGTCTATTCATTCATGAGCCTGATAATGGCCGCCACATCAGTGTACGGCTAAAATCACATATGACCTCTGTCTCACGGACTAGGTCAAGAGATTGGGATTCAGATTTCAATGAAACCTTGAAGCCCGGGCAGTGCTTGAACAACTGAGCAGGGATATTCAGTCTTTTAATACTAGACCTCATAAGGCTGCCCGCAGAGGTTCAATGACTGTCTTCAACAGTCCACTAATAGGCTACTAGTGTATGACTGCTAGCTAGGTATCTATCTACATGACAACTAGTGTACTAATGTATGGATTACGTAGATAACGTACTAGTCTCTGCGAGGGTCCTACCTGGGACTGAACATTGGCCCCAACCCCGGCCCCCTGGTATGAGTCCCCATTCAGAGCCTGCACACTCATAAACAAGTCTCCGGAGTTTGACATGTTAAAAGAGCCAGCAGAACCTGGGAGGCCAGAGAGTGAAAGAGAGAAAGGGGTAAGGGAGGAAGAGAGAGAGGGGGAAGGGAGGAAGAGAGAGAAGAGAAGAAAAGGAAAGAGGGGTTAACACGATCATGCAGCAGAAAAAGTGCAGTCAGTTGGGTTAGTAGGAGAGGGTTGAAAGCAAAATATGGTGTAGTGAACAGGGAACCACATCAGTGACCAGCCACCGTCTACTATACTGTATGTACCTATGGAAATGTAATTGAAAAATCTGGCTAAGGGGTATTCTAAGAAAACTATACTGTACTAATGATCAACATTACACCAACTGTTACTCCTGTGGTAATTGTGATGCCAATCATATTACTAAGAATAAGGTTAGGGGTTAAAACCGGGATGAAACTGAAACAGAATAGATGGATTGTCTTGTTGTTTAAGTTCCTTGCTACCGGACTGGTTGGATCATTAAGGAAGTGCTAATTGATCGACAGGAAGACTGAAAGAATCCTCTTTGTCCTTTTAATGGAGCCAAACTCCACAGATGTTAAAAGAGAACGCAGCCTAACTTGATTTGAAGGCAGAAAAAAACACAAGACAAGGCCATAATCCAATACAGCTGAAGGGTCACCATGATGACAAAGGACTAGGCTGGAGCACCCCGTCAATAGCTTAATGACACACAAGAGGTCAACCAGACAAGTCACAGGATGGATGAACTATTTCTCTAACCAAGACTGAGTCCGAAATGGTGTGTTAATCAGAGAGAGAGAGAGAGAGAGAGAGAGAGAGAGAGAGAGAGAGAGAGAGAGAGAGAGAGAGAGAGAGACGGACCGTACCACTGGGCCAGAAGTTATTGGGTTAGTTCAGAAAAGGGGGGGGGGGGTACAGACAGCATTTTGTTAGTCAAAAGGAACAGAGACAGCGACTGTATTCTTGAGTTGGGGCCCAGGGTTGAGATGACAGTGCTCTACACCTTTCTGCCCAAAAATGTTTTATTTCTGAATTGATTTGTCCATACTACTGCAATGTGGATCCCTCCCAATGTAACATATATAATGCTTCAGCTCTTGGTAAATGATGATCTGTGCTCATGTTGAATTGGGGGTACGCAGCCAAACTAACATTAACAGTACTGACTTGGTACCATACTGGTCACATCCACTATGGCTGGCTGGTATTGATACTGACCTGCAGAGTTGGGGGTGGAGGGGGAGTTGGCCTGGCTGCCATGGGCTGATACACTGGTTGCACTGACGGCTGTCTTCGCGGCGTACATGTTTGCTTCCTCTTGGAACTTGCCAATGTTTTTCTTGTATCGGATTCTCTTGTTTCCAAACCAGTTCGATACCTGTGAAACATTTAAAGTACAAATTATGTGAGAAGAAATGTCTATAGTAAATCGCCTTTTGTTTTGTTGAAACAATTGTTTGAGAAAGCGATCATAAGACAGCCTATGTGATTCCATTACAGAATGCAGAATTAAACATTGGATCTGTATGACCCTATGCTAGCTGACTTCCTGTGATAGGAGCCATACTGTGTTTTCCATACATGTACACGCACAACAGAAGATTAGAGTTCGCTTCATCACACACAGGATGGATACGAGGCTTGCGACTGGCGGCACATACCTGTGACATTGTGATGGAGCACTTTTTGGCCAGCTCTTCCTTGGCCTCTTCACTGGGATAGGGGTTGGACAAGTGGGAGTAGAAATACTCATTTAGGATCTCTGTTGCCTGCTTGTTGAAGTTCCTCCTCTTTCGTCTGCAGAGAGAGAGAGAGAGAGAGAGACAGAGAGAGGGAGGGGGAGACGGAGAGAGAGGGGGGGAGAAGAGAAGAGAAAGGGGGAGAGAAGAGAAAGGGGGGAGAGAGAAAGAGAACATATTTACTATCACAAGGCAATTGCTGTCCAAATAATGTAACTGCATCATAACAAAGGTTTTGCCTGTTTTCATAACAATAAGTTAGAGAAAGACACACACACACACACGCACGCACGCACGCACGCACACACACACACACACACACACACACACACACACACACACACACACACACACACACAGACCTGGCATCGAGGAAGCGGGAGCGTAGGATCATGACGGCCTCGCAGGTGCTCTGTTTGAGCTGCATCTGGATGGAGCTGAACTTACGGTGGATGATCCCCACCATGCGTTCTATCTCTTTGGGCGAGATGGGCCGTGTGCGGCTCTGCTCCCTCAGCAGGTTCATCACATGGGTGGTAAACTCATTACATGCCTAAAGAGACAGACAGGCGCACTCATATGAGGCAGATAGCAATCTCACTGACTTGAATAAGGCAGAGAAGTAAGACACTGCAAGCATTGTAAGTAATGTTAGTTTCATAAGTAGTAGTATGTCGCTATTGGAAAACAAAACTTTTGTCAATTTTAATTATTATAATATTGAAGATTTTGAGACTATAGAAGATCGATTCAAAATAGCCTCATAATTGTATGTTTGTTAATGGGGGAAGAAATCTGTTTTTTCCATTTCCTGAAAAGTTTCTGTTTTGGAGAAAATAGGTTCTCATTCGACAATGACGAAATCTAGTAGTTGTACTACAAGTACTAAAGAGTAGTAGTAGTAATACAAGTATTGCAGTGTTGTTTGTGGCAGACACAAAAGCAGTGGATTAGTTATACAACTAAGCTGAGACTTTCTTTGTATATTGAGGAGACTTTTCTTCAACAGTTAAGAAAAAAATGAAGATGTCTAAAATGACAGGAGGCTTTCTTTCCTGTTCACCAGGTTTGAACTATCTTTCTGCTTCCTCACTTCTCTCTCTGTCTTTTCACTGTGTCTCTCTCGTTCTCTCTCTCTCTCTCTCTCTCTCTCTCTGTCTCTCTCTCTGTCAGAATCAGTCACTGGGAAGTGTCTGCTGTGTTTGGGGACAGGGGAGTCTGTTGACTGTCAGCACCGGGGTCGCGCCAGTTGAAACGAGACACAGTTCAGTGCAACAGCCGTTCCGCCCTTACACACTGTATCAGTAGTACACATAGTGGTGACATGGGTATACTCAGGTGCATAAGTAACACTGTGACAGGTAGTGATGACGAGTCTGCCTGAGATGATGACAGGCGGTAATATATATGACAGGATGCTCTCTTTGGCGAAGGATGAGTGTGTGACTGATAAAATGTTTGCCAGCTGAAAAGTGATTTCTGAAAGCGTGGTTACTCAGGAGGTGCTTTGGTGGGTTTGATTTGAGAATAATTATCTGCGTATAACAAAACGTGCGTGCAGTGTGAGTGTAGTGAGACGGCGGTGGGGTTGTCTATTGGAGCGGAGAGAGGACAGTTACAAGCGGCTTGTAGTGAGATGGCAGAACTCAGAGCAGACAGGACTTAAGGGAGAGAGGGGTTGCCTATACGAAGTGAGAGGAGTTGTGAGGGTCTTCTTAGAGCCGAAGGGGTTTATGGGAAGGGAGAAAGCGGTTATGGGGGGCGTGGTCTGTCCTCACCTGTTCATACTTCTCCAGCTCTGTGTGGTAGATCCCGCGGATCTGAGTCAGCTTGGCCCGGTAGTCTGAGTGTTCTGCCGAGTTGGTGTCCGAGCCCACTCCTCCTCCCGCTGCAGCTGCTGCTGCAGCCGCCGCCACCGCAGACCCGCCCCCTTTCTCCGGTCCGGACACGCCTTCCGCCAGAAGCATGTTGTCCAATCGCATGAGTTGGGCATCTGGAGGCTCCTCCTCCTGAGAACCACGGATACTGAGCACTGTAGAGACAATAGAGAAGAAAAAGAACAGTTAGTAACAAACTACTGATGTAAAATCTTACACAATACTGACGCTAGCACAACATCTGATTGTTAGCGGTGGCACTGCAAAGGAAAGAGGCAAAGTTAACATTAATGGACAGTGCTGGAATAAAACAAATACTATTTGGATGAGAAGTGAAGTGACTGCAGTCTACCACTGTACTTTCTTCTTTCTACAGTCTTCAACCTGTTCCATCTGAAATATGACCGTCTCTTTAATAGCCCACGTCTGTGCCATAAAAACCTGGATCTTACTGAGCCTGGCAGCACCCACGATAATAAAACTATCATCTCATTGATTTTGAATATAATTTCAGGGAAATAATTAACACAGACTTCCAGGAGAGTTCATTTTTCTTTGCACTCCTGAAGAGCAGATTATGATGTTTACTTAGTGGCTAAAACAATAACACATTTTCATAAAAAGATAATAATCTTCCTGGTCAGGCAAACTAATACTATCATCACAACCTTACCGGGGGGAAAATGGTACAATAATGATCTACTCCAGCTGAAGAGCAATAAAATGACGTCTAATATCAATGTGGATCATCTCAGTGATAAGGAACAAAAACGATTTATTAACACCAGACAAGCTATGCCGGTATAGTCTTATTTATGGGTCACTGTCACACCACAACCATCGTTTCTAACTTACTAAATCAATGCTACGGTAGATTTTGAATAACAGTTAGCAAACAAGCAGCAAAATTGAAAGACTCCCCTAACGGCTGCTGAAAGGGTGCTAACAAGGTAGTGGTGGCCAGTTTGGCCTTGCTCCTCACCCCTCACACCCCCATAGGCACTTAGCTCTCTGCTCCCTCCCCCCTCGCCCGCTGCTCCACTGGAGAGGTGGCTGTGACATGCCACACACCAACATCAGCCAGTACCACAGAGTGCAAAATGATGTTCCATGGTATATGCACTCAGAGGAACATGCAAGCAACACCTGTCACCCCCGTACATTCACAGATACATGCTTACCCAGACACACATACAAATCCACACACCCATCTACAAACGCAAACACCAAAGGTTGTTTGAAGATAACATTCCTTCAACTGTTCCTCCTGTGGTCTTATACAGTTAAATGGTGTGTGTATCAGTGGAGGCTGCTGAGGGGAGGACGGCTCATAATAATGGCTTGAATAGAGTAAATGGAATGGCATTTGATACCATTCCACTGATTCCACTCTGACCATTAACACAAGCCCTTCCTCCCCAATTAAGGTGCTACCAACCTCCTGTGGTGTGTACTCCACAGTGAAATCATGTCTATCATGTCTGACAAACGGTGAAGTGGAGCATCTTTGAGAGAGAAACATGTCCACTACAGCCCCTTTCAAACAATAGTGTGATCTAGTGAGGACAACACTGTATATTTGGGATTGTGTTTCACTATGGTACCAACAGGGCTGTGTTTCACTATGGTACCAGCAGGGCTGTGTTTCACTATGGTACCAGCAGGGCTGTGTTTCTCTATGGTACCAACAGGGCTGTGTTTCACTATGGTACCAGCAGGGCTGTGTTTCTCTATGGTACAAGCAGGGCTGTGTTTCACTATGGTACCAGCAGGGCTGTGTTTCACTATGGTACCAGCAGGGCTGTGTTTCACTATGGTACCAACAGGGCTGTGTTTCACTATGGTACCAGCAGGGCTGTGTTTCACTATGGTACCAACAGGGCTGTGTTTCACTATGGTACCAGCAGGGCTGTGTTTCACTATGGTACCAGCAGGGCTGTGTTTCAC